>NC_065581.1:63268980-63624813 GCF_024542745.1 Macaca thibetana thibetana | reverse complement strand
ATTTGTTTCAAGCTTATTTTTTGACACTCTTACTAGTTTCATAAAAGAAAAACTATTACTACATTATATGAAAAGCTCTACTGTCAGTAAATCTTTCCAAATGAAGGTTCAAACATTTGTCATTGAGTCAGTATGTTTTAAAAATCTTCTTATAGAATTAACTCCACCATATAATTGATGGACCTTTTAAAAAATAGATTAAAAACAATATATATATATATATATTTTTTTTACCAATCCACTGAAATCTGCTAGTTGTTATGGTATTTGCAATTATCATATGAATTAAAATAACAATATTTGAAGTGAATTAAAGAAAAAATATCATCTAATATCATTAGTGAATAATTTTCTTATACACTGGTAAAATTAAACCAGGAAAGAAATCCCCATGCTTTTTCTGAAACAATTATTTAAAAATAAAGCTGTGTCAATACAAGAGTTACCTTTCTTTATATCTTTTTTGCTTCTTTGTTTGTTTTGTAGTCCTAGATTTCAAGGTACTCCTGGGATTTGGGGAGATAGTTCACCTCAAGGGATTCCTAGTTCAACACTAAGTTGTTTAAAATCTTCAAAGTTTGGTCTGTGCTTCAGTGCTAGGGATATAAGTATTGATGCTATATTGAAGTAGTTCATTTGAGGCACTTGTGCATTTCCTAACTGATTCTTTTGGAGATAACTGTAAATTGCATGTTTGGGCCTCATGATGACTTCCATGGAGTTTAATAGCTGATGGGTCTCCCTTGATGTATAGCTTGTCTGTTCTACTCTGAAGAGCTAAGGTGTTTTCATGGTAGTGCTATAAATTTGTGATTTTTAATAATCTTAAGGAAAAACTTGAGGCTAGTTTCCAGTGTTAATAACTCAAGAACACTTTCTATTTCTGTCTAAAAGAGATGTAGCAATCTCAAAAAGAATAGCACATGCAAATTATATTGTAATTTTCTGATTGTTTGTGATGATTTAAAGAAGTTTCCATGTATAAAAAGTGAAGAGGACAATGGAAGAAGTTAGTAAAAGAAATATGCATAGAATATATTAATTATAAATACGTTAACTAAATATAATTTAATATCTATGTAGTAATTTTTCTACTTGCCAGGTGCCTGAACAAAGCAAAAAATAGTAAAACTTTTGTGCCTAAATTCTCACCTGATTCAATGAGAATGTTTTTTCTGATACCTCTTGAAATGTATTGTCTTGCTTGATTTAAAAAAAGTATATCTTCATGTTGTTAAGAAATATCATTGAATATTTCAAAAGTGAGAATATAATTAATACTTGGTTGTTATGGTTCAAAATAAAATACTTTTTTATTGAGTTTTTAACAAATCTTTGAACCTGGCTTCATATTTACTGTTGCATATTCAAATTTATTAGATAAGTCTATGTGTACATTTAGTTTGTTTTTAAATTCTAATGAAGCATATTGGCAAACTTCTTGAAGAAATATGACATATCTTGGCCAAACAAAACCATTCCAGGTATACATTTAGTTGTTTTTAAATTCTAATGAAACATATTGACAAACTTTATGGAGTAATATGACATATCTTGGCCAAATAAAACCATTCTGAAAAGTAAATGGCTTATTCTTTTAATGTAGTTTAAAATTCTGTGTGTTGATTTCTATTAATACAAAAAATAATAATAAATAGATTAAACTCATGAGCTTTCCCATCACAAAAAAATTTTCTACCAAGAGGAAAATTCTGCTCAAGGCTGAGAAATGTGTCTTGTGGGAGGATGTACAGTGTAGTTTGCCTCCATTTCTAAAGCGTGCATTTCTAATATGCTGCTAAAACATATCTCCCCGTAGAATACGGCATGATTCTCTTCACTGTATTTCATGCTTTCAATCTATTATTTCACAGATTTTTCAGAATGAAACCACCTTAAAATTTATTATTTCACTAACCTAGTTATTTAAATAAACTAGAAATGTGCTAAGACTCATCAGAGCATGAATAAAAATAAAAATGAGGGAATTCTTCACAAGCCAGTAAGAAATAAACATAAAAATGATAACATAGTAATATTATGGGAAGCTACCAACAATTGTTTCGTTTTTTTTCATAAAAGAATTTAAGTGTCAAAATAGTGTTATCAGAAGATTGCAGCTGACTTTCTTTAAATGCAAGCTATACTGCTAACAGGCACAAGTCACTAATGAAAATGTATAGACTATAAGGAGAGATATTAAAAAGTATTATTTTACTTCTGGTTTCTATTCAGCATGAAAAGAGTTTGCAATTAGTCATCTTTTATGATGAAAAAAATCCTAAACAAACTGAAAATCAATTATTTTTCTTTCACTAATCAGAAAACTAAGTTTGGACGGCAAACTACCATACCAAAATGTGGAAAGAAAGATGAATCTGGAGAGTCAAAGACAAGATCTGCTGACCTGGAGCAGAAGCCATAAACTGAGAAACTGGACTTCAATAGAAAGGGAGAAATAAAAACTATCCCTGACTCTGAAAGACATATGAAAGTAACTTCTTCAGGGAGAAGGAAAATGATATAGGTAAGTCATTCAGATCTATATAGAAAAGGGAAGAGAAGGAATACATGAAGGTAAAATACAACTATTTTTTATTAGTTTAGAAAACTATTTTTATGCCTAATTGATCTGAGACAACTGTTTGTTTAAAATAATAATAGTACATCTTGAGCATCCTTAATTTGAAAATCTGAAATCCAAAATTCTCTAAAATCCAAAATTTTTTGAGTTCCAACATGATGTTACAAGTGGAAAACTCCACATGCGATCCCATGTGATAGGTTGCAGTGAAAATGCAGTCAAAGCATTTTTTCAGGCACAAAATTATCTGAACTATTGTATAAAATTATCTCCAAGTTGCATATAAGGTGTAAATGAAACATACTTTAAGGTTCACACTTGGGTTCCACCCCATAGACATCTCATTATGTATATACACCTATTCCAAAATCAGAAACATTTCTGGTCTCAAGAATTTCAGATAAGGGATAGTCAACCTGTAGCAAATGTACTGGATAGTTATAGCACATATTCTAAGTAAAATGAATGACAGCAGTATCATAAGTAACTGGAGGGAGAAACTGAAATACTCTGTTAAGAGGTCACGGCACTATATGTGAAATGGCACAGTGTTATTGGAAGGTAAATTAACATTAGTTGTATATGCATAATTAAAAATCTAGGGCAAAAACTAAAAAATATAAAAAGAAATGTAATCAATATGCTAAGAAGAGAGATAAAATGGAAAAGCCAGAGGCAGAAAATGAAGTAACAAAAAGAGAAAAAGAAACACAACAAATAGAAAATTACTAAAACTTGAAAGTTATAAATCTGTGTCAATCACTTTTTCAATGAATGTTCTAAATATACCAGTTAACAGATATTGTAAGGGAGGATTTAAAAACAGACACAAATATCTGTTGCCTATAAGAAACCAAGTTGAAACAAAATTGTATTTTATAAATTTTATAAATATGGTATTTATAAATATCATACTTTTATCACCTCAGATACACCTTGCTGAGTAATCAAAAAAGTTGGACTAGTTGTATTAATTTCTGCTTTCTACAGGGAAATTTGCCACTGATAAAGTTGAGCATTGTGTAATATTTAAGGGGTCAATTCTCCAAACAGCAACATTAAATTTGTATGTACTAACATCAGAGTATCAAAAAATAATGAGTTTAAAACTGATAGAATTAAAAGGAAAATTACACATATTTATGATGATATTTGGAGACTTTAACACCCTTCTGTTAGTAACTAATGTCAAGCATGCAGAAAATCAGTAAGATTAAGATAATTTCAATAGAACTATTAATCAACTTGATCTACAATACCATAAATATATGGAATACTCTATCCAACAACAGATAATATATATCCTTCTCAAGCTCATATATAACATTAACCAAAATAGGCCACATCATGTGCTATAATACATAAGTATTTTATGAAATAGAAATAATATCAAGTTTTTTCTTAGTCTAAAACAGAATTAAACTAGATCTCAATAACATAAAGTTAGCTGAAATTTTTCCAAATATCTGGAAATTAAACAATATAGTTCTAAATAAATCACAAGTCAAAGAAGTTATCTCAAGAAAAAAATTTAAAATATTAAAAAATTTTCATTTTAAGGTAAATGGAAATTAAAATCAACTTACTCAACATGAAAAAGATAAATAAAAGCAGTTAATAGAGGGAAATTTATAGCATTAAATGCCCATATTAGAAAATAATAAAGATCTAAAATCAGGTTTATATTCTACCTTATAGCAACTTAAGCATAAACCAAGCAAAATACAAGATGATAAAATTAAAATACTAATCAATTAATTTAGAAAAAGAAAAACATTTAAAAGAAACAGCAAATTCAAAATCTGGTTCCACAAAATTTAAATAAAGTTGATAAACCTCTGGTTAGACTTACTATGAAAAAAATTGAAGACATAAATTACTACATACATACTTCAGCTTTGACCACTGGACTTTGGAGGTCATATTTCCAGAACCCTCTACAGAATAATATGGAGGCATAAGTCTGATTGGAGTGGATTGAAGAGAGAATGACATTGAGCAATAGGAGACAAAAGTATAATCTCTTTAATATTTTGAAAAGTGCTGCTGAAAGATGGAGAGGAGAAAAACTGACCACTATCCAAATTGAAGTCAGTGAGTGTAATAAGATGAGAATAATACAGCATGTTTATAAGCTCATAAAAATGGTCCAGAGAGAAGAAAAAATTGATGATGTATAAATAAGATGATAAAATTGCTGGCATAATGGCTTTTAAAAGAGTTAACATGGATGAGATATAGCGCAGTTTAGTTAAAGAAACAGGACAGAAGAAGTGACTAAGGAGACTGGTGGGTGTTAGATATGGTGATGGTATTTTGAGTAATTCTTCTTCTGATTGCTTCAGGTCCATAGGAGAGTAGTAAGAATGCACTTGGGGTGATTGTTGAAATGAAATTCTTGAGCATTTGAGGAGAGAGGAGAAGACACGTGGTCACGTTTTAGAGGGGTTAGAGAATAATGGACAAGGAAAATATAGTGTGATTGGCAGAGAGCATTAACTTTTGTGGTCACCACTTAATTTATTTCATTTGACTTTTAAAAAGTTTTTATGCTATTATTAGAAGTATTCTCTTACTATTGTAGTAAGCAGATAAAACCTAAACCGGTATATTGGCCAAAAAAAATATATATATACACACACACACACAGAGAGAGAGAGAGAGTTTAGTTTTTAATAAAGTATTTAAGAGGTTTTTAATAAAATAGTGTTTTATTTAAGAAAGCAGACTTGTCTTAATTGAATTCTAAATCATTGATGTAAAATCCAGATACTGTATTAGGTGTAAATAAAATCATGTTGTAAGCGTGGAGCCAATCTAGAAAATTCAGGCAGTAGAACTCTTTTATATAGTAAGACTGGTTTATAAACAGTTCATATAAAAATTTCTGCATAAATTTCATAGATAATTTCAGACTGTTTTACTCCAGAATTTTGTCTTTGACAAACTTAATAGGGAATGCATACAAATGGGTTCTTATAAAAAGAAAGCCATAAAGTTTATATATGACCTACCTGTTGCACAGATTAATTACATCACAGTAGAAACATTGTGAAGCATTTACATTCCCTTTAATATATTATTGAGGGCTCTTTACAACTTGCATAATGACAGTGCTGACCATAAAGAAGCAGGTATATTCTTTTTTTTTTTTTAATTTATTTATTATTATTATACTTTAAGTTGTAGGGTACATGTGCATAACGTGCAGGTTTGTTACATATGTATACTTGTGCCATGTTGGTGTGCTGCACCCATCAACTCGTCATTTACATCAGGTATAACTCCCAATGCAATCCCTCCCCCCTTCCCCCTCCCCATGATAGGCCCTGGTGTGTGATGTTCCTCTTCCTGAGTCCAAGTGTTCTCATTGTTCAGTTCCCACCTATGAGTGAGAACATGTGGTGTTTGGTTTTCTGTTCTTGTGATAGTTTGCTAAGAATGATGGTTTCCAGCTGCATCCATGTCCCTACAAAGGACACAAACTCATCCTTTTTGATGGCTGCATAGTATTCCATGGTGTATATGTGCCACATTTTCTTAATCCGATCTGTCACTGATGGACATTTGGGTTGATTCCAAGTCTTTGCTATTGTGAATAGTGCTGCAATAAACATACGTGTGCATGTGTCTTTATAGCAGCATAATTTATAATCCTTTGGGTATATACCCAGTAATGGGATGGCTGGGTCATATGGTACCTCTAGTTCTAGATCCTTGAGGAATCGCCATACTGTTTTCCATAATGGTTGAACTAGTTTACAATCCCACCAACAGTGTAAAAGTGGTCCTATTTCTCCACATCCTCTCCAGCACCTGTTGTTTCCTGACTTTTTAATGATCGCCATTCTAACTGGTGTGAGATGGTATCTCATTGTGGTTTTGATTTGCATTTCTCTGATGGCCAGTGATGATGAGCATTTTTTCATGTGTCTGTTGGCTGTATGAATGTCTTCTTTTGAGAAATGTCTGTTCATATCCTTTGCCCACTTTTTGATGGGGTTGTTTGTTTTTTTTCTTGTAAATTTGTTTGAGTTCTTTGTAGGTTCTGGATATTAGCCCTTTGTCAGATGAGTAGATTGCAAAAATTTTCTCCCATTCTGTAGGTTGCCTGTTCACTCTGATGGTAGTTTCTTTTGCTGTGCAGAAGCTCTTTAGTTTAATTAGATCCCATTTGTCAATTTTGGCTTTTGCTGCCGTTGCTTTTGGTGTTTTAGACATGAAGTCTTTGCCCATGCCTATGTCCTGAATGGTACTACCTCGGTTTTCCTCTAGGATTTTTATGGTATTAGGTCTAACATTTAAGTCTGTAATCCATCTTGAATTAATTTTCGTATAAGGAGTAAGGAAAGGATCCAGTTTCAGCTTTCTACTTATGGCTAGCCAATTTTCCCAGCACCATTTATTAAATAGGGAATCCTTTCCCCATTTCTTGTTTCTCTCAGGTTTGTCAAAGATCAGATGGCTGTAGATGTGTGGTATTATTTCTGAGGACTCTGTTCTGTTCCATTGGTCTATATCTCCGTTTTGGTACCAGTACCATGCTGTTTTGGTTACTGTAGCCTTGTAGTATAGTTTGAAGTCAGGTAGCGTGATGCCTCCAGCTTTGTTCTTTTGACTTAGGATTGTCTTGGAGATGCGGGCTCTTTTTTGGTTCCATATGAACTTTAAAGCAGTTTTTTCCAATTCTGTGAAGAAACTCATTGGTAGCTTGATGGGGATGGCATTGAATCTATAAATTACCTTGGGCAGTATGGCCATTTTCACGATATTGATTCTTCCTATCCATGAGCATGGTATATTCTTCCATTTGTTTGTGTCCTCTTTTATTTCACTGAGCAGTGGTTTGTAGTTCTCCTTGAAGAGGTCCTTTACATGCCTTGTAAGTTGGATTCCTAAGTATTTTATTCTCTTTGAAGCAATTGTGAATGGAAGTTCATTCCTGATTTGGCTCTCTGTTTGTCTGTTACTGGTGTATAAGAATGCTTGTGATTTTTGCACATTAATTTTGTATCCTGAGACTTTGCTGAAGTTGCTTATCAGCTTAAGGAGATTTTGGGCTGAGACAATGGGGTTTTCTAAATATACAATCATGTCATCTGCAAACAGGGACAGTTTGACTTCTTCTTTTCTTAACTGAATACCCTTGATTTCTTTCTCTTGCCTAATTGCCCTAGCCAGAACTTCCAACACTATGTTGAATAGGAGTGGTGAGAGAGGGCATCCCTGTCTTGTGCCAGTTTTCAAAGGGAATTTTTCCAGTTTTTGCCCATTCAGTATGATATTGGCTGTGGGTTTGTCATAAATAGCTCTTATTATTTAGAGGTACGTTCCATCAGTACCGAATTTATTGAGCGTTTTTAGCATGAAGGGCTGTTGAATTTTGTCAAAAGCCTTTTCTGCATCTATTGAGATAATCATGTGGTTCTTGTCTTTGGTTCTGTTTATATGCTGGATTATGTTTATTGATTTGCGAATGTTGAACCAGCCTTGCATCCCAGGCATGAAGCCCACTTGATCATGGTGGATAAGCTTTTTGATGTGTTGCTGAATCCGGTTTGGCAGTATTTGATTGAGGATTTTTGCATCGATGTTCATCAGGGATATTGGTCTAAAATTCTCTTTTTTTGTTGTGTCTCTGCCAGGCTTTGGTATCAGGATGATGTTGGCCTCATAAAATGAGTTAGGGAGGATTCCCTCTTTTTCTATTGATTGGAATAGTTTCAGAAGGAATGGTACCAACTCCTCCTTGTACCTCTGGTAGAATTCAGCTGTGAATCCATCTGGTCCTGGACTTTTTTTGGTTGGTAGGCTATTAATTATTGCCTCAATTTCAGAGCCTGCTATTGGTCTAATCAGGGATTCAACTTCTTCCTGGTTTAGTCTTGGAAGAGTGTAAGTGTCCAGGAAATTATCCATTTCTTCTAGATTTTCCAGTTTATTTGCATAGAGGTGTTTATAGTATTCTCTGATGGTAGTTTGTATTTCTGTGGGGTCGGTGATGATATCCCCTTTATCATTTTTAATTGCGTCGATTTGATTCTTCTCTCTTTTCTTCTGTATTAGTCTTGCTAGTGGTCTGTCAATTTTGTTGATGTTTTCAAAAAACCAACTCCTGTATTCATTGATTTTTTGGAGAGTTTTTTGTGTCTCTATCTCCTTCAGTTCTGCTCTGATCTTAGTTATTTCTAGCCTTCTGCTAGCTTTCAAATGTGTTTGCTCTTGCTTCTCTAGTTCTTTTAATTGCAATGTTAGAGTGTCAATTTTAGATCTTTCCTGCCTTCTCTTGTGGGCATTTAGTGCTATAAATTTCCCTCTACACACTGCTTTAAATGTGTCCCAGAGATTCTGGTATGTTGTATCTTTGTTCTCTTTGGTTTCAAAGAACATCTTTATTTCTGCCTTCATTTCGTTATGTACCCAGTAGTCATTCAGGAGCAGGTTGTTCAGTTTCCATGTAGTTGAGCGGTTTTGATTGAGTTTCTTAGTCCTGAGTTCTAGTTTGATTGCACTGTGGTCTGAGAGACAGTTTGTTATAATTTCTGTTCTTGTACATTTGCTGAGGACTGCTTTACTTCCAATTACGTGGTCGATTTTGGAGTAAGTACGATGTGGTGCTGAGAAGAATGTATATTCTGTTGATTTGGGGTGGAGAGTTCTATAGATGTCTATTAGGTCTGCTTGCTGCAGAGATGAGTTCAATTACTGGATATCCTTGTTAACTTTCTGTCTCGTTGATCTGTCTAATGTTGACAGTGGAGTGTTGAAGTCTCCCATTATTATTGTATGGGAGTCTAAGTCTCTTTGTAAGTCTCTAAGGACTTGCTTGATGAATCTGGGTGCTCCTGTATTGGGTGCATATATATTTAGGATAGTTAGCTCTTCCTGTTGAATTGATCCCTTTACCATTATGTAATGGCCTTCTTTGTCTCTTTTGATCTTTGATGGTTTAAAGTCTGTTTTATCAGAGACTAGTATTGCAACCCCCACTTTTTTTTGTTCTCCATTTGCTTGGTAAATCTTCCTCCATCCCTTTATTTTGAGCCTATGTATATCTCTGCGTGTGACATGGGTCTCCTGAATACAGCAGACTGATGGGTCTTGACTCTTTATCCAGTTTGCCAGTCTGTGTCTTTTAATTGGAGCATTTAGTCCATTTACATTTAAGGTTAAGATTGTTATGTGTGAACTTGATCCTGCCATTATGATATTAACTGGTTATTTTGCTCGTTAGTTGATGCAGTTTCTTCCTAGCCTCGATGGTCTTTACATTTTGGCATGTTTTTGCAATGGCTGGTACCGGTTGTTCCTTTCCATGTTTAGTGCTTCCATCAGGGTCTCTTGTAAGGCAGGCCTAGTGGTGACAAAATCTCTAAGCATTTGCTTATCTGTAAAGGATTTTATTTCTCCTTCACTTATGAAACTTAGTTTGGCTGGATATGAAATTCTGGGTTTAAAAGTCTTTTCTTTAAGAATGTTGAATATTGGCCCCCACTCTCTTCTGGCTTGGAGAGTTTCTGCCGAGAGATCTGCTGTTAGTCTGATGGGCTTCCCTTTGTGGGTAACCCGACCTTTCTCTCTGGCTGCCCTTAAGATTTTTTCCTTCATTTCAACTTTGGTGAATCTGGCAATTATGTGTCTTGGAGTTGCTCTTCTCGAGGAGTATCTTTGTGGCGTTCTCTGTATTTCCTGGATTTGAATGTTGGCCTGCCCTACTAGGTTGGGGAAGTTCTCCTGGATGATATCCTGAAGAGTGTTTTCCAACTTGGTTCCATTTTCCCCCTCGCTTTCAGGCACCCCAATCAGACGTAGATTTGGTCTTTTTACATAATCCCATACTTCTTGCAGGCTTTGTTCATTTCTTTTTCTTCTTTTTTCTTTTGGTTTCTCTTCTCGCTTCATTTCATTCATTTGATCGTCAATCGCAGATACTCTTTCTTCCAGTTGATCGAGTCAGTTACTGAAGCTTGTGCATTTGTCACGTATTTCTCGTGTCATGGTTTTCATCTCTTTCATTTCGTTTAGGACCTTCTCTGCATTAATTACTCTAGCCATCAATTCTTCCACTTTTTTTTCAAGATTTTTAGTTTCTTTACACTGGGTACGTAATTCCTCATTTAGCTCTGAGAAATTTGATGGACTGAAGCCTTCTTCTCTCATCTCGTCAAAGTCATTCTCCGTCCAGCTTTGATCCGTTGCTGGCGATGAGCTGCGCTCCTTTGCCGGGGGAGATGCGCTCTTATTTTTTGAATTTCCAGCTTTTCTGCCCTGCTTTTTCCCCATCTTTGTGGTTTTATCTGCCTCCGGTCTTTGATGATGGTGATGTACTGATGGGGTTTTGGTGTAGGTGTCCTTCCTGTTTGATAGTTTTCCTTCTAACAGTCAGGACCCTCAGCTGTAGGTCTGTTGGAGATTGCTTGAGTTCCACTCCAGACCCTGTTTGCCTGGGTATCAGCAGCAGAGGCTGCAGAAGATAGAATATTTCTGAACAGCGAGTGTACCTGTCTGATTCTTGCTTTGGAAGCTTCCTCTCAGGGGTGTACTCCACCCTGTGAGGTGTGGGGTGTCAGACTGCCCCTAGTGGGGGATGTCTCCCAGTTAGGCTACTCAGGGGTCAGGGACCCACTTGAGCAGGGAGTCTGTCCCTTGTCAGATCTCAACCTCCATGTTGGGAGATCCACTGCTCTCTTCAAAGCTGTCAGACAGAGTCGTTTGCGTCTGCAGAGGTTTCGGCTGTGTTTGTTATTGCCCTGTCCCCAGAGGTGGAGTCTACAGAGACAGGCAGGTTTCCTTGAGCTGCTGTGAGCTCCACCCAGTTCGAGCTTCCCAGCAGCTTTGTTTACCTACTTAAGCCTCAGCAATGGCGGGCGCCCCTCCCCCAGCCTGGCTGCTGCCTTGCCGGTAGATCACAGACTGCTGTGCTAGCAATGAGGGAGGCTCTGTGGGTGTGGGACCCTCCCGGCCAGGTGTGGGATATGATCTCCTGGTGTGCCTGTTTGCTTAAAGCGCAGTATTGGGGTGGGAGTTACCCGATTTTCCAGGTGTTGTGTGTCTCAGTTCCCGTGGCTAGGAAAAGGGATTCCCTTCCCCCTTGCACTTCCCAGGTGAGGCAATGCCTCGCCCTGCTTCAGCTCTCGCTGGTCGGGCTGCAGCAGCTGACCAGCACCGATCATCCAGCACTCCCCAGTGAGATGAACCCAGTACCTCAGTTGAAAATGCTGAAATCACCGGTCTTCTGTGTCGCTCGCGCTGGGAGTTGGAGACTGGAGCTGTTCCTATTCGGCCATCTTGAAGCAGGTATATTCTTTTCACCATCACTTTATGTTCTAGATAGTATATTTTGTTAGGCTCCTGGAGAGAAAATTTATTTGAATATTTTTCTTATAATGTGTATGTATATTGAAACGTTTGAATGGCTTATTTTGCCCTCCTTAATGTTACCTATTTATCTATTGGCCATTTTGTGGTGTTCAATTACTGCTTGATAATAAGTATTCACAGCAGTATGTTTTTTGATAATAGAGTTGAAATTATAGACAACCATGAATCAGAACTGAAAGTTAGTATCCCTCCTATTGAGATGAGTATTAAAGTTAATTTTTGTATTTCAAAATATAATCATGCAATCTACTCTAAATTAATTCTTCTCTGAATAATGGAATCATAAAATATTTTACCAGAGAGTGATAAACGATTTACCTATTTATCCTTATTTAGCAATGAAATATCTATTTTCAGAAATATTTTTAGAAGAATAAATTCACCTGTTTTAAAAATCACATCTTTTAGGTGTTGACTTCCGCCTTCCCTATAAATCAAAGCAGAGGGATGCAGCCAGGCTAAGTAGAATAAACAGTACAGCCATACAGAGAGAAAACTGTTTGTAAACCTGAGTAGAACAGCTTCGCTTGATAGAATTCCTTGGCTCTCAGTATTCTCATTCAACACACATCTACAGAAACAGCCATACAAGGTGAATCTGAAAAACAAACAAACAAACAAACAAAAAACCCCTACTAAGCATCTTCTGCGAACAAATCGTTGAACAAAGCAGATACCCACTGTCCCTGACATGATGCTTCTGTTGGATTATCTATTTTAACTTAGTAGCACTCATATGTCATTATAAGTGATTTTTTTTTTACTTTTTTCAGAATTTTATTTACCATGTGGTTCTGGATTAGAATCTAATGATAGGAGTGCTTTGTAGATATTTGAAAAATGAAAAAGAAAGGCATGTTATTTTCTGGAGACAGGCAGACAAGTGAACAGATGTGGAGTTTACTGAAGCTTCAAGGTGAGTCTTTCTAAAGTACCGTACGGCTTTGTTCTTGCATACTGAGATAGAACCTTACAAAATCACTGGAAGGAATAGGGTGGAGACTGGTAGAGAAGCTGTCACCAATGCTTTTATTTGAAGAGACAAAATGGGCTTGATGTGAATCTCCAGATCCTTTGTAGATTTTCTGCAACACCTTGGCTTACATGCAGTCTTCCTGAACCTGAATTGAACACATGGATAGAAAAATGGTATAGTGACAGTTTGACCCACCTTCATTGATCACTTCCACCTCTGGGGTGTGGAGCTGCCAATGCCAGAGGGTTTCTTGCATCTTTTTAAATTTGGCATGTGAAGCAGCCAGCATCATTGTCTTTTCTTGATCAAGAAAAATTTTCTTTTTGAAAATATTGAGAGACAGAGACTTCCTGGACAACTCAGCCATAAATGGAAAGGGACTGTCAGCAAACCTTTGCCGTTTTGCATTTGATTTTCATTAAAAGAATGCCCCTTAGAGTCTTGGGACATTCTTTAATGTCAATGAAGGAAAAATAGAGCTTCTATTTAATTGTATCTTAACTTTTTAAAATTCGGATTGTTGTCTATGGTTTAAAATTAACATAATAGTTCTAATATCATTTAACTTATAGAATACAATATTAATATGTATCTATTGTATACATAAACCAATAAAATGTTGTTGCTATTAGTTACAATTGACATTGTTTGAGAATAATTGAACTGCATAATATATTATCCATTGGTAAAAGAAAGCTATTGGTATTATTTTTTTAATCTCAATATTTTATATTCTGTGATTTATAAATATAACATAATTTATATTCTTTCATTAAAAAAATGTGACACTGTCATTTACTACTTAACACCTATATTTTCAACCTTTTGTACAAGTGGTATGACATTGTTTCTCTCAGGTTGAAGCACTGCAGAGCTAGTGCCCAATGTTACAGCTTTCTTGTCTTCTCTGAGTGAATGAGAAAGACCTTGCATAGCTTTGAAAACCAAAATAAAAGTTTGAGAAAAAATGAAAAATAAGATTTCCAAATTGTTTTTAATTTTTAAATGTTTAATTAATAGATAATAGTGAATAAATTTGTCATATACAACATCATGTTTTGAAATATGTTTATACATTGTGAAATGGCTAAGTCAAGATAATTTATATATGTATTGCCTCACATAGTTGTCGTTTTCGTAATAAGAATACTTAAATTCTACTCTGTTAGCATTTGTCATTTGTCAACAACATAATATATTTTTTTATTAACTATAGTCACTATGTTGTACAAGAAATTTCTTAAGCTTATTCTTCCTATTTAACTAAATTCTGTAACATTTGACCAGCATCTCCCCAATAGCCTACCTCATCACTCCAGGTTCTGGTGACCACCATTCTACTCTCTACTTCTACGAGATCAACTTTTTTCGATTATATCAATGAAATCTTGTAGTATTTGTGCTTTTGTGCCTGGCTTATTTCATTTAATGTAAGGTCCTCTAGGTTCATCCATGTTGTCACAACTGACAAAATTTTCTTTTTTATGGCTAAATAGTATTTCATTTTGTATATTTACCACATTTTCCTTCTAATTCATAGGCTAATGTATTTATTTATTAAAACACTAATGCTTAAGAATTGTTAGCCTAGGCAGCAATGGCAAAACGCCATTCCTACAAAAAAATACAAAAATTAGCCAGACATGGTGGTGCATACCTGTGATCCCAGCTACTCAGGAGGCTGAGGCAGGAAGATTGTTTGGGTCCAGGCGGTTGAGTCTGCAGTGAGCTGTAATCATGCCACTGCACTCCAGTCCGGGTGATAGCGCAAGACCCTGCCTCAAAAAAATAAAAAGAAAAGAAAGAAAAATAAATGTTGCCACAACATAGAATTAATAGAAATGTAATTTACATTTAAAGTCATGGATGGATCTTCAAAAATTAAGAATGAATATCTTACTGATCTTCAAATAGGGAAATACTTCAAGTATGAGTGCCATAGAAGTAATTATGTCTCATCCAAATTCATATGTTGAAGTTTAAACACCAAGGTGACTACATTCATTGATAGGGCCTTTAAGGAGATAATTTAAGAGTAAATGAGGTAAAAAAAAAAAAAAAGGGAGCCCTAATCCTATAAGACTGGTGTCCTTATAAGAAGAGGAGGAGACATCAGAACATGTGCACTCTTGGGTTCTCCTCTCTCTCTCTCTCTCTCTCTCTCTCTCTCTGTGTGTGTGTGTGTGTGTGTGTGTGTGTGTGTATGCTAACAGAGAAAAGGCCATGCGAGGACACAGCAAGAAGGTTCCATCTGCAAGTCACAGGAGAAAAGCCTGACCAAAAGCCAACCATAATGAGACCTTTCTCTGAGACACTGAGCCTCCAGAACTGTGAGAAGATAAATTTCTGTTGTTTAAATCACCCAGCCTATGGTATTTTGTTGGCAGCCAGAGCACAGGTATATTGATTAATGAAAAAGAAAATAGAGGCTGGGCACGGTGGCTCACGCCTGTAATCTCAGCACTTTGGGAGGCCGAGACAGGTGGATCACAAGGTCAGGAGATCGAGACTATCCTGGCTAACACGGTGAAACCCCCATCTCTAATAAAAAGTACAAAAAAAAAATTAGGCGTGGTGGCGGGCGCCTGTAGTCCCAGCTACTTGGGAGGCTGAGGCAGGAGAATGGTGTGAACCCGGGAGGCGGAGCTTGCAGTGAGCTGAGATCTCGCCACTGCACTCCAGCCTGGGCAACAGAGCAAGACTCTGTCTCAAAAAAAAAAAAAAAAGAAATGAAAAGTTTTGACTGTATAAATATTAAAAAATTTTGTGCAGTAAATGCCTACAATAAACAAAATTAAAAGTTGAATGAAGATATGGACAAAATTTAACATAAATGGAAAGCAACTGATTTATAATGCAGATAATTGTATAAAAATATAAAATATGAAAAGGGCAAAATCATAAATGGAAATTTATTATTTAAAGGTGTATATTATTATATTTCTATTTCTTCTATAGTCCTATACTTATTATTATAATAAATATAAATTAAAATATTATAATCTTTCACTTATCCAATATTTAAGGGATGTCACTTTAATGATATTTTCATTATAAATTGGCAAAGATCAAATTTTAGTTCTGAGTTATCTGTATCACCACTTCCATATCTCTCTGAGTATCTAGGATTGACAGTGGTGCAGTAAAAGGGTACTATAGTAATAATGGGGGAATAAATTATGCTGAAATCATGGTCTAAAAGTTTACTTCTAATGCAAGACAGTGATAGACCTCTTTTCCTCACAGTTGTTCTACACAATCTCTAACACTGCCACACGAAAACAATATTTAATAATTTGCCTTGTCAGGAAAAGAGTAGAGAAACTAAGGAAAAATCAATTTGCCTGGAAGTAAGGCAAAGTCCTTCTATCAGAATATACTAGCTGAATCTAATCACACAGGCCTGCTCAACAGCCAAAAGGTCAATATAGTACAGGTGCCAGGAGAATGGAAAGAGCTGGACATTGCAAGTCTCCACTACAGGAATCAGAGAATGTAACAACAAGAGAATAAGTTTAAAGTATTCTGAAGAAAATTTAAAATAACATAATAATAAACTTAAAATGTTTGTTCCCTCGGAACCAGTAAGTTTTCTTGTTATAATTGATTCAAATAAATTGAGTATAATAAGCAGTAACATATTTTTAAAATTATTATATGCTAGGTATTCTGTAACTTAATTTTTATTCATAATCTCATTTAGTTCTCACAAAACAACCTATGAACTAGTTAGTAATATCATCTTTATTATGATTGACAAAGAAAATAAACATACAGAAGCTTTAGTAATTTCTACAATTTCACTCAACTAATAAATTTTGAGGCTACAGTTTTAATACAGGTAATATTATTCTAAAGCCAATGGTCTTAATTTCTACATGTTACTAATGATACCTAAAAAAATATTCTCAAGGAAGTTTACCAAAATATTTTTATTATTGAGTGATATTCAAAGGAAAAAAATAGCTTCCCAACTATAGAAGAATGGTTAAATAAACTGGATTACAGCCATATGATTAAACATAAATAGCCATAAATAAAACAAAAACAAGTATTTACAGTTATTTAGAAAGTACTTTAAAGTGATAGAACAAATAAAAATGCAGCATTCAAAGCCATATTCTATTTCACATTTTAGTTATTTACCCACCCATTAATTAATTTATTGAACTTTTTTTTTTTTGAGACAGAGTCTTGTTCTGCCTGTCACCCAGGCTGGAGTGCAGTGGTGCAATCTCAGCTCACTGCAACGTTAGCCTCCCAGGTAATTTACTGAACAAATATTAATTGTGCAAATATTATTTGCCACACACTTTACTCTGCTATTAAGGACACAGCAATGAAGGGAAAGTGATGAGACAGGAGTGTAGGGAGGAGGGGAGAGAGGGGTGAAGTTGATTTGTAGATGGTAGTCAGGCTACTCTGAAAAATTAATATTTTTGTTCACACATAAATGATCTTAGATCCTAAGGTATCATAGTACAAAGAACATTCTGGAGAGACTGAAGAACCAGTGCAGTCATGGTGGTAGAAATCATTTAGCAGTTTCAGAGGCAGAAATGAAGCCTGTTTAGTGGAGATTTATTAGAGAAGGGGTGGATAGTATAGATGAAGCTAGATTTAAGTAAGATCCAGATCATCCAGGGACTTGTAAGTCAGACCAAGTCATCTTGAATTACTGATTGACTTTCCCCAACAGGATGGACTGGGAAGAGAGAAACAGATAAATGATATGATTTTGTCAAGAGTTCAGCTCAGCTGAAGACAGCTGAGCTGTTGGGTGTCAGAGCAGTCTTAAGACATCAAACCAAAATGAAAGTACCCATCGATCATTTAATCATCTACTGAGATGATATAAACAAGAGGCTGTAACAAAGAAAGTGCCATGCCTGCCTCTTCTGTCCTCTGCCGTTTTCCATAATGACACTTCTCACAGTAGAGAGCTAGGTATACAGATGTGGGGGGTCCTCTCACCATGAGGGAGACCCTGCAAAAAAGGCTTCTCCTGTTGTATGGATCCAAAGGCTAGAGAGCGAAGGGTGGCAGAAGTTGGAGAGAAAAGTACTGAAGATTAAGTAAGTGGAGAAAAATGCCTTCAAGTTACTCAACAAATTTCCTAATGAAAAAAGGTTTAGACAGTGGTACCTGGAGAAAGACACAACCTCAGGCCATTAATAAAACAGCCTCTGAACGAGGGTCCCAGAGCTAGCAATACAGGTATGCGTAAGAGGGTAGCTGGCCAGGGAAAGTGAGTTCCTGAATCTGCCTTCACAAACTGCAATGCATTGACTCAGCACCAGGTCTGGTGTTGGGAGGTCAACTTCCCTGTGAGACCTGCCAGGTAATGTACTTGTTTGCCTATGGTCAGGACTGAAAAATCACATGGGTTTTGGGCCATGAGCTAGATCTCTCAAATTCATGTTCTTAAAGCTTGTCTATATAAGAAATAGTGTATATACATGTATATTAACATAATATTTTTATAGAAAAGTAACAAAAAGAAGTATATAGATTATTGATCATCTTTGATTAATAAGATTATGATTAATTTTTGTTTTTCTTGTTGAATTTTTCATATTAAAATGATGATGTGAGTTTATGTGTACAAAGCCTGAAGGCATTAAGTAAGTTAGTGGAAAGAAGTAAGATTTGAGTTTGGCTTTGGATCATGAAAAGAAATCCTGGATCCTAAAGAAAGGAAGAATTTATGAAGAAACAGAATAATAAGTCAAAGCTGTGATACTGAAAAGTTTGGTATCTGTTTGAAGGAAATCTAATAGTTGTATTTAATTCAAAGAAGAAAAATTAGTATTGAATGGTACGGTGATAGGCATCTCAGTTTATATGCAATGCTACAACTAACGGAGAGTAAATTGGAAAAGGTTTGTATCAAATTGTGGAAGCAACTTTGAGCTCATCATATAAATTGTGGGTCATAACTTTTCAAGAAATAAACAATAGTAGAGTCAATTAATGTGAATTTTCTTGTGTCTCACTGAGAACTTGATTATAACATACACTTCCCTGGCCTTTGATTGCTTTACTTTCTCCTAGCTTGTGTTCAATACCTGTGTAGTTCTGAGTATTTATCTGATCTCTTCATGTAGTAAAATAATAAGTGATTCCTGTTCAAAGACATGAGTTCAGATTCAAGTCAAAATAACACTTCTGTGCCATGTAAATTTCCCAGTGTCAAGTTACTTCTAAGTTTACAGGTAACGTCTCCTCCCACCTCCATCGTAAGATGTGAGCTTTAACTGTATTCGGAGAAGCTTACATTGTGAGCGTCATGACTTAGAGCTATGAATGAATGCAGCTTTTTGTTTTCCTCTTTGTTAAAAATTCTTGTCCAGAAAATCAAATTAGGACCTAAGCAGAGACATCTATACCCATTTTCCCAAAGTAGAAACATTAAGAATAACTCCGGCCGGGCGCGGTGGCTCAAGCCTGTAATCCCAGCACTTTGGGAGGCCGAGACGGGCGGATCACGAGGTCAGGAGATCGAGACCATCCTGGCTAACACAGTGAAACCCCGTCTCTACTAAAAAATACAAAAAACTAGCCGGGCGAGGTGGCGGGCGCCTGTAGTCCTAGCTACTCGGGAGGCTGAGGCAGGAGAATGGCGTAAACCCGGGAGGCGGAGCTTGCAGTGAGCTGAGATCCGGCCACTGCACTCCAGCCTGGGTGACAGAGCGAGACTCCGTCTCAAAAAAAAAAAAAAAAAAAAAAAAAAAAAAAAAAAAGAATAACTCCAAAAATTCAGCCAGACAAACCGTCCTTAGTCGTCTAAAAATATATGTTATCCTAACTACATAAGGGCTCTATCAAATAGCAAGAGACAGTGTCATTAATGATGATCTGTAGAATAAGCTGGATTTTTTTTTTAAAGTGGAGACAATACGTTAGTTTGGGAAGGAGTTAATATAGATAAGAATCAGGAAGATAGAACTGGAAATCAAAGAACAGGGACAGATGGGGAAGAGTTTACAAAATGAAAATCTGTGGGATTTGGGAATTAATTGGTTGTGGAGAAGAGGGAGTGGTAAACAATTACTCTGAGATTTCAAATCTAGTTGACTGAACAAATTGTGGTGTTATCTCTCTATATAAAGTGCTTAGGCATGTTTCCCTGAGACTCAGCTGGTCATAGTTTTTATGATGTTTCCTAGGATTCAGCTGATTGGGGTTTTCACTCAATCAATCCAATCGATAAACATGTCACACACTGATATCACAGAAACAATGTAAATCTGAACCTTGGAAAATATATCTAAATATTCTGCATATGTGTAACTCTGTGTGTGTGTGTGTGTGTGTGTGTGAGATATGTGTGTGAAGTACAGCACAATAATAGTCTGTACGCAACCATTTATCTCTGCTAAGCACTGTTTTAATATGGCTTAATATGCATCGACTCATGAACTCACTCAAACTTCAAACAAAAATGCTATTTTTTGACTAGGTGCTATTACTAATTCAATATTTACAGAAAAGAAAAGTGAGATTTAAAGAGGTTAAATGATTTTCCAAGGGGCACAGAACCGGCTGACACAGAGGCTTATGTGAAGTCAATCTCATTCTAAGCCTTACAATAATTCCTCATAATGTGCTTCACTATCCAAACCTGGGGTGGTTGGGGAGAGTTGATATGCAGGTCATAGAATCTGGGATACTTTGGCAAAAACAGAAGGTCTTTGTTAGAAGCATGGATGAGGCTGCTTGTGGGGGAGGCACTGATACTCAGATTTCCTGAAGCATAGGATGAGAATAGCCATGCTAGGAGAGTAGAAGAGCAGGTTTAATTCATGCCCCATGGCGGGGACAATTCACTATTCCCATCAAAACCTCAGTCCAGAGCTGGATTATGTAAGGTTAGAGGAGTTGATCAATAAAAGGAGTTCACAATATTGAAGAGGAATACTAGATAAAGAAGCCTGTATTTTAAAATGATTGTAAGATATTTCTTTCACCTTTACATTCTTCTCAAAATCCACTCATAAGGCTTTATCTATGTTCAAGAATATAGCAGTGAAAAACAGGTCCAGACAGACTAAACAATCTAGACTTTATAATAAACTGAACAGACTGGCCACTGTATTTACATAGACTGACATGCTTGAAGTAATGACTGTGGATGACCCTTTGAGACCCTAAACAAAATGGACTACTATGAACATCATTTTACTGCCCAACAGTCATTATCCTTGTTGTCCTTCAGCCTCCACTTTCTGTTTAAGCAACCTTTGTAATTCAAGGGAAACTGCCTAATTTGAGCTTCAGGGCTTGATCCTGATTAAGAACAGTTATAGCAGCAATTCCACATTTTGCTGGTGAAAGGTTTAGGAGTGGATTCATAGTGCAATGGACTTAATGAGACAACATATTTTCTGAAAAGTTTCTAATTTTTTTGTCTGTTTGTTTCCAGGAGAAATTCATTCCAGATTCTGAAGAAATCTTAGTGCCAATTGCTCTGGCAGCCATATTATGAGCATGAGGCAATCAGCCATAGAAAGAAATACTCTGCATTATAGTTTAGAAAGAAGCAGGACAGAAACTTCTAGAGTTACATTGATTAATGGCTGAATCTGTGAATCCTGATGTCTGTCCTAACTTTTGATATATACTTATATGAATAAATTATTTTCCTTATCAAAATCTCTTCTTGTTTAAGCCAGCGTGAGTCAAAGTTTCTGTTTTGCATAAATAAATGTCTTTTACTGGTATGCTGACAATCTGATTAAATTGAGCAACCCAGATACATAGATATGACCAGTTATGAATACCAGTTTGGTTTTATGAACAATTTGAGACCTTGGCTACTCCAGAAATAATAATACTCTGGAACTTTTGAGTAATACCAGATCAGGATCTCTGACTAAACCTGGTAGACAGACAGTTCAAGTACCCAAAAGGTTTCTGTTCTCTTGCCCAGCCAACATCTCAGGAAATCAGTCATTCATGTACAAAATGAGAGCTTGATCACCCTACCTAGGCTCTGTCATGCTTCTGCATTTAGCGGGTGGGTGACCTGAAGACCTGGCTTAGCTGGCATAGCTGGGCCTCTTTCTTTAAGTGATCCTTTATTCTAAGCTTTTTCTGTTGGTCAGGCAATAATGCATAGGACAGTCCAGATTCAAGGGAAGTAGAAATAAACCTAGATTTGATTGTTTATTTTCCCATAAAATTAAATTACAAATTATATAGCAGGGGTGCTGATAATGAATACCTGAGTAAAAAAGATTGCTTATTTGAGTTACCACGTAAAATGATTACATTCCTGATAGATAAATTTTTAGAGTTGCTATTTTTTAGTCACAATTTATGTATAGTACTTTGAATAAGTTATTCTAATGATTTTTAGGTTGTTTTTCAGAGGTGCCTTGATTTAAACATGAGAGGAGAGGTTGGGAAGAAGCACATAAAGCTAACCCTCAGCCCCCACCAGTCTTCCACATTCTACTCCCTAGCAATTCAACTTTATCTGTTTTGTGTATTGAGCATCTGGGTAATATTTTATTTGGAAAAATAATTCTATTCTTTTTGTTTAAAGAACTTTGTACATTCTTCTCTGACTTTATATAGTTTATCACATTTTAGCTATTTGGGATTGTAATAGAACCCTTACATAAAAAGTAAACCTGTAGTTCAGATCTCTCATATTCAACTACAGGTCATGTTTTCAGAATGACGTTGTGCACAAAGCTATGAATCTACTTAAATATTCATAGAGACATTTAGTATTATGAAATTGTTTATTACAAAACTAGGATTTTACCTGTTGCATAACTAATATCAACATTAGTATTTGATATTGTCCTTGAGGTTGACTAAGAGTAACAATATTTTCAATAAAATAGAAACTTCTAAATATATTTGCTATTTTAAAATGATAGTTTTTGTACTTATACATTAATCTAAAATTATTTTAATTACTATTTTATGTGACAAGGTACCATTAATTTTAAAATTGTTTGCCACATCATTTAAAAAATTTGATGACTTCTCTATGTCAAAACAAACATCAAGAAGGTCAAAACAAAGCAACTTTGTTTTATTAAGAACATAATTAGTATGTTGTAAGACAGTTATTTTTGTTTTAACCTCAGCTGTGAACAATAAAGCAAAAGGAAAATAGATATACATACACATATTTAGAAGTTTGATATAAGACAAGACTGAAACACTGTACTCATTCACTAAATTTATCCTCTTCCTTCTTAAGAGTTAGACTTAGGATGATGCACTTCTCTGTTCCATAAAAGAAATTTCTACTGAAAGTAGAAAAAGAATAACCTCTGTCTTTCATTATGACCCATCATATTATATCTTGTACATTGAGTAGACAGATGAGGTGAAATTTCTACTTCTTCTTCTTATCACAGTAAGTCAACTTTAAGAATGCCTATATTTTTAGACAAAGGTTTAGTAATTTTCAGTGCTGAAACCTTTAATCATTCATTGTGCCTGTAACAAAAAGATAGAACTTATTTCAAAAATAGCAGCCTTGTCATTTGAACTAAAGAGAGAAGTCTACAATGTTAATAGATCACTGTGACAGGTTTTGTGGTTAGAAATAGGACAGAGTCAAAAAAAGAAAGTACTATTTTCATTTATCTTTCTTAGTAGTATGGACAGTCAGAGAGAGAGAGAGACAGAGAGAGAGAGTGCATTTGAACATGCAGATATTTTACTCTGGCTAAAAACAATTTAAAACGTTTTCTATGCTATCCAGTGGTTTAAACCTTATGTTGACAGATAATAAAACTATTCTTTTTTTTTTTTTGTCAGCTTTAAAGAATATTTATTCATCCATCTAATCATTTTATCTTTTTGTTATTCATTTAACAAGTATTTATTGAACACTTCTATTAGTTTAAATACTGTGCTAGTTAATGCTTTTCTAACAGTGAAAAAGATACTATTTAACAACATACCAAAACAACATGAAAAATTAAAACATTAAACATAAAATTCAATAATTAGTTTTAGCCCAAACAAGTTTATATAAATATGTGGTAATAATTTCTGACAAAGTCCATATGCAGATTCTGCTAACAGAGTTTTCTATATGTTCCATTAGTTTAAAAATCGAACTACTGAATATTTTATAGAGGAAAAATTATATAATACAAAATCTTAAGAAATAGAAAAGAGAAATACTCAAACAGAAATAATGTTTTTATTAAAGACTCTTAAGTATTGTTAAAAGAAAAACTTTAGATGAATTAGATTTAGCAGAGTATATCTGAGCAAAAAAAAATTCATGTATTAGGCAGCCCTCAGAACAAGGAGACGTTCGGAGATTTCCATCCAGCAATGTGGGCAGGCAGTATTTACAGACAGAAAAAGGAAGAGACATACAGAAAGAGCTTGATAGGTTATAGCTTAACAATCACCTTATATGAATTTAGTGTGATTAGTTTGCAGCCTGTGATTGCTTGAAGTTTGGCTGCTGTGATTGGCTGAAACTCAGCTACATATTACAAAAATATGATTTTAGTTACGTTGCAGTTTGTTTACATACTAAGTTGCATTACAGTTTGCTACATACAAAGGCAGCTTTAGACAAAATTTAATTTAACAGTATAACGGAGTATTATATGAACACTTGTTTTTGTCTTGCTGTCTTGTAAGAGATAAAATAGCATATTTTTAAAAATTTTATTTAGGCCTTAGTGAATTTTTCTATGTTATTAAATATTGACAGACAGTATTTTAAATTCTAGATAATTCTATGCAATTATAATTTCCTTTAACATTTATAAGGCCCAATATCTTCAAATTCCATATTAAACCAACATTTATTATGAACTTTGCATAAAATACAGCATACCTTATACAAATATGTATTATTATTTTATCTTACAATCAAGTGATATGAAAGTTGGTGGTGAGATTATCACCAAACTCAATTTTAAAAAGAACCAATTAAAAAAAAACCTTATCCTTGAGATGCAACGATGAGACTTTTTAGGCATAATGTATTTTCAATTAAGCAACGATATAGTTCACATTAATTAATTCCTCCAAATTCTAGAAGAAAGAAAACAGTAGAAAATAAAAATTTGGCATAAAATGTATTGAGCATTTACTAGATGACATACATTATGGTTAGAAGGGAAGTGAGTTTGTTATTTTCACATTTTCAAGTGAAACCTGAATTTTTGAGGTTTAGAATCTCTCTTACTTTGTTCAACATATCTAAGACTGGGTAAATTATAACCAACAGAAATTCATTGCCCACAATTCTCTGAGATCAATGCACCAGCAGACCAGATGTCTCTGGTGAGGAGCCATTCCTCATAGATAGATGGTACCTTCTTACCGTATCTTCACATAGTAGAAGGGTGAGAGCAAGGTATCTCCTTTCAACATCTTTTAGAACGGTATTAATCCCAAACATGAGGGCAGAGTCCTCATGGCTTAATCACTTCGCCAAAGGCCTTACCTTTTAATACTACTACATTGGGTATTATGATCCAACATACGAATCTGGGGGTTGTGCCAACATTCCAACCATAGCATTCTGCCCCTGGCTCCCCCAAATTTATGTTATTATCATATGCAAAATGCATTCATTTTATTACAATAGCTCCCAACGTCTTGTTACAGTACCACTTTACAGGTCTAAAGTCCAGAGTCACTTTTTTTTTTTTTTTTGAGACAGAGTGTCACGCTGTTTCCCGGTCTAGAGTGCAATGGTGTGATCTCAGTTCACAGCAACCTCTGCCACCAGGGTTCAAGAAATTCTCCTGCCTCAGCCTCTCGAGTGGTTGGGACTACAGGTGCGGGCCACCACGCCCAGCTAATTTTTGTATTTTTAGTAGAGACGAGGTTTCACCATGTTGGCAGGCTGGTCTCTAACTCCTAACCTCAGATGATCCACTTGCCTTGGCCTCCGAAAGTGCTGGGATTACAGGCGTGAGCCACCACTCCTGGCCCAGAGTCACATCTTAATATCTAAATCAGATATGGGTGAGACTTATGGTACAGATTATCCTTAGGCAAATCACTCTTCAAGTATTAATATGCAAACCAAAAATGTTATCTACTTTCAAAACACAATGGTAGAACAGGAATAGAATAGATAGTTTCATTACAAAAGAGGAAGATAGGAAAGAAGAAAAAGGTAATAGGTCCCAACCAAATCCAAACCTCGACAGAGGAAACATTAAATTTTAATGCTCTAGAGTAATCTTTTTTGACAGAAAGAGATACCTTCTGGCACACTGGATCAGAAGCTCAGTCTCCAAGGCTTTAGAGGATCTCACTCACATGGCTTTGTTGAGAGTACATGCCTCAGTTCTCACTGTCTGGGTAGAGGCTTATGGTGAGCTGGACTGTATGTCAGTGGCTCTACCAGTCTGAGTTCATAGGATTGGCCCTACTCTCATAGCTCCGTTAAGCATCACCCTGGGTGGGTACTGCTTGTGGTAGTCCTAACTCCATGGTCCTATTGACCATTGCCCTAGTAGAGGATTATTGTGGTATGTCCACCATTTCAGCAGTTCTCTGCCTGAGTCCCGAGACTCTCTGGTACATCCTTTGTCATCAAGGTGGAGGGAGCAGATTCTTACAACTTGTGTATACTGCATCGTGGTAGAGATTGCACCACAAAGATGCAGCCAGGCTTTATAACTTGAACCTTTCAGAGAGGCAACACAAACTACACTTGGACTCACTTGAACCTCAGCTGCAGCAGCCAAGTAGCACTGCACCAGAATGGAGGCAGTGGAGCCTTGAAATTATTCAGTTCCCAAGTCTCCGGCAGTCTGGGACTGTGATGACTACGACAGTCCCAAAGATCTCTGAAATACCTTTAGGATTTCTTCTATTGTCGTGATGAATACCACCAGGCTCCTGCTCACCCATACTAATATCACCACCAGTTGGTCCCTTGGCCACACTCTTGGTGTTTTCTCCTGACCATGCTTTTTTTATTTTAGAACATGACTAGGCTAAAACATTTCCAAATTGAAGTTCTCCTTCTATTCTGTTATTAATTCTATCTTTGATTTGTTTCTCTCTTCTTACATTTACTATAAGCAGTCAAGAGAAATCATGCCACACACTCGACACTTAGAGATTTCTTCCACCGAATATCCTATTTCACTGCTCGCAAAGAACTAAGGTGTAAACACTATTTAGGCAAGTTCTTTACCAATTTATAACAATGGTGGCCTTTCTTTTGGGTTTCAATAGCATGTTTCACACTTCCATCTGAGATCTCATCAGAATGGGCTTTACAGATATTTACAATTCTACCAACATTCTAACCATGACCACTTAGGTAATCTATAAGAAGACTGAGGCTTTCTCTACAGCTCTCTTCTTCCAAGCCCTCATCAAAATCAGCCTTCGTGGTTAAGGGCAATATAGACTTTTTCCAGCATTTGCCTCCAAACTCTTCTACCCTCTGCCCATTCCCAGTTTCAAAGCTGCTTTCTAATTTTGGAGTATTTGTTATATCAGCACCCCCTTTATCAGTACAAATTGCTGTCTTAGTCTTTTTTGGGTGACAATAACAAAATACCTTAGACTGGGTAATTTATAGGTAATAAAAATAAACTGCTAACCGTCCTGGAGACTGCGGAGCCCCAAATCAAGGCTATAGGTAAATTTGGTGCCTGGTGAGAAGCTTTTCCTCATAGATAAATGATGCCTTCTTGCTGTGTCCTCACATGGCAGAAGAGGGCATGGCAGCTCCCTTCAAATTCTTTTATATGAACACAGATTTCATTCATAAGGGCAGAGCCTTCATGACTCAATCACTATCCCTAATGTCCCACCTCTTATTATTACCATATTGGGTATTAAGTTCCAACATGTGAATTTTTGGGGACACCAATATTCAGACTATAGCAACATCCCAATCTAGAGTTGTACCTTGACCCCAAACCCAGACTTTAAAAAATATTTAAAACATGTAAAGTGTTTAATGCCCTACTGCTTCATTGCCATTGTGTGAATGCTAATGATAACCTTTAATACAGATTTTCACAAAACACATTTATGTAAATGGCAGAAGAATTAAAGCCAATATCCTCCACCTTCAATTCCAATACACTTTCACTATAACTTGTTGCCTTACTCAATATGACAAATACTAAAAATATTATACAACATGATTATAAGAAAATTGTTAATGTCCATAAAATTGCTATCTTAAAAGAAAATAATGGCTGGGCACGGTGGCTTACACCTGTAATCCCAGCACTTTGGGAGGCCAAGGAAGGCACATCACTTGAGGTCAGGAGATCAAGACTAGCCTGGCGAACATGGTGAAACCCTGTCTCTACTAAAAATACAAAAATTTAGCCAGGTGTGGTGGTAGATGCCTGTAATCTCAGCTACTCAGGAGGCTGAGGTAGGAGAATTGCTTGAACCCAGGAGGCAGAGGTTGCAGTGAGCTGAGATTGCGCCATTGCATACCAGCCTAGGTGACAGCATGAGACTGTCTCAAAAAATTAATTAATATCTTTCTGCATATGTTATAGTTAATCTTAGATTATATGTGTATTATTTTATCAGTTTTCTAAATTTAAGATATTTACATATCAATCTCTTAAACTTGGATAAATTAAATCTGTTTACCAAATTAATCTCTAAATGCCTCCTATCATTAAGAACATTCACGTGCAGCTTAGGACAGTCAAACTATTAGACAGATTCTCTCCCAATCTATTTTAGGATGAGAAACTTATGTATCATTTACACTTCATCATATTTATGAGTCATTAGAATGGTGAGTGAAGAGGAAAGAAAAGAGGGAGAAGAAAACTCTTCCCCATGTATTAGTCCATTCTCACATTGCTAAAAATAACTACTTGAGACTGGATAATTTATAAACAGAAAAGGTTTAATTGGCTCATGATTCCACAGGCTGTACAGGAGGCACGGCTGGGGAGGACTCAGGACACTTACAATCATGGTAGAAGGTAAAGAAGGAGGCATATCATGACCAGAGCGAGAGGAAGAGAGTGAAAGTGGAGGTGCTGCACACTTTTAAACAAATCGATATGATAAGAACTCACTACCATGAGAATAGCAAGGAGGAAATCCACCTCCATGATCCAATCACCTCCCACCAAGCCCCTCCTCCAACACTGGGAATTACAATTCAACATGAGATATGAGCAGGGACACAAAGCCAAATCATATCACCCACCACTGTAAAAAAATCACAAACGTAAGTCACCATAATTTTCTTGCTGGCATCTTATGACATATAAACATTACTTTATTTTTTTATTTAAAAAATGTGTGAAAAACTCGCAAAGATTTATACACAATTTAGGAACATTTCTATAAGTCTTATAAGTATAAATAGCATCTTATATAATAAATTTTAAAATATATTTTATCATTTGCAAAAATCTAATAAAAGAAAAGATAAATATATTCACATTCATTTGATTATTAGAAAGACTGAGAAATATTCAATGAAAGAACTAACTTATCACTCTCAATCTTCATTTGTTAAGAAACACAATTTTATTTTAAAGTAATGATCATTGCTGAGAGATTTCTTTTTTTTTTTTTTTTTTTTTTTTTTTTTTTTTTTTGAGATGGAGTCTTGCTCTATCACCTATGCTAGAGTGCAGTGGCACGATCTCGGCTCACTGGCTCACTGCAACCTCTGCTTCTCAGGTTCAAGCGATTCTCCTGCTTCAACTTCCTGAGTAGCTGGGACTACAGGCGTATGCCACTACACCCAGCTAATTTTTATATTTTTGGTAGAGATGGGATTTCACCGTGTTGGCTGGCCAGGATGGTCTCAATTTCTTGACTTTGTGGTCTGCCCACCTTGGCCTCCCAAAGTGCTGGGATTATAGGTGTGAGCCACTGTGCCTGAATGAGAGATTTCTTAAACAATGATGTTCCGCTTATAAGAAGATAATTCCTAAAGTAGAGTAATTTATATGGGGATATGACTGCTAAATCAACCTTAGCATTGTTGGTACTTGCAAGGGATGCCTTTTATTGATTAATATGCAGAATAAAATAAGTTATTTATTCTTAATGTCCATACTAATTCCAGAATCTCTCTGATGAAAACATATATTTTATGTTTAATTATTTGTATTATATATTTTGTTGAAGGATACATTTTCCAATAATATGTGAGTTTCTTAGTTTTTATTGATGTAACAGAATATCAGATTGAGTAATTTATGAAGAACAGAAGTTTATTTGGCTCACATTCATAGAGGCTGGGAAGTCCTAGGTATAGCACCAGCATCTGGCAAGGTGAGAATGAGCTCTTCATACAGAAAGAAAAAGGTGGACCACACTTCCCTCTTTTATAATAAAATACACCAAAAATAATTGCATTAATCTAGTCGTAAGGATAGTGCTCTCATGACCTAATCACCTCTTGAAGTCCCCATATCTTAATATTTGTTACAATGGCAATGACAGGTCACATGAGTTTTGGAGGGCGCATTTTTTTAGTGGTGAGTTTTTATTAATATTTGTACAAACCATAGGTATAGACACAGTGGTTAAAATAACATAAATTCCACACGTTAGTAGTGTCAATAAGGCATTATATGTTATTGCCATTAAAAAAACACATAATACCTATCAGTTATCATCATATCACCTTGATATGGTTTGAATGTTCCCTCAAAAATGTGTGTTGAAATTTAATTACCATTGTGACAGTATAAGTGGTGGGACTATTAACAGGTGATTAGGCCAAGATAGTTTTGCCCATATAAATATACTAATGTTATTACTGGGGAGTGGGTTTGTTATCTTGAGAGTGAGTTTTTGTAAAGGCATATTCACCCTTCTCTTGCTGCTTGGCTACCATGCTTTATTTTTATCTTCTGCCTTCATTTATGAGATGGCACAGAAATAAGATCCTCTCCAGATGCTAGTTCCCTGTTCTTGGACCTCCCAACTCCCAGAATCATGAGCCAAGTAAATGTCTATTGTTTATAAATTACTCAGTCTTTGTTATTCTGTAACAACAACACAAAATGGACCAAGACACACCTATACATCAGTAGATATTAGTATTTTATATGTTGCAAAGTGGCTATCATTTTGAAGAAAGACATACGCACTCCCACCGCCCCTCCTCAGAAAAACTTTACACAATAAATATTTTATTTAATGTCAGATAATCCATAAATAATTTATAAATTAAGTTGCCATAGATTAATATAATGATAAGCCACATATTAAACTCTAATAGCTATAAGACATTGATTATTCAATTAAAAAAAATCAGAAATTCGGCTATTTGAAGAAAAAGAGAAATTTTATCTTAATTCTAAACCTTAAATCAAATTAAATTTTAGTAGATTAAAAAGTTTTAGAATGTATGCTGTATTTATAGAACCTCTAGCTTCTTAATAAATTTTCTTCACCTTTTAAAAATCAACCTTGTTGGGGCATAATTTATGTACAACAAAATGCTCACAGTTAGATTTGTTTTGTCAAATCTATAAATCTCTGTAATCACTACTATAATAAATGGACAGAACATTTCTTTCACCCCACTGCTTTCTTTTATGACCCTTCACAGTGATTTCTTACGGTTTATCCTCAGATTCAGGTAGCTACCGATCTGCCCTCTGTCACTGCAGTTTAATTTTGTCTTATATAGAGTCTCATATGAATGGATTCATACATGTACTTTTGTATATCTGACTTCTTTCAGTCATCATATATTTTTTAGGTTCATCCATACTGTTTCCCATATGAGTAATTTATCTTCTTTTAAAATATAAAATCAATTTTTAAAGAAATATATACATATATAAATTTAACCAAATAGTAAATATATTTATGTAAGAAAGAATTAATATTAATTAAAAGGCATATGAAAATATATAAATATTTATATAGACAAAAAATTATAATTTGGGATATATATAAATCCGTTTGGTAAATATTTACTATTACATTAATAAAATGGATAGGCATCCTCATATATGTGGAAAGCTCTTTACTCTGAATGTGTAATTGAAAACCTCCCAAAACATAAATTTTTATACTGAGACAACTTCACTGGAGAATTCTACCAATTATTTAAAGAAGAGTTTGACACAGTCTTTTTTAGAAAACAGAAGTGATAACACAATTCTACATAATAGTTTTCTGAAAATAGAAGAGGAGATAACTCTTCCGTTTTATTAAGATAGTATTACCTGGAAACAAAACCAGTCAAAGAAAGTACAAGACACTATAGCTCAATATTCTACATAAATATAAATGTAAAAGTTCTTGACAAAATATTACCAAATACAATTCTGCAATATGCATAAAAATGAGTGTTGGCATAGATGAAGGAGGAGGTGGGTCCTGAAAAGTAGTGAGTTCAGCAACTAAAGAACAACACGAAAGATTCTTATGGCAATGGAAATTTTTTGTTTCTGACATTATATTATATTTTGACAAGATATTACCATTGCTCAAAGCTGGTTAAAATGTACTTGAGATTTCTCTGTGTAGTTTTTTCATAATTTTATGTAAAATTTATATGAAAGAAAAAGTAAAGAAGAAAAAAACAAAGACACGATCTTGAATTTAGTTTATATTTTATGATAATTTCAAATGCTACTTTAAAATTAACCAGTGAATTTACAGGTTAGTCCAATTGAATAATTTTATTTACAGTTTACATTGTCCAGGAGCTAGTGCCTGAAATGGGGGCCTCGTGACTCTGTCTTATCATATTCTAGTGTGACTGATCTGATATCCAAGAGGCAAAACAAATCCTCTTTATTTTTTGTTCTGTTCTCCTCAAGCAGAAGGAAAGAGTCACTTTTACTGTTGCAAGTTGCATTACTGGCAGCTGGGAGAGAGGTGACAGAAGTACTCCCTTGAGACACCCTGACTGGTGTCTTACTAGGTCATGTGCCGCCCATGTCTACTGCTCCCCAGCCCAGAAAAGCACTAGGACTTGCCTTTCAAACTAGATTTGGTTGCCTTTCAAGTTTATTTGGACTCCAGAGTACTTTAGCCTGCAGTAGTGAGGCTTACTGAAGCTCATATTCTGACCACCGGGATGGGTGAGTCCTCTTTGGCTAGGGCATGTCTATACACTCTCTCAGTGTGTGGGAATCAGCTGAGTTTAGCCTGGGTTTGCTTTCACTGTGACAGGGCAGCACTGAGTTCAATGCAAGGTCTTACAATCATGGCACTTCCTTCTCCCAAGCGCACAGATTCTCCACACTATATGGCTGCTGCCAGGGGGTGGGAGAGGAGTGGTATTGATAGTTCAAGATGGTCTTTCCCATCTTCTTCAGTGCTTCTTTTAGTAATATGAAGTTAAAATCACGTGCTGTGATTGCTCACCTTGATTTTTTGCTCATCCAATCAAATGTGATTGGCTTATTTGCTCTGAGACCTCATTAACTTAGAGCTTCAAAATTCTTGTCTGTAAAACAGACATAATGATAGTATTCTTTCTTTGGTTTGTTGTATTAAATGAGATGATCCATGTCAGGACTCAGGACAATGACCATCACTAGTGTCCCATAAAGTTGGAATGATAATAACAACAATCATGATAGTGATAAAGATAATTGCTTCAAGGTTTTAACGGCAATATTGAATTTATCTAAAAATAAAATGATGGATTCTCACTAAAAAGCAAAAGAAATGTAAATAATTTGCCTGAAGCAAATGCTGTATTGAGTAAAAAACCTTCATTCCATAAAATAACACATTTAGTTTTGTAAAGTTCTGCCTGAATATATGTTGTGAAATAAAACTAAAACTGGATGCTGCTACTATTATTGCTGAATCATCATATTTTGTGCTTTTAAGGCAGTTAAGTGGATATTTGGTTTGAATATAAAGCAACATATAAAGGAGCATTTTTTTCACTGAAAGCTATTTCTATACTCCAGCCAACAACAAAAATAGTATAAAAGAATATTGTACCCAGAAACTGGAAGGTTGAATATTTCATTTTGAAGAAAGCACTGAATGAATTCTGAGTCTACTCTCTCTTTGTATTTATTTATTTATTATTTGTTTTTGATTGAAAAATAGTAATTGCATGCCTTTACGGGATACAATGTGATATTTTGATACATGTATGTTTCGTGGAATGATCAAGTCAGGCTAGTTAACATATCCCTTAACACAAATATTTATCATTTCTTTGTGGTGAGAACATTTGAAATCCTCTCCTTTAGTTATTTTGAAATATACAATGAATATTAACTATAGTACTGTGCTTTGCAGCACAAACTAGACTGTATTTCTCCTATCTAACTGAAATTTTGTACTCCTTGACCAATGTCTTCCCTTTGCCTGTACTCATCCCTTCAGCCTCTGGTAAACATCATTCAACTCTCTGCTCCCTCAAGGTTGACTTTTTTTAGATTCCACATATAAGTGAGATCATAGAGTATTTGTCACATTTGTCTCCAGTAAGTATTCCATCATGTTTTGATACAGCATTTGGATATGTTTTAAAATATGCATTTTATTTATTTATTTATTTATTTATTTTGGAGACAGTGTCGTTCTGTCACCCAGGCTGGAGTACAGTGGCACGATCTCTGCTCACTCTAACCTCCGCCTGCCGGGTCCAAGCAATTCACCTGCCTCCCAGGTAGTTGGGATTACAGGTGCCTGCCACCACATCCAGCTAATTTTTTGTATTTTTAGTAGAGATGGGTTTTACCATGTTGGCCGGGTTGATCTTGAACTCCTGGCCTATAGTGATCTGCCTGCCTCAGCCTCCCAAAGTGCTGGGATTACAGGCATGAGCCACTGTGCCTGGCCTAAAATATGCATAATAATATACCTGTATTTTGTGAAAATTAAAAAAACTTATTAAATGTTGAGAAATAATCCCTCGCCTATGGAGTCATTTTAAAAAATCTTCATATAGCTTCCTATATATTAAAAGTCAGGAATTTAATGCTCTGGTTCAATGGTTTTGGCTATTAAAGAAACAAATATATTGACAAGATTTCCCAGGGAGATTATTTGAAATCATATAAATCTTTTTTATTGTCTTCATCATGTCAAAAAAATAAAATATATATCTATTTTATAATTTAATTCCTCATTTCAGAAATTCACATGACCATGTTTAGTCACTTCTAGTAGCATTTGGCAATGAGAGAAGGCAGCCTTCTCTGTATTAAATAGTTCTCCTCAGAGTCTGTGGAGAAAATATAAACTGAGGGAACTGAGGGACAACGACTGGATGATAAATGATAGTTTCACCATTTTTTATATTAACTAAGCAAAATCAGGAGGCAGTATTGCCCTCAGCTGTTTTCTGTGAAGTGATACCATGTGGTTTAGCATGAGAAACAATTCATCTTTTTCATATAACAACACAATTTCTTTCATACATATAGGTGATATTCCCTCAATACTTCCCAATGCATTTTTTCACCCTATTTCAAGACTCAAATATAATCATAATGTACAGTATCTCTCCTTGATATTTCAAGAGGTTTTAGTAATTCCCTCTAATGTCACTTATGGCTCTGTTTGCCAGCAGTGCTAGCCGTAGGGGTAACAACTTGTCTTTCTTATAGAATTCATAATTTTATACATAATTTTCTTTATTAGCTAATTCTCCAAAATCATCACAAACATCCATTTTTTGAGGTTGATACAGGTTTGCCATTCTTTATTCATGTGCACATTGCTTTTTTTGCTTGTTTAAATAATATCCTAAATTGAAATAATTATAGTTTTGAATTAGTGAAATACTGTTCTATTTTTTGAAGTGAAAGTGTCATCATAAGCAAATACACACATTACCTAAAAATATGCTGTAAATTATGCAATATTACATAATGTTAACAAAGACTGACTTATGAAGATATCTTTTAATACATAGTTTCTAGATTTAAGAAGAAGCCACAAATGTATCCATAAAAAATGGCAAAGAACAGAGACAGAAATTTCTCAAAGGTAAAGCCACAATGCAAGAGAAAAACAAATATGAAAAGACGTGTATTAGCATTAATAAAATTTAGCTAAAAATTAAAATGAAAACCAAATACTTAATGAACCACATTGAAATATTTGTAAAATTATCACTCATATTTAGCATTACTGTTGAAAATATAAAATGATACAAATAGTTGAAAGGCTATTAGACTGTGTTATCAAAAACCAAACATCTGTGCTTGCCCTTTGAGAATTATGTTCTAGGAGTTTAGTTTAAAAAAAAAGATAGGAGCAATTATTTAGATATAGTAATCTTGGCAGCAAAGGAACAAAGTAATGGTCAATTCAGAATTTTGAATATAATTTGTAACACAAACATGCAATGGGTATTATCAGACAAATGAAATCATCTTGGAAATAAATAATCTTATCAAAATTATCTGAATAATGCCAATTATAAAAATGTGCAAAAACATTAGTATATAATAAGATAAAATAAAAATGTCCAGAATTTACAGATAACCAAATATCTGTATTTCTATCTTTGCATCAAAAAAATGTATTGAACAGAAAATATACTTCTAAATAAATATATAGCAAATTATTTGTCTCTGAGAGGAATATTATTGATAGATTGTGTGTGCATATGCAGTGTTTTCTAACATGTCTTTGCACAACTGGTACATTTCTGAGTAATATAAATATTTGAAAATGCAATCTTTATTTTGTCTTTATTAAAATATGTACTGAGTTTTTTATGTTAATATTATTTGGTAATGGATAGAAGGAACCTCCACATTTCCATTCCGATTATATTTAAAAGAGAAACATTTACTCTACCTTCACCTAGGGAAAAAAGTAGAAAATAAGGCCGGGCGCGGTGGCTCAAGCCTGTAATCCCAGCACTTTGGGAGGCCGAGACGGGCGGATCACGAGGTCAGGAGATCGAGACCATCCTGGCTAACACAGTGAAACCCCGTCTCTACTAAAAAATACAAAAAACTTAGCTGGGCGAGGTGGCGGGCGCCTGTAGTCCCAGCTACTCGGGAGGCTGAGGCAGGAGAATGGCGAAAACCCGGGAGGCGGAGCTTGCAGTGAGCTGAGATCCGGCCACTGCACTCCAGCCTGGGTGGCAGAGCGAGACTCCGTCTCAAAAAAAAAAAAAAAAAAAAAAAAAAAAAGTAGAAAATAAATAAAAAAATAAATAAAAATAGATATTTAAACAAATTAGGGGATAAATTGCTTATGATGAGTCTTTCATGGTAGAAAGTCGGTGAGATTGGAAAAATCTCTGACATGATTTGTCATTATGCTGGGGTAAGAAATCTGGTGAGCTAGTGGTTAACCCAGTTGAACAAACTGCTGCCCTAATAGGCAAGTTTTTAGCCAAGATGAGCAAATTGTCTGCCCAGATTAATTGGTTTCCCAGAAATTTTAGAAACAAGCAACAGTTATTTATTGCTTAAAAATCTTATTACCTGGAAAGAATTGTACAGAACGAAGTCTTGTTGATGTAGTAGGTCTCATATTCTCAGTCCCAATAGTGAGTGATGTTGATATAGGTCATTTCAATTTCACGATGTTAGTTTCAAGTATAGGTAAAACTTCCTCCTCCGAGTGGTGCCAAAGTTTATTGTAGCATAGCTTTTGAAGTTGGATAGAGAAAACAGGTTTTCTGGTGTCGGAGTTTAGGAGATATGTAGAGGTTGAATGATAGTATTCATAAATTATCTTATTCACTGAGCTTCCACTATTGGGGGAAGGGGTCACCTATTTTCTTGTTACTTTCATGTTTCAATTTGCAAAGAGTTTAACAAAAGTAATACTCCTGACTGATGACTACCTCTTCACTCATTCTTACATGTAAATTTTCTTTAATAATCATGTTTTAGTTTCCTGAGTTAAAGATTAAAGATTTTAGAAAATAGCCATGAAATTGTTTGAGTTGGATAAAGCTTAATATATAAAAATAGGTAAGTAGGTTAAAAATAAAATTATTCTGCAAAATTTCATCCCACATTAAATGATGTTTTGTTGATTATGAGTTTGTAATCCTTTATTACTGTCCATTTTCTTTTACTTTTCTCCTTTAAAAACCTTGATAATACTTTTACAGTTGTTAAGATAAATAATTACTAATTCATATATATTTTTAAAACTTTGTAATTTAATCCTATTTAATATTTTCAGTTTACTGCTCAGAATAAAATATTTTGGGCTGATTTTTGTATATGCACAGTAAAAGGTGATGTAGAGTTAAGCTTTGTGTGCATGTGCATATATTTTTATATCTGATACGAAGATACATAGACAAACATTGGTTTATTATATAATGACTCAAAACTGTAAATATAATCATTAGAATTTTCTCCTCAAGAATAGTTATAAGAATGTTCTGGACATAACAGAAAAATATTTTCAGTCTATACAACTCAAAATGGCTATGTTTGCTTCCTTTTGAAAACATTCTAATTCCAGAATGTGAGAATATGAGTTAGATGCAATTTTATTTTTATTTTTCCAGGTGGAGTCTTGCTCTGTTGCCCAGGCTGGAGAGCAGTGTTGAGATCTTGGTTTACTACCACCTCCACCTCCTGGGTTCAGGTGATTCCCCTGACTCAGCCTTCTGAATAGCTGGGATTACAGGTGTGTGCCACCACACCCAGCTGATTTTTGTATTTTTAGTAGAGACGGGGTTTCACTGTGTTGGACAGGCTGGTCTCAAACTCCAAACCTCAGGTGATCTGCTCACCTGGGCCTCCCAAAGTGCTGGGATTACAGGCATGAGCGACCGCACCCAGCCTGAGTTAGTGGTAATTATAATGGAAGTGTTAATCATTTGAGAAAATTGTTACTTGTGCCTGTGCATTCAAATCTGGAGGGAGGAATTTTCAGGTTATTTGAAATTAAAATTTAACTGATAATCGTATGGTTTTCAGTCTAGCATGTAAGGGGTTTAGAAGTTCCCACTCACAGTAACAATAAGTAAAATGCTGAACAAACTGAAAAATCAGCAACTCTTCTTAGCTCTGTCAGAGAAGTAAGAACATGCGGAAAACCCCCAACCTAAAAATTATAGAGAAAGACATGCAATTACAGAGAATCACAACTTACCACAGCAGAAACCTATGAGAAGAAACCTCCGTGGAAACCAGAACCAGGGCAGGAAAAGCTTAACGGTAACTGACACATTGCTAGAGGCTCAGTGAGGATGAGTCTGAGAGTTGGAAACTCAAGCAGACCCAGTTATGTGAGAGATTCCTTAGTGAATTTTATCTCGAGGAGCTCTTGCAGGTCCTCACAGAAAATACCAGAAAAATCCTGTGTGCTTCTGGCAGGAGAAAGGGTAAAATAATGATTTTGAAATACACTACAGCATTCTGTTCTTAAAAGGTTTGCCTTCAGGAGAAGCTATTTTAGTAGAGCCTAACCTCCTTAGGTTTTATCAGTCGAACAAACTTGGGAAAGGAAAATCACAACTTTCTGACCCCTCCAGCCATTCTGGCCTACCTAAGCGGGGAAAGAGTCTGGAAGAATTGGTGAAGTTCACATACCGAGAACACAGTATCACTCAAAGGACTGAGACCGAATCACAGGGCCAAAGAATGCTTCCCTTTCCTCCAAGCCTCACCATGACACAGTCAAAGGTTTATTTACCTAAGATCCTTTCACCGAGTGCATTATGTTCAGATTAAAAAAAAAAAAAGTTATAAGAAATTCTGAAAGGCAAAAACCAAAACAAACAAACAAACAAAACCCACATCTTTAATAGACTTAACAAGCATCAAAACCAGTATCAGATATGATAGTGATGCTGAAATGATCAGACCAGGAATTTAAAACAACCATGACTAATACGCTAAGAGTTTTGTGTTTTGTTTTGTTTTTTGGGTTTTTGTTTGTTTGTTTGTTTGTTTGTTTGTTTTTTGATGGAGTCTCACTCTGTCACCCAGGCTGGAGTGCAGTGGCATGATCTTGGCTCACTGCTACCTCTGCCTCTCGGGTTCAAGCGATTCTTCTGCCTCAGTCTCCCAGGTAGCTGGGACTACAGGGGCCCACCACCCCACCAGGCTAATTTTTGTATTTTTAGTAGAGATGTGATTTCACCATTTTGGCCAGCCTGGTCTCGAACTCCTGACCCAGGTGATCCACCTGCCTCAGCTTCCCAAAGTGTTGAGATTACAGGAGTGAATCACCACACCTGGCTGCTAAGGGTTTTAAAGGAATAAATATATAACATGTAAGAACAAAATTACAATGTAAGCTACGAGATAGAAATCTCAGAAAAACTTAAAATAAAAAAAGCCAGAGATCAAAACCACTGTGAAAGAAATGAAAAATTCCTTTGTAGCTCAGAAGTAAAATACATGTGATTGAGGAAAAAAATCTCTAAGCTTGTAAATATGACAACAGAAACTTTCTAAACTGAAAAGCAAAAGGAAAAAGCCTGAAAAAATAAAAAAAAAAAGCAGGCTAAGAACTGTGGAACAACTACAAAAGGAATAACTTATGCATAATGAACATTCCAAAGAAAGAAGGGAAAAAACAAAAAAAAAAAAACTGAAGCAACATTGGAAGCAATAATAACATGATTTTTAAAAATTAATTCAGGCACCAAACCACAGATCCAGAAATGTCAGAGAACACCAAACAATAAATGACGAAAATAATTACACCAACGTACCTAATATTCAAACTTTAGAAAGTCTAAGATAAGGAAAAATATCTTGAAATAAGCCAGAGGGAAAAATACTTTACCTACAAGGGAGCAAAGGTAAGAATTAATCTGACTTTCCAAATACTATGCCAACAAGAAGAGAGTTGAGTTAAACATTTAAAATGTTGAGAGGAAAAAAAACCACCAGCCTAGAATTCTATACTCTGAAATTTCCTAAAAAAGTGAAGGAGAAATAAAGACAAATAAAAATTTAAAAAAAAAAAAAAAATGTTGCCAATAGACTTGCCTTTTACTAAATGGTAAACGGACTTCTTCAGAGAGAAGAAATAATAGAGGCCAGAAACTCTGATCAACATAAATAAAACAAAAAGCATTAGAAAATAAATAAGTAAAAGTAAAATAAAAGCTTTTATTTTCTTATTCTTTCTTAATCTAACAGATAACATTCTGTTCAAAACGATAATAAAAGTAGTGTACTTGATTATATATGCATGCTTATGAATGATAAAACTGATAACAGGGGTAAAAGAAAGGGATTCAGAATAGTTTCTTATTGTAGGATACTTAAACTAGGCACGAAGTGGTATACCGCTATTTCAAAGTGTACTTGGATTACTTGTAAACATATACTGAAAACCCTAAGGCGACTACTAAACCAAAAAAGCAAAGAGATAAATATAAAAGATATGCTAATAAAGAAGAAAAAATGAAATGAGAAATGATTTTCTCAAAAGCCCTGTCCAATGTTGAAACAAAACTTCTTAAAGTTGTTGTTGAGAGGAGTAAGGGTTATGTCTTACAGATTTGTCTAAATTATCTAAATAAAAATCACAAAGTATAATCTTTATGTGGCAAAACTGTTTCTTCTTCATTTGTATTACTTATAGAAGTGAATCTTACTTTTCTATATTTATGCGTTTTTAAAAACAGTTTAAATCTTTGTTAAAATGTCATTTATTAATCAACCAATCCATGTCACATTTATTGACAAAAACTAAAATATTTTTTCGCCAGTAATTTAAATGAGGAGAAACAATTCCAGTTAGTACCAGTTGTAAAATCACTCTGAGAAATTATTTATAATATTGAAAGAATTATATAGTGAACAGAATGCTTAGGTAGCACTCAGAATTTCTGCTACTGGTATATACATGATCAATAATTGCCTCATTTGATTTGGGCCAAACCTGTATTCTGATGGGATAGACACTTTCTTGATTTGTTCAAGTTGTAAGACACCAATGTTGAAATAGTTATTCCTATAATTATGTTACAGCAGACTAGCAGCCTAGACAGAAATTTTCTTGCCAGTCTTGAAGAATTAAATTGCTCTATTATGAAAGCAGTTATGAAGGGTACTGCATGGCAAGGGCATAAGGTGCTCTGTGAGGTTGCTAGCCAACAGCTAGCAAGAAAAATGGAGACTTCAAACTTATTACTGCAAGGAATTGTGCTCTGCCCACAATGTGAAAGTAGAAGAGGACCCAAGCCTCAGGACCCAAGCCTCAGAAGAGAGAGCAGCCTGAGTGGTTACCTTGATTTCAGTTGGTAAGACCCTGAGAAGAGGCTCTCATTAACTGATGTCTGGTTCCTAATTCGTGGAAACTGTGAGTTAATAAATGTTGTTTTAAGTCTTAAAATGTGTGATAATTTGTTATGTAGCAATAGATAACAAAAACAAATTATGTCAATTATAATGCATAAAGGTTTGCCACTCGAGTGCAAAGATCTTTTAGATTGATCTGGAGAGGCTGAGATAAGTTTGGCATAAACCTTTGAGTGAATTTGTCTGTGGGATAAAGAAATAGACTTTAAGACTTTGACCTAAAAAATAGCATTAATCTTAAAATAGAAGAGGAGGTTCTGAGTATAACATTGTATCGTCTAGGCAAATTTTTTTCAACTTGTCTTTTTTGTGTTTGCTTACTTAGAGTTGATTTTATACATAAAACAGTCATCATTATAGTAAGTGGCCATAGATAGGAACCATTTTTTCTTAACTCTACAGACTCTCCCGAAATCATTTTGAAATTTGGGGAAAAGCTATGATACAATGGGATTTTAATTAATTTTTTAAAAGGAGGGAGTGTGAGGTCTAGATTTTCCCAAACCACTTTTCACCCACTGGCAGGTTTATACTGCAGACTTCGAGGCATATATTATCATGTTTTTGAATTTTACTTAATAAGGCCAGGCCAGGGGCAACTTTTTCCCATACACTATAAAGTATATATAATGTCATCCTAACTGAGTATAATTTAGAGAGCCAAAGGAAATGTCACAGACTTATGCAGCCAGTAAAGATTACTAAAGGTCATATAGCCTGTATTCTCTTTCCTTTAGAAAAACGTATAACTAAATCTTCCCAGATGACTACTGAAAACACTCTTTGGTTCTATGGCCTCACTATAAATACATATTTAGGTTTTTCCCTTTGTGAGAAATGTCTTCTTCATATCTAGTGTTAATCACCCATACCTATTTGAGTATATTAAAACTTTGACATTAATGTGAGCTAAATTATTCATGTAAACATATGTTGAAGAATAATGCTATATTCTAATTCGTATTTAATTACATATAGGTATAGTTCTATCTTTACTAAATCACTTCATATATTTGCTATTGGGAAGGTAGTAGGAAAACTGTAGTAGGTATGATGAAGTCTATCTAGATATTCAACAATTTTCAGCTTCATTTGAACTTGGATTGGGACAAAGTAGATTCTGGCTAATAAAATGTGTGCAGAAGTGATATTCACTTTCAGGCTTGGACCAAAAAAAAAGAATAAATCTGAGCTATCTTTTGTGATGTATTTCTCCGTTTTTCCACCTGACTGGAAACAAGGGATTTCAAAATAGTAAAGCAACATCATTGAAAGAGTCCACTTTCTTAAGTCACTAATTGGAAGAATGTTCCAGAGAAAGATGCCTGATCTTAACTGATAATTTATGTAAGCAAGAAAAAAATTTCATGGTTCGCCACTGAGATTTTGGGGTTAAAGAGATTTACCTTTTCCTAAAAGTGTAGATTTTCGTTATGGTAAAAAGTGATGATTTATGAATTTTAGATTTTATAATAAATTACACTTGTTTTTATATTTTCAGATCTTTGAATCTATAAAACTGATTGACAGATTGAATCATTCATTCAATCAACCAAATATTAATCAATTTAAGCGTCATTTATTCAACATATTTTTGTTATCTCTTTGTCATGTATAAGTTGTGTGCTTAGCAAAACTCAACTTTAGATTTCAGCTTTTGAGTGAAGAAGAAAACTACCTAATCACCATCCTCTGAATTTTTTTTTTTTAATTTCTTGTCTCAATCATAAAGATTAGGGAATTTTAATTAATAAACAATTGAACACATGAATGGAGTTTGAGTAATGGGAAAAACCCCAAATATGGAAATGAGATTTTTGTTACTCATTATCTTCACTGTATTTCTGTAATAAAATCACCTGCCAAAGAATGCCTTTTTGAAGTTCCTTGTTAAATCTCTTACTATTCGTATAAAATGAGCTTGGCTAGTAAACTCAGTGAATTCCAGAAATCAAAGGTTATAACTACTAAATTTGTTTAATAAGTGGACTACCAGTGTAATAGAATATTCACTTATAGTGGGTTGCTTGGTAACTATTGTATTTAATACCAAAAATAATATATACACATGAAACAAATCAAACAATGCAATCCTGCTAGCCCTTCTCCAGAGGACAGTTAAAAATTTTAAATATATTCTTCCCTGTAATTCCCCATGCCAATTAAACAGCTTCAAATTCAATTACACATGTGGGTATTCTAATTTCTCCATTCCTCCCCACAGCAGATGCCCTTGATGCCCCAGGGTCCCCACAGTCACCGTAGTCCATAGGAAACCTGCATTCCTTGGCAGGTATTGCAATACTTTGTACAGCACATTGACAATTTCTCACTTGAATCATCTGATTCTCTTTTTTATCATTATTATACTTTAAGTTCTAGGGTACATGTGCACAACATGCAGGTTTGTTACATATGTATACATGTGCCATGTTGGTTTGCTGCACCCATTAACTTGTCATTTACATTAGGTATATCTCCTAATGCTATCCCTCCCCCCTTCCCCCACCCCACAACAGGCCCCAGTGTGTGATCTTCCCCTTCCTGTGTCCAAGTGTTCTCATCGTTCAGTTCCCACCTATGAGTGAGAACATGTGATGTTTGGTTTTCTATCCTTGTGATAGTTTGCTGAGAAGGATGGTTTCCAGGTTCATCCATGTCCCTTTTTTATGGTTGCATAGTATTCCAAGGTGTATATGTGCCACATTTTCTTAATCTAGTCTACCATTGATGGACATTTGGGTTGGTTCCAAGTCTTTGCTATTGTGAATAGTGCCTCAATAAACATATGTGTGCATGTGTCTTTATAGCAGCATGATTTATAATCCTCTGTATATACCCAGTAATGGGATGACTGGGTCAAATGGTATTCCTAGTTCTAGATCCTTGAGGAATCGCCACACTGTCTTCCATAATGGTTGAACTAGTTTACAGTCCCACCAACAGTGTAAAAGTGTTCCTATTTCTCCCCATCCTATTTAGCACCTGTTGTTTACTGACTTTTTAATGATCGCCTTTCTAATTGGTGTGAGATGGTATCTCATTGTGGTTTTGATTTGCATTTCTCGAATCGCCAGTGGTGATGAGTATTTTTTCATGTGTCTGTTGGTCACACAAACATCTTCTTTTGAGAAGTGTCTGTTCATATCCTTTGCCCACATATTGATGGGGTTGTTTGATTTTTTTATTTTAAATTTATTTAGGTTCTTTGTAGATTCTGAATATTAGCCCTTTGTCAGATAGGTAGATTGCAAAAATGTTCTCCCATTCTGTAGGTTGTCTGTTCACTCTGATGGTAGTTTCTTTTGCTGTGCAGAAGCTCTTTAGTTTAATTAGATCCCATTTGTCAATTTTGTCTTTTGCTGCCATTACTTTTGGTGTTTTAAACATGAAGTCCTTGCCCATGCCTATGGCCTGAATGGTATTGCCTAGGTTTTCTTCTAGGGTTTTTACGATTTTAGGTCTAACATTTACGTCTTTAACCCACCTTGAATGAATTTTTGTATAAGGTGTAAGGAAGGGATCCAATTTCAGCTTTCTACATATGGCTTGTCAGTTTTCCCAGCACCATTTATTAAATAGGGAATCCTTTCCCCATTTCTTGTTTTTGTCAGGTCAGGTTTGTCAAAGATCAGATAGTTGTAGATGTGTGATATTATTTCTGAGGGCTCTGTTCTGTTCCATTGGTCTATATCTCTGTTTTGGTACCAGTACCATTTTGTTTTGGTTACTGTAGCTTTGTAGTATAGTTTGAAGTCAGGTAGCATGATGTCTCCAGCTTTATTCTTTTGGCTTAGGATAGTCTCGGCAATGCAGGCTCCTTTTTGGTTCCATATGAACTTTAAAGTAGTTTTTTCCAGTTCTGTGAAGAAAGTCATTGGTAACTTGATGGGGATGGCATTGAAACTATAAATTACCTTGGGCAGTATGGCCATTTTCACAATATTGATTCTTCCTATCCATGAGCATGGAATCTTCTCCCATTTGTTTGTGTCCTCTTTTATTTAACTGAGCAGTGGTCTGTAGTTCTCATTGAAGAGGTTCTTCACATCCTTCGTAAGTTGTATTCCTAGGTATTTTATTCTCTCTGAAGCAGTTGTGAATGGGAGTTCACTCATGATTTGGCTCTCTCTTTGTCTGTTATTGGTGTATAAGAATGCTTGTGATTTTTGCACATTGATTTTGTATCCTAAGACTTTGCTGAAGTTGCTTATCAGCTTAAGGAGATTTTTGGGCTGAGACGATGGGCTTTTCTAAATATATAATCATGTCATCTGCAAACAGGGACAATTTGAGTTCCTCTTTCCCTAATTGAATACCCTTTATTTCTTTCTCCTGCCTGATTGCCCTGGCCAGAACTTCCAACACGATGTTGAATAGGAGTGGTGAGAGAGGGCATCCCTGTCTTGTGCCAGTTTTCAAAGGGAATGCTTCCAGTTTTTTGCCCATTCAATATGATATTGGCTGTGAGTTTGTCATAAATAGCTCTTATTATTTTTAGATACGTCCCATCAATACCTAATTTATTGAGAGTTTTTATCATGAAGGGCTGTTGAATTTTGTTGAAGGCTTTTTCTGCATCGATTGAGATAATCATGTGGTTTTTGTCTTTGGTTCTGTTTATGTGATGGATTGATTTGCAATGTTAAACCAGCCTTGAATCTCAGGGATGAAGCCCACTTGATCATGGTGGATAAGCTTTTTGATGTGCTGCTGGATTCAGTTTGCCAGTATTTTATTGAGGATTTTTTCATCAACGTTCATCAGGGATATTTGTCTAACATTCTCTTTTTTTGTTGTGTCTCTGCCAGGCTTTGGTATCAGGATGATGCTGGCCTCATAACATGAGTTAGGGAGGAATCCCTCTTTTTCTATTGATTGGAATAGTTTCAGAAGAAACGGTACCAACTCCTCTTTGTACCTCTGGTGGAATTCAGCTTTGAATCCATCTGGTCCTGGACTTTTTTTGGTTGGTAGGCTATTAATTATTGCCTCAATTTCAGAGCCTGTTATTGGTCTATTCAAGGATTCAACTTCTTCCTGATTTAGTCTTGGGAGAATGTATGTGTCTAGGAATTTATCTATTTCTTCTAGATTTTCTAGTTTATTTGCGTAGAGGTGTTTACAGTATTCTCTGATGGTAGTTTTTATTTCTGTGGGATCGGGGATCATATCCCCTTTATCTTTTTTTATTGCATCTATTTGATTCTTCTCTCTTTTCTTCTTTATTAGTCTTGCTAGCGACCTGTCAATTTTGTTGATCTTTTCAAAAAACCAGTTCCTGGATTCATTGTTTTTTTGAATAGTTTTTGTGTCTCTATCTCCTTCAGCTCTGCTCTGATCTTAGTTATTTCTTTCCTTCTGCTAGCTTTTGAATGTATTTGCTCTTGCTTCTCTAGTTCGTCTGAGTCTTTCTTCTTTGGGGCCTTAGAGGCAGTGTTAGCATCATGAAAGTTTGTGTAGCCAAGACATTAGAAATCACAGGGTAGGGAGGTGCGGATTCTTATAACATAAAGAACAGAAATCTATGGATAAATACCTACAATTTTATCTCTGTCCTCCAGTGGAACCTTATGAGACACACTTCAAACTATTTCAGAGGGACTCTGACAGGTGTTTTCTAGGATAACCTTCTAAATAATCTACCTGCAGTCAACTTTTTGTCTCTGGGTTTGCTTTGAGGAAAATCCTAATCAACACTCCCACTAAATGTTATCATATCACATGTATTAATCTGAGACTAGATTTTTTCATACCAATAAGACATTACATATATATATACATATTTCTAGCTATATATTTTGTTTTATATATACAATTATATATTTATAGAGTTTATACAATGCGGCTACATATGTATGTTTGTGTGTGTGTCTATATATATATATATATATTTACTTTCAGTGCATTATTTTTATGGCTGACTAGTACTCCATTGTGTTTATACACTGCAGCTACATACACACACATATATGTAACTGCATGGTACAAACATATATGAAACTATATATGTGTGTGTGTGTGTGTAGCTGCATGGTATAAACTTTAATCTGCAATCTGAGGTATGCATTAAATAGCCTACATGTATATAACTTCTATATAAACATATAATATATAATAGGTTTATGTAAAGTAAAATGTACTGAAATATTCACATATATATGTACATGTGTAATAGTATAGTTTTCTGATTATAAGCTTCACATTCATTATACTTGGAATCTCTCCAGTAGTGAGGGCTTATATCTTAGGTTAAATTCATGTCACAGTTTAAGTATCCTAGATATAGGGGATTTCTAGTTATTCTCACTCCCCGGTGTAATTATAGGCTAGCATGAAGACATTCATTATCTTCATTCTCTTGTTCTGCTCAATCCTATGTTGCCTTTAGGCCATGCTTGGCATATATATATATATATATATATACACACACACACACACACACACACACACACATACACACATATACACACACACACACACACACATATATACACACACACACACACACACACATATATACACATATATACATATATATATATCCATTATCCCATTTAATATAGACACATCGCATCAACTAGATATTTTTAATTTCCAGAAATTGTGCTACTCCCTAATGAAACTGTCCAGAAGCAGACACAGTTCCTTTAACTTTAGGACCTATCAGAATCTTTCTTTTAATCTTTCTACACTACCTCTTTTTCTGGAAAGGGGAAATTCAATCTCATTCCTCTTTCAGCAAAACAGTGTCATATTTCATTTTTTATTACCATTTATTCAAAAAATCTGTAAACAAATTAACAAACATTTAGGTTGATTCCGGGGCTTATTTTTAGATATTTATGTTGAACATGCAGTGATATTTGTTGATGTTTTCAATGTTCTCACATACTTTGGTAATTTCTCATAAGTTAAATGTCCATGAAATAGATAGAAATTGGTTACTTTTAATCTGAGTCTGATGTATTTATGAAGGTTAGATTGTGATTATGAATTTTTAAGGAATGTATTTTTCTCTGTATCATCCTTCAAGGTACTTATTATCACTTTATTCTTTAGCTTACAGGTGTTGAATTTTTTGTGTTCCTTCCAGAAAGTTGCTGAGCTTTCTCTCACTTTTCAAGGGCTCTAACCTTTACATATTATATTATTTCCAGTAATTATAGTAAAATTTTACACAGATGTTTATAGGCGATTTGTTCATAATTCCAAATACTTGAAATCAATCAATCATGGTATTCTTCACTAGGTAAATGAATAAATAAACTGTGGTACAGCCAGACAATGAAATATTATTCAGCACTAAAAGAAACTAGCTACCAAGTCCTACAAATATATCAACTTAAATGCATATTACTAAGTGAATAAAAGTCAATCTAAAAAGTCAACATAATTTATTATTTCAATAATAGGACATTTTGGAGAAGACAAAACTATGGAGACAGTAAGAAGATCAGTGGTTGTCTGTGGTTAGGACCAACGTAAGGAGAGTTAAATAGATACAGAGGACTTTTACGACAGTGAAAATACTCTGTATTACCATATTGATGGGCAAAAGTCATTATAAATTTATCCAAACCAATGGACTATACAAGACCAGAAGAGAACCCTAATGAAACAATGGACTTTGAGTGATTTTGATGTGTCAACACACTTTCATATATTGTAGCATGTGCCACTCTTGTGTGCGATGTTAATAATGTGGGTGGCTATGCTTGCCTGGGGATAGAAGGGATATAGGAAATCTCTGTACCTTAACAGTTTTGTGATGAACATAAAACTTATCTTAAAAAATTGTCTGAAAAAAGTTCTGTTTTATCTAGGATCCGCATTCCCTTAGGACATGCCCCAATTTCAGGTTGTGCTTGCCTTTCAGTATTCATGATTCAGTTTTGGATTGGTCTTTGAGGATTTTTTTAATCTTATTAGATAAGCCAAAGATTTAAAAAAAATTATCATCTAGCCATGTTGTTGCAAATAACAGGATCTCATTCTTTTTATAGTTCTTTTTTATAGTCTGAATAGTACTCCATTGTGTTTCTGTATTACATTTTCTGTATCCATTCATCTGTTGATGGACACTTAGGTTGATTCTAAATCTTGGCTACTTTAAATAGCGTTACAATAACCAAAAAAAAATGCAAATATATCTTCAATATACTTACTTCCTTTCTTTGGGGTACATACCTGGCAGTAAAACTGCTGGACCGTATGTTAGCTCTATTTTTTTGTTTTTTGAGGAAACTTCATGCTCTTCTCTGTAGTGGTCGTACTAATTTACATTTCCACCAACAGTGTGTGAAGGCTTCCCTTTCTCCACTCATTTGTGGAAGCTAAAAATTAAAACCACTGAACTCATGGAGACAGAGAGTAGAATGATGATTACCAGAAACAGAAGAGTAGTGGAAGTTGGAGTGGGAAGTGGCGATGGTTAACGGGTACAAAAATATAGTTAGAAGGAATGAGTAAGATGTAATATTAGCACAATATGGTGACTATAGTTAATAATAGTTAATATAGTTAATAATAATTTATTGTACAGTTAAAAATAACTAAAGAGTATAATTGAAATGTTTGTAATACAAATAAATAATAAATGCTTGAGGTGATAGATATATCTACCAAAATATCTCATATACCTCATACATGTACGCACCTACTATGTACCCCAAAAAACTATAAACTTAAAAAATTATCTAATATGCAAAGGGTTTTGTAAAATATTAGAACCTCCTTGTTACTAAATCATGGAAATATGCTTAGAAAGTTCCTTCAGTACCAATTGTGAATTACATTATTAAATGTATATTCTCATTTGAGACGTTGGCAGGGTGCTTGGCTCTTAGAAGAGGAATGCCAATCAATTTTAAACTTAGAGTTAATAGAAGAAAATATACTAAATTAGATAATAAATGATAATGTGGGAATTTAGGTGAAAGTACAATAATTTGGATCTGATGAAATTTCGCCTATCCCTTCTCAAAGAGTTCAATCCTCACTGACAAGTGGAAGGGGTTAAAATGTCAAAAGCTCTGTCACTCTATCACACTGAATATGTGCTATGAGAGAAATATCAGAGTTGACACAAAGTCATTTAACCTGAAAAAGTAAAAGTTTAAGCTTATTTTTCTTAGATGAGTATGAAGGTGGGGAGGATGAACAGGTGTTTATTTTTTATGCAATGAGTTTGAGATGCCTTTAGATTTCCAGGCAGTTATGCTGAGAAAGCAGTGGGCCATGTTAATTTGGAGATATCTACATTTAAGCATACATTTGAGCATTTATTAGTGTATGGATAGTCTGAAAATCCATGACACTGATTAAAAATGACAAGGGAACAAGTGAGGAATAAAAAAAGAAGCTATACAAAAGCTTAGCTCCAGGCCAATGTAAATTTTAGAAAACCACAGTTCTCATACTCACAATATGTATCCCATCCTTTGAATATGCCTAGGCAGTCTACAGATATTGAGGTTTTCCAATGAGTTTTATTACATATACTCATATATTTAGAAAAAAGCCTTTTTCTCTCATTTTTGTAAACTTATTTTTAGATTTTGTTTCTGTAATGTTCCTGCATTACCCTGATGTTTATTTCACACTCAGCATGTTAAACTATGGTTAACTTCAAAGGCACTTAATGCCAAAAGGAAACTACATCTGCAGTGCTTTCATTGGTTTTCTATGCAAACAGGTTTAACTATAATTTATTCGACATATAAATAGATTACTTTCAAAGATAAACCATACATATTTTTGCTTTGAGACTTCCTTTACTTTTGAGGCTGTTGAAACCTTAGCTTATTTGAGTATTTAAAAATTAAGGCTTTTGTTCATTTTGAGCAGTTGCCAGGTTCAATGGACCTAATCTGTTTTTGGTGTATAAATTTTTTTATGAAGAATTCATTTGTTACACAGTTTTTATTTTACTCAAAAGATTCCATTCTTTTGTACTTCTCTTTTATTGATGTTCTTTTGTGTTCAGAGTTGTTTTTTGTAATCCTGTCCTTGAAACTTGTTTTTAAGCCTAATCTAAAATGTAACTGATAACACACACAAAAAAACATTGTGGAACGCTGGTAAATATACACCATTATTAGAAAACCTAAGATCCTGTTCCAGCTACATTTTGTCAAGGAATAGAATATTACAAGCACCCCAAAAAACTAATCATGCCGCTTTCTAGTCATGACTCCCAGACAAAAACTACTATCTTGACTTGAAAATCATATACTAATTTTAGCTGTTTTGTGCCGTATAGCATTGGAACCACAGGGCAAGTGCATCTTTTTTATATCTGATTTTTTTATTCAAGTTTTCTTATGAAAGTCTCCCAAGTTGTATATAGTTATAGTTGCTGTATAGTAATCTATCATAAAGATATTTTCAAATCTAATTATTCATTTTTATCTTCATGGACATTTGAGAATTTTCCATTTCAGAGCTATTTCAAAATATTTAAATATGCATTTCAATACTTTCTGTGAATATATGCCGTATTTTCATTGGATATATACCAAAGAGTAAAACTTCTAGGTTAGAAGACAACATATAGTCATCTTCTGAAGATATTAATAAACGGTTCCCAAGTATAGTTGTGCCACGAAACTGCTCCCAGCACTTCATGAGAGTACCAATTGCTTTGTTTTCTTACTATCATTTGGAATTTTCTATTTTTTCCATTTTTGTTATTCTGATACACTTGTAGAATTTTATCAAATGTGGTGTTAATTTGAATTTTTTGGAAAAATAAAGTTTTGAATTTTTTTACATATTTATTGACCTTTATCATTGTATGTTTAAATGTTTTGTTCATTTTCATCAACAATTTTCTGTCTTTTATTTATGAGTTTTCAGGAAGGAGTTTATTTTTAAACACACTTACTTTGCAGCATTGTGTGTCATCACCGTGAAGACATCAGATCAAATTAATAAAAAAATTTAAAGACACAGGGCGAGTGTTCTAAACATAGGGGTGACAGATGAGGCCAAGGAAACAAATATACTATCATAAAGATAGTGTGGAGAATATGACAAAAAACAGAACTTTTAAGGAACTGCTGGGACTAGGAAAAGAAAAAATACGAAATAAATCCTAGAAAGTAAACTGAATAAGAAGTAACAGGTTAGGGAGGCACGGAGAACCCTGAGCCAGCTATTTAACCAGTCTTATCATTGCTATTGGAGTTCTATTGGAATGACCCACAAAAGCCCTTATTACTGCCCTCTACATGGCCTTTAGCTAACTCCCAGAGGAATTTTTTAAACTCTGTGCTTCTGTTAAGACCACTCCGTTATTCATGCTGCCTCACTACTACTCACAAGTTCAAAATCACAATTTGCATTAAGTGCCAACAACAGTAATCCCATCAGCCCCACCATTCTGCTTACAACAGTCACCACAGCAACAGCAATATTTCTAACTTGTCTTTCATCACCTGGACACTTACACCTGAAATGACTCACTCTTTGGACTTAACTCCCTTGGAGACTGATTCACATCTTATCTCTTGACATACTATATTCTAAGTATTATTTTAACTATTCTCAGACATATCTATAGCCATTTTCCCCTGAAAACTTCACTCACGTAAAAGTTAGTAAGATGATTATAAAGATCTCACACAAATGTTATTTTCCAAGCAAAAACATTGTATATTTAGAGAAAATCAGAAAATTTCCCATAATTTATTCCATTTAATCTCTCTTCTTCCACTCACATCTGCCTGAAGTATAAATAAGAGCCATGGTAATTGTACTGATATATAACATGTCATTTTATACCCAAATCTTTATTATAGCTTCCAATATCACTCAAAGCAAAACCTCAAACTCTTACCTTCTCCTTCAATATTTTGGTAACTTGTCACTTCCATGACCTACTCCTCACCCTCCTACTTCAATTTTCTAATACTCTTCGTGTTCATTTGTTTTTAGTCACACAAACATTTGTGATTTCTTTAAATGCCCAGTAGGTCTCTGAGGTTGTTGTAGAATGCCTAAACTCTATACCTAGAATTCATTTTTCCATATGAATATACAGATTTTATTTCTGTTCTTTCAGATCTTTGTTTAAATATTATCTCATCCAAGAAGTCTTCATTGATTGTCTCATATGAAGTATCAACCCTATTTCACTCTCTGTTCACATTGCTTCACCTTCTTCACTCCAAAAATTATAAAATTAGGAGCTAAAGGATTTAATGTCAGAAAATCAGAGCAGAAGTTTGTTAAGCTCATTGAGTTAAGATGCAAGGAGAGCCTGAACTGAGGCATGGTAAGTAATATAGGAGATAAAAGTTTAGATGTATATAAGACTTTGAACTAGAATCACAAATAACTAACTACAGATATGAAGCAAATATCGATGTTGGAAAAATGAATCAAGGATAATTGGAATGATTGAATGTGTTTGTATTTCAAAGAATGTATCAACACTGATTCCAAAAACAGCAAATAATATGAGAAAAGCTTGTCTGAGATGATAGGGGAATGTAGAGGTTGGAGAGGGGCTTACAAATTGTAAACAGGGAAGACTGTTTTTTTCCTATGTCATTAAAACTATTTAACATCACCAAATTAAATTATTTCTCCCCAGGAAACTCTTAAATGTCCAGAGAATAGGGAAAGTAATCTCATATAAATTGAACAATCTTTGACTTCAAGTACCTCAGTGTATTCTTATATAAAGCAGTTTTAAAAATAAATAAAAAAAAAAAACTCAATGGGAAAACTACAGGCATATTACCTAAATATATATATATAAAATGTTTATATCAATGGCATAGAGAAATCATATTTATCACTTATTAGGAGCTTCAAACATGAGTAAAATTTACTGTTTAAGTTCATAGGACTTTCAAGCACTATGGAACAAATATAAAATTTAACGTGGCCTAGAGAAGGTTTAGTTCATAAACTCAGACTGTAAAATTTGACTAGAACTTCATAAAAACTAAAAGGAACTTGACATCCTGTTGTATCTAACACAATGTGGTATTCTAGAATACATTCCAGGACAGAAAAATAGCATCAATGGAAACACTAGTGAAATTTGCAGTCTCTAATTTAATTAATAATATTAGACTAATGTTAATTTCTAAGATTTGACAAATGAACCATGAAATATTAACATTAAGGGAAACTGGCTGAAGAGTATGCAAGAACCTCTATATTATATCTATACTATTTGAAAAAATGCAAAATTATTACAAAATAAATTTAATTAAATTACAAACGTGTAATAAAGGTACAGTAATATAACACTTTTATAAAATATGAATATGTATTACAACTGCAGTTGTAATACAATACTAAAAATGTGATTGTGATTTTATTTTAAATAATATGATGCACATAAATAGACAACTAGATCCTGGCTCCAGATGGCTGCCTAGAGAAATTGGACAGTCATCCTCTCCAGAAAGAAAAACCAAAATTACAAATAGATAATTACTCCTCAAACAGAACATCTAGGAGAGAACACTAGAGTGAAACAGTGAAGTTATGGGGATACATTGAGGCACAGAAAGAGAAGGAAATAAATGGTCAACTCACCCACAATAGTCTGAGAGCCTTGAGGGATTCACTATTATGGGGAAAGGGTAAGTGAGAGAATTTCAGTGTTCCACATCCCCGCTGTGGGCTGCTGTAATCAGAACCATGAGAGAGCTCCACTACCTACACAGTCCCTAACACTAGTATGGGTAGTGATTTGAAATTCCCAAGAGAGCATTGTACCAGACAGGAAACATCTGCTAGGGCATTTACACTCTCAAGACCTAAACATCTGCAATAAAGCACCATTGTGAATGTACAGCCATAATGGGGCTGCATCCTGACCTGGAAACCACAGTCTCCATATCTCCACATCCCAAAATTCCTCACTAACAACCCCTAGTGTCTACCAAGAGGGCTACGGTGGCACAGCACTGGCTGGACAAAGGGTGCTATGAGGTCGCCGGTACTCTAGCCCACAGAGAGTACTACTGTCTGGGGAAAGGACAACACAATGCATTAAAAAATCTGTCAGCTGAGACAATGAAAACTAACACATTATGCTTCCCAGAGCCTGAGTGCTCCCTGTCGGGGTCTGTGAGAAGTGGCCCCATGCTCAGCAGCAACACAAACTCTGTACTAAGCCACACAAGCAGAGAGTGAGATCCCCTTGCATGAGCATAGCAGCCTCTAGGCTCAGACTCACGTGGAGAGAATGGGATTCCTTCTCCACATTTGCACACCACTGCAGGCATAGTTTCTGCTGCTGCTGACAAAGGCTGAGGTGGGTGAGCTAGAGGACTGTCTGGGGCTATGAGTGGTGACTGTGCCTTCATTGGTGGTGTGACCCTTATGCTTGGCTTGTGTGTGAACAGTGGGGTCCCTCCTCTATCTGTGCAGTTCTGTAGTGCTGCTGCCATCAAGAGCAGACAAGTCTGAAAACTGTGTTTATGGGGATTTGAGTGACAACCCTGCATTGCTACTGCAGACAGTAGCATACATGACTCAGGATACAAAGGATCATCTCACCACTACAATTCCCATTGCCCACACTACACCAGTGCCCAGGAACCCAAGAACCCGCTCTGCCTGTCCCAACACTGCCATTACCAGCATCCTATGAGGCAAACCAGAGTCCCAACAATGTGCCCACTCAATCCTGTGAACACCAGTGCCAGCATAAACCACCCTGGGTCCAAAGAACAGACACACTAAGCCCACTGGTGCCACCACTGGTGCCCCAAAACTGGCCAGACAGGCATTCGTTTTCCGAGCAAAACTTCATCATAGCCTCTGCTAATAACCAAACCCTAAACCACCAAGGAAATTGCATATACTGCTTATGCTGTTTACAGTTGAATAAATCATACATAGGCTGCACTACTGAACATACTCAACGAATGTTATAAATATATGCTCATGAAAAAGTCTTTCTCTATGAAAGTAAATTCAAAAATTAAAAGAAGCCACTATTACACTAGATGTGCAGATTTCAACATGAAGACACGGGAGACATAAATAAAGCAAGGAAATATGACACCTCCAAATGAACAAAATAATTCTCTAGCGACAGATCCTAATCTAAAAGAAATTCATGAAATCCCAGAATATTAAAAAATACAAAAATCAGAAAATCATATAAGGATATAAATGAGAAATTTACCAAACAGATAGAAATCATAAAAAAAGAACCAAACAGAAATTTTGGAGTTGAAGAACTCCTTAAATAAAATACAAAATGGACCTGTAGGCAAAGAATTTTCAAAATCCGTTTAATGATATAGGTTCAAAATCTATTTAATGAAAAGTTTTCAAAATTTATTTAATTAAATAATAGATAAAATTTTTCCAAGTCTAGCAAGAGATTTAGACATTCAGATACAAGGGGCCCAGCAATACCCAAACAGATGCAATGCCAAAAGGCCTTCTTCAGGAAATACTATGGTGAAAATATCTAAAGTCAATGATAAAGTGAAAATTCTAAAAGCAGCAAGAGAAAAATATCTTGTCACCATAAGAGCCTCGAACAGCAGACTTCTTAACAGAAATCCTACAGGCCAGGATAAAATGGGATGATATATTCAAAATGCGGATAGAAAAAAAATCCAGTCAAGAACACCATACTCAGCAAAATTATCCTTCATAAATGAGGGCAAAATTTAGCCTTTCTCAGATAAGCAAATGATAGGGGAATTCTGGTTTTACAAGAAATGCTTAAAGAAGCTCTCAACCTGGAAGCAAAAGGATGACATTTACCAAGAAAATACACACACAAAGTAAAACTTACTTGTATTTCAAACACACAAATGAAGAAAAGATTCAAATGATACCACCACAGAAAATCAGCAAACCACAAGGAGAGTCAATAAGAAAAAGAAAGAAGGAAAGAATATGTACACCAGCCAGAAAACAACATGAAGAGAACAAAACCTTAAATATAAATAATAACCTTGAATGTAAGTGGCTTAAAATATATAAACTCACTGAATGAATTTAAAAATGTGATCCAGCAATATGATACCTACAAAAAAATATACTTTAACTGAAAAGGCATAAATAGATTGAAAGTAAAGGGATGGAAAATGATACTCTATGCAAATGGAAACGAAAAGCGAACAGGAGTAACAATACTTGTATCAGATAAAAACAGACTTTAATGGAAAAAAAAGAAGATAAAGATAGTCATTATATGATGATAAAGAAATCAAACCAGCAAGAGGATATAACAATCCTAAATAGATAGGCTTCCAACACTGGAGTGCTCAGATTCATAAAGTAAATTTTATTATATCTAAGGAAAGACTCTAATTATTATTTAGATTACATATCTAAATAGACCACAATATGGTTATAATGGGGGACTCTTACAACAACCACTCTCAGTATTAGACAGATCACTGAGGCAGGAAATCTACAAAGAAACATTGTACTTATACTGGACTTTAGACCAAATGGACGTGACACACATTTACAGAACGTTTTATCCAACAACTGCAGAATACATTTTTTTTTTTTTTTTTCTCATTGGCACATGAAACATTCTGCAAGATTGAGCATACGTTAGGGTCATACAACAAGTCTCAACAAATTTTAAAAAGTCAAAACCTTATCACATCTTTCCAGATTACAATGTGATAAAATTAGAAATCAATACCAAGGGGAACTTTGGAGACTATACAAATACACAGAAATCAAACAGCAAGCTCCTGAAAGCCCATTGAGTTAATAAGTAAAATTAAGATGAAAATTTAAAAAAGTTTCTTGAAACAAATGAAAATGAAAATATAGCATACCAAAATCTGTGGGACACAGAAAAAATACTGCTAAGAGGGAAGTTCATAGCAACGAATGCTTACATCAAAAACTAAAAAGAATTAATATAAATAATTTAATGATGTACCTCAAGGAACTAGAAAAGCAAGAACAGACCAAACCCCAAATTAGGAGGAAAAAAGAGAAATAATAAAGATCAGAGCAGAACTAAATGAAATAGAGGCTTAAAAACCCACAAAGGATCTATCAAATATAAAGTTGTTTCTTTGAAAAGATAAGTATAATTCATAATCGGCTAACTGGACTAAGGAAGAAAAAAAAGGAGAAAATCCAAGTAATCAAAATGTAAAAGGAGACATTACAACTGATATACAGAAATACAAAAGATTGCCACAAAGTTTTATCAGACAAAATATCAGATAAACATAGCCACAAAACTATTCAACAAAACTGAATCCAATAGCACATAAAAAATAATATACCACTATCAAGAGAGATTTAGCCTAATGATTCAAGAATGGTACAACATATGCAAATTATCAATAAACATGATACACTGCATCAATATAATGAAGGACAAAAAGCACATGCTAATCAATATGTGAGAAAAATAATTTAACAAATTTAACAATCATTCATGATAAACACTCCCAAGAAAGTAGTCATAGAAGGAACATACCTCAAAGTAATAAATCCATACATGACAAACCTATAGCTAAAATCGTTCTGAATGCAGAAAATTTGAAAGTCTTTTTTCTAAGAACAGGAACAAGACAAGGATGTCCATTATCACCATTCCTATTTAACATAGTAGGGGAAGTCCTAACCTGAGCAATCAGGCAAGAGTAAAAATAAAAGGCATCTGATTTGGAAAAGAGGAAGTCAAATTTTCTTTCTTTGCAGACGCTATGTGTTATATCTTAAAAGAAATTAAAAAAAAAAAAAAAGGACTCCACCAAAACCTCTTAGAACTGAAAAATAAATTTGGTAAAATTTCAAGATACAAATCCAACATACAAAAATCAGTAACATTTCAATACACCAGTAATAAAGTAGCCAAAAAAGAAATCAAGAAGACAATACCATTTACAAACACTACAAAAGTAAAATACCTAGGAATAAATGTATCCAAAGAGGTGAAAGCTGTCTATGAGAAAAACTACAAAACACTGGCAAAAGAAGTTGAAGAAGGCACAAATAGAAAGACGTTCCATGTTCATGAACTGGAGAACATGATAACCTTGAGATGACACACTGCCCCCTAAAATTAATAAATTTAAAGCAATCCCTATCAAAATGAAAATGCCATTTTTATAGAAATAGAAAAAACCATTCTAAAATTCATATGGGACCAAAAAAGGGTCTGAATAGCCAAAGCAAACTTGAGCAGAAAGAACAAAATGAGTCATCACACAACCTGACTTAAAACATATTACAGGGCTACAGTAATGGAAAAAACATGGTACTGGCATAAAAATAGACACATAGACCAGAAGAACAGAATAGAAAACACAGAAATAAATCCGCATATTTACAGCCAACTGAACTTCAACAAAGTCATCAATAACATACATTGGTGGACACCCTATTCAATAAATGGCGCTGGGAAAACTGGATAACCATATGCAGAAAAATAAAACTGGATCCTTATCTCTCACTATGTACAACAAATCAATTCAATATGTATTAAAGACTTAAAGGTAATACCCAAAGTGTAAAACTACAAGAAAAAAAGTAGCAAAAATTCTTCATGACATTTGTCTAGGTGAAGATTTTATGTCTACTTCCTCAAAACCACAGGCAACAAAAACGAAAATAGATAAATGGGACCATATTAAACTAAAAACTTCTGCACAGCAAAAGAAACAATCAACAGAGTGAAATGACTACCTCTTGAATGAGAGAAAATATTTGAAAATTGCTTATCTGACAGAGAACTAACATGCTGAATTTACAAGGAACTCAAACAAATAAACAACAAAAAAAGACAAATAAAAAATTCCATTAATAAATGGGCAAATAACATGAGTAGGCATTTCTGAAAAGAACGCATACAAATGGTCAATATGGGTATATGAAGGTTTTCTCAACACCAATAATCACTGGGGAAATGCAAATTTTAAAAAACCAACAAAATATAATTTCTCCCCAATTAGAATAGCTCTTTTTAAAAAATAAAAAAAAAAAAAAAAAAAAAAAAAAAACAGATGCTGGTTAGGATGCAGAGAAAAGAGAAATCGTACACACTGTTGGGGGAAATGTACAACCATTTTGAAAAAAAGTATGAAGATTTTCCAAAAAACTAAAAATAGAACTACCATTTGATCCCCAACGATCCCACTACTGGGTATCTATCCAAAATAAATACATAAAAATAATACCTGTACTCATATGTTTATTGCAGCACTATTCACAATAGCAAAGATAATGCAATCAACCCGTGTCCATCAACAGATAAACTGATAAAGAAAATGTTACATTTGTGTACGTGTGTATAACGGACAAATGGATAAAGAAAATATCTCTGTATATGTGAATATATATGTATATAGTGTGTGTATATATGTATGCATATATATATGTGTAGATATACAAATATATGTATGTATGTGTGTATGTGTGTGTGTATATATGTGTGTGTGTATATGTGTGTGTATATATATATATACACACACACACACACACACACACACATATATGGTGTATTACCATTTGACCATAAAAAATAAAATCATAGCAACATGGATGGAATTGAAGGTCATTATGTTAAAATAAGCCAGGCACAGAAAGACTAATACCTAATATTCTCACTCATATGTGTAGGCTAAAAAATTTGATTGCATGGGCATCGAGAATAGGACAATAGATATCAGAGACTTAGAAAGGTGATTAGCAGGAGGGGGGGATCAAGAAAAATTGATTACGGGTATAAACATATAGTTAGATAGAAGAAATAAATTTCTATGTCTGATAGACTAGGGTGACTATACATAGCAACAATGTTATGAATATTTCAAGGCAACTAAAGAGAGGACGTGAAATGATATCAACACATAAAAATGATAAATACTCAAGGTAAGGGATACCCCAAATACCCTGACTTGAACATTGCAGATTCTATGCATGTAACAAACACACGTACCCCATAAATATGTTCATTATTATATATCAATAAAAGAGGGGGAATAGAGCAAAAGTAATTTATAACAAATTTTTCTGTAAAGATTTTTTTCTCTTTGCTTTGTATATGTAGTCACAATAGTTGGTGCCAGTGAGCAACTTTTGTAAGCCAACATACAACAAAGTCTCAAGAAACAAGATATGTGTCTACTAAAAGTCTTCTTAATCATGTATTTTCATAATAGGGAAACAAACAGGCTGTAAGTACAGATAACTACTTATATAGTCACATAAATAAGATCCTTAAATTTCCATACATTACTTTAGTTATTGGTTCCCATCCTTCAGGCAGGAGGTGCCCAGACAGAAATTTTGGCCTGAGCCTCAAAATATCTTTAGAAATCAAATTTTACTGCTTCCCTCCCCATATAGATAACTCTATGGTAATTCTAAAGTTAAATTTGCATCCACTTACTGCTTTTTCTAGTTACTGGGGGTTATTTTGGAGATGTTCTGTGCATAAGATTTTAAACAATTGGAGGTTTAGTTTTTTCTTTTTCTAGAGCATTTAAAAGAAAGTACTGGCAAGTTGCTAATAAATGGGTATAAAGTTTCAGTTATACAAAATAAATAAATTCTAGACATCTGCTGTACAATATTTTGTCTATAATTAACAATTTTGCATTGCACGCTTAAAAATTTAAGAGGTTAGATATCATGATGTGTTCTTACAACAATAACATAATAAATAAGTATGTGTTAGTTTTCATAACTAATAAATTCCATGGCTTGCTCAAGCAACTACATTGAGGAAACAATCATCTGGAAATTTTTTTTTCCTAAAATTATGACTCATGTGTATTAATACTTCGAATAATAATCTTTGCTCCTAAAGGGCATTATTTTAAGGTGATTTTGGATAGTTAAGTTTCTCTTATTTTATCAATTCTTTTGGAAATGAAACATGAAATACATGAAATAGGTATTTTTTTTGTTTGAAAGCCTTCTTTCTTCATTAACATAGCACTGACTTCCAGAATTCATCCATTAGGATCAACTCAAAAAGACACCAAAGAAAATACTTATCCATCACTCTCTATACTAGAAAAAAACCTTCAAACTTTGAATATACAGCATATTATCAATAAATATCTTTAATAAAATTACTCTACTGGTTGACCAAATAATCTGTATAGCAAACCACTGTGACAGGCAACTTACTCATATAACAAACCTGCACATGTACACCTGAATCTAAAATAAAAGTTAAAAAATAAAAAAGTGTAGTACTTTTTTAAAAGATCATTCTCCAAAAAACAAAACTACAACAAAAATATATATTTAAAAATGAAAAGTCTTTTTGTTTTCTCTTTTTTTGAGTGCAGTGATCACTCAAAATCACTTCACCCTCGACCTCCTAGGCTCAGGCACTCCTGCCACCTCAGCCTCCCAAGTAATTGGGACTACAAGGATGTGCCACCAAGCATGGCTATTTATTATTATTATTATTATTATTATTATTATTATTATTATTGTAGAGACAAGATTTCACTACGTTATCCAGACTGGTTTAGAACTACTGGGTGCAAGGGATCCTCCTGCTTGTGTCTCCTAGTGTTGGCATTACAGGCGTAAACCACCATACATGGCATGAGAAGTCTATTGGTTAAATTTCAAATTTCGAGAAAACATTTATTTTTTATCACTATATTAATTTTATTGGGATCATAACCTTCTCTAGAATGTTTTACAAGTGCTGATAATTACCTACTTGACTATCAAAGCAGAAATTAACTTAACTTGAATGACCTGTCATACTACGCTATTATATATAGAGACAGAACTCTAAAGATTAAAACCCAACTAAACGTTGATATAATCTTATCACCTAAACTATAATTAAGTGAGGGTTGAATCATGAACCAACATTTTTAGGAGTATATAAAGATAATTGAAATAGATATTCTTATTCCTGCATTTGATGAAAATCATAGAAAGTTTGAGTTTATAACGAAATAATCATATGTGAATTAACTATTTACAGTCAAAATTGAGCTAGTAGCTATGGGTAGACACAAACTGAATATAGGAGAATACTGCTGATCCTTACATGAATTTTCCGCATTCTTTATCCATTTTTGATTTGTCACTTTAGCCTTTTATAAACTCAGCTTTATTTAGTAATCCTCTTAACCCTCTTCATATTTTCTGCTTTCATACTTGTCATATGACTTCTTTTCTTCACTGATACCTTTGGAAAAATCATTTTCTTACCCATCCATGTCATTTTTATTTCAGTTCTTAAGATTATTTCATAGTTGACTTCATTTTCTGTCTACAAAATATTCTCCTTAACATATACTGAACTATGAAATTCATTAAAAAATTTTGTGCTAACACTAAAAAGAATGAAGACCTTTGCTATAATGACAGAGCTTTGAAGAAAAGATTATGCTCTCTTCCAAATATGTACCATTTCTAATGTCCGATAATTAAATCTGTGCAACAAATAAGTGAGATGACCTTAGGAAGTAGCGATATTCATTAAAAACTTACCCAGAAATTTGCTAGATAATTATTTATCACAGCTGAAAGTATATGTGCAGATGTATAGAGTCCACCCTCAATGCAGGGTTCAGGTAAAATAACATAAAAGTCTCTTACGGCCCTGATATTTTGAAATATTTTAGCTACCTTTATGTAAAAATGAAAATGTTTGACTTCCCATCATACTTTATTAAATACAAACCATATCATTATTCTGTGGTCTGTTGTGTCTACTCTAAAATATTTTTTATCCCACTACCATACAATATTTTCTTTATCAATTTAATATTTGGGCAAATTCGGAGCTTTCTCATTCATGTTATTAAATAGACTTTTTAATCTCATCAAAACTTACTATGGCATAAAACTGTACTATACTTAACATAATTCTTAATTACTGTGAATGATTCTAGATGTAATTCCATTCAAAGGCTTAATGTTATGTGTCAAAATCACAGCAATCAGCATAGTTAACATAGATTCACTGTTATCTCAGTTTTACCAGCTGTAAAATCAAAGAGTAACTATCTTTGCTGTGAGTGTTAAATAAATTGCCAAATTTGATAATTATGTCAAAGGATAGGAGGGGAATAAATCTCCAAAGGAAGAAGTCCAAAGAATGGGTCACTTGGGGTGTAAGTCTCCAGGTGATGAAAGATAACACATAAGCTATAATTTTAGCACCTTTAAATTGTACAACATGGAAAGCATTGAGAATGGCGAAAAATAAAAAGACATGAATGAAGCGACGAGGATACAGATATGTAAAAAATTGAGTAACATTTAAGGCCCTTGCAAAGTTTACTAACTCTTGGCATTTCCTGTGCATTTTAACTCTACAACACCAGGAGTGATTATTTTAGAACTTAGACATAAGTACCACATACATATATACTTAAACATTTTGTATGTCATCATATCTCCTGCGGAAGGATTAACAATTTTAACCTTGTATGAATACTTTCCAGTCTGGTTGACTGAAGCATAAATTATCACTTCACTATTGACTGTAACCAAATGGTTGTATATATACATGTATATATACAATTTTCTGTCCCATCAACATTCGCATGTGCAAAACAATCCTATTAGTAACACCTTTTGTAATAAGAAATAATGACTCTAAATTTGAAAGTCATATCAGCAAGATATGAATTTCTAGAGGTAGAGTAAGAGGTGTAATTGAAATGAATTACTAGCAGCTTTGAATTTACTTATACGAGAAAGAATCTCTCCATTAAACTTGAGAATAACCACTGTGGCTTCACTGAACCATTTGCTCAAGCGTATTGCAGTGCATTGGATATTTGCTTTTTACCCAATTGTTCCATTGCCTGTGGTGGTTTCCATCTTCTCTACTTAGTGATTCCCAAACCAGTGTAAAAATCACCTTGTCTTGAAAATCTAAAAATCCTCTAGCGATCACTCAACAGCCATTTTATCCTGTTCGAGTGGTAACAATCTATTTTTTCTGTTGCTATGTCACTTGATACTTGTATAATAATTATTTGTTCATATTTCTATCTCCCCACTAAGCCCCTCAAAGTCAGGCTCATCTTTACCTGCTAGAACAGGCATAGTGCCTGATACACAGTGGCACCCAAATGCAGAAATAGAATTTTTCATTCTTTACTGAATTGGTTGAAATTCTAGCCCTCCATTTTATTTGTTAAAATTTACGCATTTTACTTTCCTTTTAAGTGCAGCTAAAAAGTAAAATTTCTGTGTAGCAGAATCTGTTCAAGTGGTAGTTCTTCCTGAAAGAAGTTATGATAGGCAGAAAAGAGGAAAGAGATGTGGATGTTAATATGAAACTAAATTAAATCCTAAATTTGAAAGGTTCCAGAAAAAAACTTTTAAGATTAGACAATAAAAATGTCTATAAGAATTCAATCCTGTTTTCTTGTTCAATATGAAGACTTGTGTATATACTTATAACTTGCAACAATCCTTTTATGTTTTCTGTTACCAATATATTTGTGCCTTTTTTACTGCATTCATAATAAAGAAATCTCTCAACACTTCAAAAATTATTATTTCACAGACTATCACCTTTAACCTTTAATAATCTAACCTTTATCTCTGAAGCCCTTATTTACAAATTTTTAATTTAGTTGTCTGGAATAATAAATGATAATACAATTTGCATTCATTTTTCCAAAGATACACGTACTCTATGTTTCCTTTGTTATCCAGATGTTTCTAAATTTAGGTAAAATGAATTTATGGAATCAATAGATTATTTATCTTAAAACCGCATGTGTACATAATTTTTAATCATTTTACCATAGATATATTCATGAATAAAACATTTTCATTGACAGATGAGTGGATAAAGGAAATGTAGTATATACATACAATAAAATGCACTATTCAGCTTTAAAAAGAAGGATATTCTGCCATGTATGACAACATGTGTAAACCTGGAGGACATTATGCTAACTGAAATAAGTCAGGCACAAAAAGACAAATACTACTTGATTCCACTTATATGATATAGAATGACTGTTACTTAAAATATAAACTCATAAAAGCAGAGAGAAGAAAAATGATTTATACCCCTGTTTAAGGAGTATAAAATTTCAGTTATGCAAGAAGAATAAATTCTAGTGATTTTCTGTACAACATTGTGCCAATATTTAACAATACTGTGTGGTATCCACTAGAAAATTAGTAAAGAGGCTAGATTTTGTGTTGTGTTCTTACTATAATAATAATACAAAGGAGCAAACTATTTTATTTTTAATTTTATAACATAGAAGAAAATTAAAATGAAATATATGAGCCCACATAATTTACTAGGAAGATAAAAAAAGTGCAGGAACAGAATACCCTATTTTCTGCTGTGAACAGATATTGTTGTTTTCCTCGCAACTAACGCTCTTTGCATTACTTTAATCTATTTAGCTATTCTCTATCTTCTATCTACGTTTTATCCATCCATCCATCCATCCATCCATCCATCCATCCATTCATCCATCTTTCTATATAATTCATTTTTGTCTGTAGTCTGTGAAGTTTTAATATTAAAATATTAAGAACAGTACTTTCTTCTTAAAATTACCTTATGGATTTAAATAACTTTGTTTTTTAAAATAAGATTATTTATCCCATGATGTATTAATCATTTAAAAAAGGATGTTTGTTAGTTTAAGATTTCTTTTAAACTGTAATTGTGAATAGCTGCACACAAACACATAGGCTATTTAATATTTATATATGTATACATAAAACTATTTTTTCACAAAAATAAATTATGCAATAAACATATTGATATCTAACACATTATTTTTGAAAGCAGATCATTCATATTTTGTTGCTAGATGTAACACCTTTATATACTATATAATTTTGCAACAGACTATCGAACCCTCTGGTTTACATATCTGAAACTATTCCTTTTATCTGACTGTTTTCTTGATGAAGTTTGAAATCAGAAATTCATACAACTAACATAAAAATCATTATCATCATTTTTGACACCCTATAGAATTCCAGTAGCAGATTCTAAAGTTGCTTGGAGTTTATGAATCTTATGAAGAGTAAAGAAAAATTCAGCTGATTACTAGCAGAATTCACTAGTTGTTTACCCAGTCTGATTTTCATCAGGAAGAAAAAGATCTATTTCTTAGAGACAGGGTGGACTCTAATTTTTGTGCTTATTTCCAGTCTTTATGTGTCATTTAATTAATAAAGACCCATGGGGAAACAACCAATTTAGCTCATATTTAAGCAACTGTTTTAAAATTACCTGAACAGCAAATATAAGCAATTTTAAATGAGAAAATTTGCCTTAATGAAAGATTTCAGGTAGCCATTTGGGGATCACTAGATCTATAGATATTTTAGAGGCAATATTAAGAGAAAAGGGATATGAATATTATACAATTTAGTGTAAATTATATCAAGGAGATGTGTTAATCAGATTGTTAGAATAAGACAAACATCCACAGAGCTTCTCAACATGCAAATTAAGGAGAAAATGTGTCAGCACTGACTTGTTTCTTGAAAAAGGAGAGTTATATATTTTTAATCTTAATTAGGCAATAGTTACATATTTCAGATTTATAACTATACATTTCAATTGAACTGTTGGTAGATTAATTGTACTGCCATTTTTATAAGCTTTAATTTTGAACTGACAATGTTTACATTGATGCAATGCAAAGGAAAAGAGAAACCATCCTTGTATTAGAGAAAACCTTTGAACAGTTAAAATTTTATGTAATTATTTAATTGTGTCATGTTCAAATACTTTATCATCTTTTAAGTCTAATTGATCATTTCTTTTAAGAAATATTTTCTCTGCTTTGTCTTTAAAATTTCCATTTAATTGAAAAATGTAGCCCAACATTATTCACTGAAACATTCTAAGTAACATTTATTCATTACTGCCAAATACAAGCACTTTACCCTTTATGCACTTAACAATGCAAAATTGCAGGATATTGTTTATTTCCAGAATGTTAAATTCTATTAGAGGTCTCAAGTCAAACATACTGACTATGAATGTAGGTACCTTAGACTGTAAATTGTATGAGCAAACTGAATAAAGTTTTGATGATTATACATGGGTGAGAAAGAAAATCTTAACTGAATGAGGAACATTTTAAAAGACATAGTGGTGGACAAATACTCACTGAGTGTGAGATACCTGAAAACACCACTTTGGTTTAGGTCAAATACATATGTAAAGATATAGTGAGAAAAAGTTTCAAAATGTGTTTGCATTAGAAAGCCCTGATAAGGAGTTTGATAATTATCTAGCACACCAGAAGAGTTTAGAGCAAGAGAGTGACATTTTATTTTCTTCAAATATTCCGATTGTCTCCCAGATCAATTTTTAAAAATTGTCTCAGTGAAACGTCTGTGGACTTGGTTTCACAAACAAGGGTATAATGAAGAGAAGTGAAACGAAGAGAAATGAAAATAGCGCAATATCTAACAAGACAATTCCTGCCAAGAGTAGTCAAAGGACATGATACTAGGTATTTTCCAGCAGGCATCTTAATTTTATGATAACTGAGACAACAAAGAAATGCTTGTGATATTCTATTAATGAACATAAGCAAAATCAAAAACGGGAGCTCATTAGGTCTGAAACAGTATTGCCCAGAAGCATAATTAGGGTGAAAAGCCAGAATTTAAAGGATACTTTTATAAAGAAATTATAATAAACATCAGCACACATCACAATAAGAAAAATAATATGAATTCAGTTTTGATAGGTGTAAAAGAAAAACAAAAATAAGATGTCATCAGAACTCATCAAAGCTATATGTAGTGAATTAATAAAAATAATATGTTGAATAAACATCACTTCTGCCTAAATGTCATATATAAAAAACACAGGGAAAGAAGAGATAAGATGTATGTATTTATAAAGCTCTGCACTGGAGACATGATATTAGATTCTCATTTGTCTTGCACAACAACGTTCAATGTAGATATCATAACCTCCATAACTGAGATATGAATTTAATTGCCCAGAGTCTCACAGCTTGGATTGGATATCCAAGGAATGGACAGGTATCCTATTTATCTTCCTCTGAAGTCAATTCCACAATATCATGATAATGTGTTACAGTTTTATGGGACATAAACTGCTAACTTCATCAAACAATTATAAAAATAAGTTAGAATTTATAAAATATTTTAACAATCATATTTGCCCCTTACAACAATAAGGGCATGTTGATGAAAGTAAGACATTTAGAGAATAAAAAATTTGAAAAAAGTCACAAATTTGAATATTTATTAAAATAAAGTATATTATGTACATTTTAATGACTAACACTTTTCGAGGATACTAACTTTTTCTTGTCTATTCAGTAAATGTAGATCATATTAAATTAAACTATTTGCTAAAGCCATAAAGACTTAATACACCTTTCCTGTTCTCTAAAATTTAATGTCCAGCTACTTAATTGCTTAAATCGGATTTAAATTCAACATATTACAGCAACTGACCTGAAATGTCTGCCTTTTTAATACTTTTGATATCTAAATAGACAATAGAATTTTCCGAAAGGGGGGTAAAAGAGGGGTTATATGGCCATTGCATTCATCTCTTCAGCAGATTTGACATGACTGTGCCTTAGTTTGAAATTCCAGATATGAATTTACTATAAATTTTTAATTTTTGGCACAGAATACAGTAAACCCTCAATAACATGAGCACTTTAGAATATAAAATCAATTCAAACACCCACTTATTTCTTTCATTCCTGATGTAATCTTTATGTTTGCCAATTTGCTGGAGCCTTGCCTGACTTGCATATTGTATCCTTGGTGCTTGGCAGATTGTCTGATATAAAGAACTCAACAACTCTCTGTTACATAAAAGAATGAATAACCAATTGACTAATTCAAGGAATGAACCTTCTTCTTTTTTTTTTTTGTATGTCATCCATTCTTTATTAAGTGTATTTATATATAATATGTCCAATATTTATACATACACAGATAATCTTCCTTTGTATACTAACATTGCAATATAGTTATTATTATTCAAATTTTTCATAGAAACACATAGTGCTGAGAGGCATTTGAGAAGTTTCTCAGTGTCAAACAGCCAGTAAATAGCAAGCTATTTAGAGAAGGGTATGCATCCTTTAATGTTCATATTTTCAGAATAATAACGATATCATAGTGCAATAAAGTTAGTGAATACCGCTATGCTGTTTGTGTTGATCTATAATGATATTATCTAGAGGGTTAATAGAAACTTATAATAAAATTAAGTAGGCATCGCAAGGAGGCCTTGCCATAATCATCATCAAATCATGGTTTAGATTCTGTCTTGTGTTATGAAGCATAACATAGAACCTATGCATGGGTTCCACATCCATGTGTTCAATCAAACATAGGTCAAAATTATTTGGAAAAAAATAACAATGCAACAATAAAAATAACACATTTTTTAAAGTGCAACTATTTACATATCATTTACATTGTATTCAGTATTACAAATAATCTAGAGGTGATTTAAAGTATACAGCAGGATGTCAATAGGTTATATGCAAATACTGCACCATTTTATGTAAGGAACTTGGGCATCTGTGGATTTTGCTATCTTGGTGGTCTTAGAGCCAATCCCCTCTGAATACTGAGGGACAACTGTATTTTTAATGTGTGCAACATGCTATTCTAATACACACACACACACACACACATATATATACACACACATACATACACATAGTAAAATGATTGCTGCAGTTAAGCATATTACTTATCTATCTCCTTACATAGTTCCCTTCTGTGTGTTTGTTTTGGAGTGTGGTAAGAGCACAAATCAAAAATCCACCCTCTCCGCAAGTTTTTAGTATACAATATTATCAGCTGTCATCCTCGTGCTATGCATTGGATCTGTAGACTTATTCATCCTACATAACTGCAAGTGTGTACCCTTTGGCTAACATCTCCTCATTTCCTCCCCTTCTCTGCTACAAGCATAATTTTAATAAGTTTTCAATTTTAATGAGATTAGAAATATTTTAGAGCTGATGAGTCATATTATAAAATATTTATTAATACAAAATAATAGGTTAACAAGAATCCTTCCAGAAAATATGGTAAACAAACTTAACACTTACAACAATGCTTTTCTAATCCTGCAAAGGATTCTGAATAATTTGTATTGTATTATATAATGCATGTTTATGAAAAGGTAGAAAACTTACTGTTATTTGCAGGAATGCTAATAGGATCTTGAATAAACGGTAAAGAATAAATTTATTAAAATTTTATTTATTTGATAAAAACAAATTTGTTCTTACGAAGAATAAATTTTCCATATAACTGTGTTGAGAGTCTTTTAAGAAACAAGAAGAAGATGAGAGTCAACAGAATAGTATATACATCATTTATTGACTGTTCAAAAGCATAATGACCACAATGGGAAATTGAGAAAGGGGGACATTTCATTATTTCCTACATAGGAAATAAAAACAAGTTTCAATTTAGCTTTTAAACAGATAGCAATACTCATTTACAGTATCATCATGTCTTAAGGGCATGTAATAATATAATGCACATGCTGAATAACACTGTATACTATTTTATTTGTGAATATAAATGAAGAAAGAAATATATTCTGTCAGAGAGGTAATAAATATCACGCAGAGGGCACAGCATTTTGTTAAGTAACTCAATTTTTTCTTTACCAATCACTATACTCCAAATATTTGATCGACTAATTAATCCAAGGGATATTTTGAGAAATATTGAAAAAATAAAACACTGTATTTCTACTATGGACCCAGTGCTTTTCTCTACAGAATTCAAAATACATTATGAATTTTTAGGTTCATATAATCTATTTGCAAAGTTTTCTGAACAATAAGATACCTCAGAGCAGTAAATCTTTCCTACAGGATTTTTTCTACTATCAGAGACAATATAGTTTCAGCTATTTAAATCAGATGATAAATTACAATATTAATATAACTTCAGAAGTATTTCATACATTTACCTTAAGTAAATAATGCATTATGTGGAATTTAAAATTCTCTGGCAGAATTTGTTATTTCTAACATACTAGTTTAATTAAGACTTCAAAACTTACCTCTTTGATGAGGACTTTAACCCTGGTGAAATTTTCATTACCAAATTGAGCAATTAGATTGATCTAAACAATAAAAACGGAAACTAGTGACACTAAGGCTAAAGAGATCATAGTGCCTATTGTAGAGATATGGTAACATACTGATTAAATTAAAATATGTGTGATTAAAGTCCATTTTCTTATTTATTAACAAAGGTTATACAAGGAATGCTAAGTGTACCTGACAGTGCATTGAAATATTTTATGGAATGGTAGAAGCCTGATATTGTCAGTTAGCATGAATATAAAGCCTTGTCAAAATAGTTAATAACAGTTTCTGATAACAATACGTTGATCTTTGTAACTGTGGTTAACTTTTCAGTAGCAATGTTTTCAGGATACATCTCAAGGTCCTATGAGCAGTTCTCCAAATAACAATGTTTCCTACTTTTTCATAAACATGTGTGATATAAAGAGATCTCATAGATACATCTCTGTTAATTAGCATGTTATGCTCTAATGAAATTATGGGTCCCAAAATAAAGGAATGGTTGTCGCCTCTATTTAAATAATAAGCAAATTTAAAAATAAACAAAAAGAATAGATAATACATAGCTAAATTCAGAAGCACTAAGAGTTTGAGATGAGGAAATACATTTAAAGGAGAAAGTATACATATAATCACTAGTGAGTAGACAAGAGGGGAGTAAGAATAAGTTTATAGTGAAGACTAGGGGAATCAACTTTAGCTGATTTAATTAACTGTAAAGTCCTTATGTGGAACTTTTCTTCTACCATAGATCTATCTTTTGGAAATTTGAGAAATATCTTAATAATTTTCATTCTATTTATAGTAGTAAATAACAAGAGATTTAGTGATGATTAAAAATGTTGCTGATAATTTTAATTCAACTTGCATAAAATGCAACTCAAGTATATTAGGCCAATGAGTACACAGGTGGTAGCAGGAGCAAATAATAAAAAAAAAAAAAAAAAAAAAAAAAAAACATTAAATATGTTTGGATCAGAACCAAAGGAGAAAAAGGTTGACAGATGAAAATATAGGGGAAAAAAATCTGTTATGCATTAAATCGTGTCTCCTCAAAATTTCTGTGTTAAAGTTCCAAGCCTGAGTGCCTCAGAATGTGACCTTATTTGCAGATAGGGTCTTTACAAAGGTCATGAAGATAAAATGAAGTCATTAAGGTGTGCCCTAATCCAACTTTACTAAAGTCCTTATAAAAGGGAACGTTGGAGGCAGACACAGACACAAAGAGAATGTCAACTGGAGGTAAAGGCAGAGATCAGGGTCGTGCTTCCAAAGCCGAGAATACCAAGATTTGCCAGCAAACCACCAGAAGCTAACAGAAAGCCATTAAATAGATTCTTCCTCACAGTCTTCAGAAATAAATAAATAAATAAATAAATAAATAAATAAATAAATTCTGTTAACACCTTGATCTTGGACTTCTAGCCACCAGAACTGTGAAATAATAGATTCCTGTTGTTTAACCTACACCACAGGTGGTACTTTGTCTTGACAGCACCAGCGAACTAATACAGAAACTGGATGCAGGGCAGCAAAATAGACATAAGCTTAAACTAAATTAGTGAATAAACTATCAGAAGAAATCAGCTTTTTAAATCTTCATCTGAAAGTAAGTATAATGTAGTTTTAGAAAGATAAGAATTTTTTTACATTTTTATTCAGATAGTGTTACACTATCTGATATGGTATGGGTCAGTGTCCCCCCCTCTCCAAAATCTCATGTCAAATTGTAATTCCTAGTGTTGGAGGTGGGGCCAGGTGGGAGGTGATTGGATCATAGGGGTTGTGGATCCTTTGGCAGTGTTCTCATAATAGTGAGTGAGTTATCAAGAGATCTAGTTGTTTAAAAGTGTGTAGCACCAGTCCCTTCTCTCTCCTCCTCCTGCTCTTGGCCATCTAAAATGTTCCTGCTTCCCTTTCAACTTCTGCCATGACTGAAAGTTTCCTGAGACCTCCCCAGCCATGCAAGCTGTACAGCCTGCATAACTGTGAGCCACTTTACCCTCTTTTCTCTATAAGTTACCCAGTCTTAGGTATTTCTTTATAGCAGTGTGAAGATAAACAAATATACTATCTTAACATTTTTTTTTCTTTAAGTCTGTTTGTAATTTTGTTTGTGTTAGAGTGAGAGGTAAGTCCTTACCTTGTATGACGTTGTCTCTATGAACGCATTTTGTGGTCAATTTTGTGTTTGTCTGCTTATCAAAGTGGGCACATTGAAATTACATTTTTTTCTTTGTGTCAGAAAACACATGTAGAAAGTACAAAAAAAAAGTGAAATCACAGATTAACAATTTATTCCTAAGCAAACAACCACATAGCAACCCAAATTATGACAATGAAAATTGCAAAAACCTGGAACCTCCTTTTGTGTCCTTAGCTAGTTACAGCCTCTGTAATTCCTTCTTCAATGGTCATTATCCAAATTCGAGGGTAATAAGTTCTCTTTTCTTCATTATTGTACTCCAATGTATACATTCCTAAGCATTATTATTAAATATTGTTTGTAATTTAAGTGATGCTGATTTGCGTAGTAGTATACTAGTTGTGAAAGCAAGTTCACTGTCTCCTGTGCAGCTGGAATGGCAAAGTTCTCATGAAGCTTATCTCATTCCTCAGTATTGTGCAATTTGAGAAAAAAAAAAAAATTTTCCCCTGTACTTTATTCACTAGTGATGTGGTTTGGCGGTGTCCTCACCCAAATCTCATCTTGAATTGTAGTTTCCCTAATCCCCACGTGTCATGAGAGGAACTGAACAGGAGATAGTTGTACCATGGGGTGGTTACCTGCATGCTGTTCTCGTGGCAGTGAGTTCTCATGAGATCTGCTGGTTTGAAAAGGGGCTTTTCCCCCTCAGCACTTCTCCTTCCTTACATCATGTGGAGAAGGACATGTTTGCTTGCCCTTTCACCAGGACTGTAAGTTTCCTGAGGCCTCCCTAGCCCTGCAGAACTGTGAGTCAATTAAACCTCTTCCCTTGGTAAATTACTCAGTCTCAGGCAGTCCTTTACAGCAGTATGAGAAAGTACTAATACAACTAGGTTGAACGATTCAGGCTTCAAGCCAGTAGGAAGTGCCCACAGGTAAAAACTAGCTGTGGCTAAAGCAGGCCAGTAAATGCCATACCCAAATGGTGGGAGAGGTTCCATCCTTGGCATAGGTGGCTGGGGAAGTTCTCAATGAAATGCTCTGGGGTCTTCTCAGGGGGAAGAGAGGGAGCCACTACAGCTCTCTTTCCAAACCAGCAAGAAAGCAATCCACCTCCCAATTACACTCCTTACTCAGTGTTTTAGCTATTCAGATCAGACAAGCACCTCTTTTCATCTGCAAGAATGCTGGTGTTCTATGTTGTGAGGGGTTGCGAGGCTACCTCTCCTGCAAGCCTGAACCTGGAGGGCATTCCTCCTGTGGGGAGGCTGTCACCCTGAAGTGTTCCAGGAGGGCTGTCTACAGGTTCATCACTCCAAGCTCCTGTGTGAGAAGTTCCAACTGTGCCTGCAGTGGTAGATGATGAGGAGAAGTCCCCTTCTGCAAGACCGGTCATGAGTACCAGGGCTGCCTGATTGTTGGCACACCTTTCCCATTGACCCCAGCAATGCTCCTGTGCCTCTATTGAAAGAAACTTCTCATAAGTGGAAAGTTCAAGGACTCAAGGCCTGCAGTTTGGTTTCTTTTGTCTCATGGGGTCTCCCTTAATGTTGTCTACTCTCCCTTCCCCTAAAAGTAGCAGTTCTTGCAGGCCAGATTTCTGTGAATCCTGCTGCCCCTCTGGGTCTATTCACTCAGTGGGGCTGCCATACTTATGATGGTCCTAGGAAATGTCTGCAAGGGATCCGGTGATGTCATCTGTACTCTAGTCTCCCAGTGGCAGGTACCAGCACCAGCTCTGATGAGGTTGGACGAGAAGTAAGTTTTCCTTGGTTGTAAATAACGTTATTGTGTTGACTTTCTCAAATGCCAACTTTAGTAGTATTGGGCATGTGGACATACTCAAGACCTCCTTGTTGGCTAGGGTAATGCAGGCAATGGCAGTAGCTGAGGTCACATAAACGTTTTCTCCTTCCTGAGCACTGTGTCATTTGTTTTCAGATGTTGTAATGGGATGTGCCAGTTGGCCTCCAGCCAGGAAGTGGAGCTTGCCAAAGAGCACCAGTTGTGGTGGTAGCAGTGGAATTTGTGCCTGCCTTATGTTACCCAAAGTAGATATTCTGGTGTGTCAGGCAATGTGCTGGGCCATGAAGTTCTCAAATGTACCTGTCCATCTAGGCTATCAGGATGGTTGGAAGGGCAAAGCTGGGTGCGGATGGGTTCAGCAAGTTTGCACTCTGGCTCCCCGTATGCAGACTCAAGCAGCGGCCCCAGTGGTGATCACAAGGCAGTTCTCTGACCTCTGGAATACCATTCTAGGGAGGAGTGCTGCTGTCTCCACTGCACAAAATATCCACATGAGGAGCAGCATGGAGTAGGTGGCAGTAAGCCCACTCAGTTCCCAAGCACTTGGCAAGGCAGGCCTCACACCCATAGTGCTTTGCCACAACTAGCTGGGTTCCAGGGAGCCTGCACATAGAACTCAAAACTGCCCCAGACCATAAGCCTTCCCAATGGAGACAAAAACTGTGGGTTTCAGGCTCTGCCCTCTTGATCTGTCAGTGAAGTAGAGGCTCAGCTCCTGTGCCCATGGCTATAGCACACTTCCTGAATGTCCCTTTGTCCTGGCCAATGAGTTTTGTCCCCAGTCATGATTCTTTCGCAATGCTCAGTTGATGCTTCTCTCAACCTGTTACTACATCATGAGTTGGCTGGCAGATTTCCATGAGGTCTCCTGTGAGAAAGGATATGGAATGGCTTCCCTCTGTCCCACTGGAGTTTGAAAGTGCACGCAAATCTTATTGCAATGCTGCTGCTTCTCTTAGAGTCCCCACTGCTCATTAAATCAGCTCCACCACTGTATTGGATTAAGACCTTCTGTGGCCTAAATTGCCTGACTCCCTTGTGGGAATGTGTGTTTCTCACTCTCTCACATGCTATGGAGACACACAGTTTTCTTCTGGCTCATGGTGTAGGCCGTTGCCCACGCTTCTTTCCAAAGGTCTGTGGTTTCTTTCACAGCATGAATCTGTACACACTATTTTGCCTTTTCAAGTGGGAGAGGCATGCTAAGAATGTCGTCCCACCATCATGGAAAAAGAGTATTTTTTTCTGTCTACAGTGGAAACACTCTTGCTTTCTTTTACTAGCTGTCTCATACTCATCCTGATTGTTACCTGGACCCATGTAATCCCAGCACTTTGGGAGGCCGAGATGGGCGGATCATGAGGTTAGGAGATCGAGACCATCCTGGCTAACACGGTGAAACCCCGTCTCTACTAAAAAATATAAAAAACTAGCCAGGCGAGGTGGCAGGCGCCCTGTAGTCCCAGCTACTCAGGAGGCTGAGGCAGGAGAATGGTGTAAACCCAGGAGGCGGAGCTTGCAGTGAGCTGAGATCCGGCCACTGCACTCCAGCCTGGGCGACAGAGCGAGACTCTGTCTCAAAAAAAAAAAAAAAAAAAAAAAAAAAAAAAAAATCAAATCAGATGTCTGCCAAGAATCCTTTTGAGGGTAAAAGAATGTAAGAAAACAAAATTGGATAATAAAGACAACACAATGCCTTATTCCATATGACAACTAGACGCTGGCAAGGTAGTGAGAAATGAGAAGTTTTTAATCGTAAAGACAGAGCAGAGAAACTACCTTTTCTAAAAAAAGTAAAGATCATAGGTTTACGACATTTCCAGTATATTTGTGATTTGTTCAATCTCTCCTGCCTTACTCTAATAAGAGAGTTTCCCACACAATATTTAGGAGCATTAATTATAGAGCTTGACTCCCTGAGTTCAAATCTAGACTCCACCATGGGAATATACTAAGTTTTATTTATTTTATTATTATTATTTTTTTGAGATGGAATCTCACTCTGTTGCACAGGCTGTAGTTCAGTGGTGCCATCTCGGCTCAGGTGATCTGCACACCTCGGCCTCCCAAAGTGCTAGGATTATAGGCATGAGCCACTGCACTGGGCTATATTAAGTTTTTAATAGATTTCTTAACATTTATTTAAGTGTCTTCATTACAGAATAATAGAATAGTTCCTCAAATCTTCCAGCCGATATAGAGTGCAAATAAATTTCAATTTTGTGAAAAGCATTTTAATTGACAAATAATTTCCATAAGAAGGAAATGCTATTGAAGTCACCTATTATTGAAAATTCTCAAACTCTATTGGAACAAAGTCCTAACAGGCAAGATTCTGAAATGAATAACAATCAATCCAGGGCACAATCAAAGGAAAGTGGGAAAAAAATCTATTTTTGTACTTAATTCATTTCTTAACTCTAAATCACACAGGCTTCAATTATTAAGTACTATGTGGGTTAATGTTTTGAAATGAAGAATTTGCCTGTTAATGTGAAATCTGCAGTTCATCATAAAGTTGATGAAAGTAATGTTCTTGGCTTAGTTACTCTCCAGAGAAGCTGGTTCTCTTTTTGTGCTATGTGCTTGGCACATACTAAAAAGAGAATTTAAAAAAGAATGTATTTCCCCTATGAAAATATCACAGAATATTAATGGGTTGAAGTGCTACAGCTTCTCATAAAGCACTGAAGGCCAAACACTAATCATTTTGCTGGGAATTTAAATATTTTATATGGAATCTCTTATGTGTTTTAATTCTCACTATAAAACTGGAAACGTATTCTTAAAATAAAAGTCCCCTAAACATAATTGAAGTGACCTCAATAACAATAAAATATTCAAAGAACATAACCATAACCATAATGAGCCAGAAAAATAAAACATTAAATCAAAAGATATAAGAAACACTAAAATTCTCCCCATGAAGTAGTAACACTTTAAATAAGGAAAGATTAAAGCAAAATATATTTTTTTAATTTTAGCTAAAATTTTTGCATCCTTTAAATAATTAAGATTTATTACTGTCTTATTAAATGATGCATATTTAAAAATATGTCATATTATGCTACATCCTTTTGTGAAATAAATTTGTGGATAATATTTTATTAAATGAGATACAGAGATAAATAGTTTAATAATTTTAGTGTGGCTAAATATCTTAACTATTTAAAAAATTCTTTCTCATATTTTTGTTCATGTAGCTTTTACATTTTCTTACTTGTACCATTTTGAGAACGTGGTGAGAAAGGAAAGTCACAGCCCTTTTCAAAAGCTTGGACTTTTTGGCTTAAGGTTGTAGTTATACCTATTTTTCCTGACATTTTGGTTCCTAGAAAACTCAAATCAAAAGTAATAGTGTGGCTGTGATGAGTAAAGAGGGCAGTCTGGTTAAAGATTAAATGGGAGCTAATTTAATGATCTAGATAATAGGATCTAGTCCAATTAGCCAGCAGATACCAATAGGCAAGTTTCCACAATAAAATATGCCTCACTGGGGCTATTCAGGTTCACAGAAATAACTGTCTCATGAATTTGCATCTCAGAATTCTTATAAGCTATTTTGATGGAAATGCTGTCCCATTCAAGTGGTAAGAGGAAAATGTTAAGTTCTTGTTTATGGGATGTCAGTCCCAAGCATACGTGGTAACATTATAGTGGTAACATTATATATATATATATATATATATATATATATATATATATAAAATATATATATATTATATATAAAATATATATATATATATATATATATATATATATATTATATATAAAATATATATATATATATATATATAATATATATATATTTTATATATATATATATATTTAGATGGTGTCTGGCTCTGTAGCCCAGGCTGGAGTGCAGTGGCGCCATCTCGGCTCACTGCAAGCTCCGCCTCCCGGGTTCACGCCATTCTCCTGCCTCAGCCTCCGGAGTAGCTGGGACTATAGGCGCCAGGCATATAACCAGCAACTCAAAGTGGGGCTGTAAGATTGTGCTATGGTAGAGTGAAGGAATGCCACTCTGGGAATTCTGCGATCCTTGCAAGAATGGAGAAATTATAAAAAGTGGAACATCTTTTGTGATGGGAAGGAACAGATAATACACAGTAAGGCTCAATATGGAAAGCTATGGTTGTGATGAGAGGGATTTTTGCGTATAGCACAGGTGATGCTGGAGTGAATAGAGAAGGAGAAAGCAGCAAAGGTGGAAAATAAAAATCATGAGAATAGGAATCAGACAAGAGAATCCTAAGGGATGTTTTTCTAGCCTTTGAACAGAAGCTGATCACCTCATTATGTCATTTGCTTAGTTCAGAGCTCTTTGGAAAGCCTCCACCCATCTGCTTCTAGGGCCTCAAGAGAGTCTCTATTTAAGATCTCCAGTTGCAGTGGACTTCCAATTAGGGTTTTCCTTCTGTCTTTTCATTTGAAAAACATGAATCCAGGGTTAAATTTTCTGGAGTTTGGCAACAGTGTTGGCGGTAAGAGGAGATTGTAAGGGCTCTTCTAACAAGATTCAAGATTAATATTCCAGTGATGTCACCTCCAGAGAACCGTTTCTCCAATTTCCAGGTTGAAGAGTGGTTTTGATGGAAGAACTGGAGGAAATGCAGCCTTGGCCTGTTGATAATAAGTTTGAATATAATTAACCAATCTCTCATTGTTTTAGAATGTCTGAATAACCAGGATAGAGTCTTTGAGAATCCAGATAGAATAGTGAATTTCCGTAGGCCAGATAGTTATTATTTTAGATGAGCACTGTTGGTGTGACCCAGAAGAGACAGAAGGGAATTAGGACGAAGAATAAAATCTTAGGCCATGGGAGATAAAATTTTTCCATTAATTTAGCAAGCTTTAATTTTAATAGTTCATTAGCTTTCTCTATTACCCCAGATGAGTGGAGATAATGGAAGAAATGTAATTTTGAATAAGAAAAGAACTCATGGGATTTCTTGGATGACTTTACCAGTGAAATGAACCGATTTATTTTAGTCACTTGAAAGAACCAGTAAAACTCTCCATGTGGGTAATACTCATTGTAACCCAATTTTAGCAGTTGCAGTTACCTCTTTAGAAGGGAAAGGTAAAAGCCAGAAAGAGAACATGCATATGGTGGTAAGAACACATTCCTATTCTTGAGATTTATGGAGCTGAATAAAATAGATCTGTCAACGAAAAAAAGGTCCTGCTAAAGGTAGTTATTTTCCTGCCCCTACCTTTTCAACTTGACCGGGGCTATATTTTTGACAGAATGGGCCAGAAGACACACTTCTTTCAGATAGTCAATGAAGTTTCTGCATCAATATTGGTGAGCAGTTGATTTAGTTTCTTCCTTTCATTGTGAATATTTTTATGAAGGTAAGAGTACATCCAGATTTGGGACTGTGCAGGGACAAAGCAATCTTATGGGTGTCTCCAAAATACTCCCTGGTAGACAATACATCCAATTTGTTTCCCTTTGGTCTTTTTATGTTCAGAGGATTTGAATTGGGAGGTTTTAAGTTCCTAGATTAGAGCATCGGGTGGTTAAGTAGAGTAGATTTAAAACATCTTCTGAGAGTGGTGAGAGCTTTATGAAACAACCGTCAATTTAGCATATTTATCAACCCAGATGTTTTTTGTTTTTTGGTTTTTTTTTTTTGGTTTTTTGTTTTTGTTTTGTTTTCTTTGTTTGTTTTTGCTTCAAAGGTTTTTTGGAGAATATGAGTTTCTATTTTAAGTATGGCCATCTCCTTTGGCAATAAGAAAGCTTCTAAGAAGTATTACACCTGTTTTTCATTTTTAATTGGTGTCCCCAATGGTGTCACAAATCATTTTGTTTTCCATAACATACCAAAATTATGTGCTACTCACAAAGCATATCTACTATCTGAATAGATACTATGTTATCTTTAGCTAAAGAGCAGATTCTTGTGAGTGCCACATGTTCAACAATCCAAGCGAGACACTTATAATGTTGGCTGTTTGAAAATGTATAATGGCAAATGATGCCTAAAAATTTCCTTCTGAGCTGCTCAGATATAAACCTTCAACAGAGGGTAAGTTCTGAATTTGCAAGTGGAATTTGTGAAAGTCTAGGCAGGAGATATAGAGTCTAGAATATTGAGTCTTGAATGGCCATAATACAATCATGTAGTTGTCTGTCAGTTGGGAGAGGGAGGAGAGTGGTACTGTCAGTTAACAATGATGGATAGTGAAATTAGAAGGTCATAGAAGAAGAATTTCATGAAAAGTAAACTGAGGAGCTGTGAAGTTTTGAATGTTTTCAGTTAGAAGAGTCTGGACTGCATGAGATATATAAACGTTTAGACTCTGGCCTCATAGAAGGTCAGGCATGGCTTGAACTAATTTTTCAGTGGCTACTGTTGTTTAAAAGCAAGGGTGAAAAGCCTGTGCAACAGGATCTACGGTAAGACTGAGCTATCAGAAGGACCTTGTGATTTTCATTGTGTTTTTATGCAAGGACCCTCAAGGTGTGCTCTCTTTCCTAAACAAATAGAAAGAAAAGGAAGGGATAGTTAGGAAGCCCTAAAATGGAGATGGAGCAAAGGGATTTTTTAGAAATTCAAATGCTGTTATAGAAAATGAGTTCCATTTTAGCGATTCAGACATAATTTCTTTAGTTATGCCCTAGAAAGGGGATACTATTGTAAAGAAATTAGATATTCATACTCTACAATAGCCAAACAGTTCCAGAATCCCTCCAAACTGTCTCATGCATTTAGGTAAGAGGTCATTAAGAATGGTTTTGAACAATCTGGGGATAAGGTTTTCCCATCGGGGAAATATGAGTTAAATAGTTCACTTGGGGATATGAAGCTGAACTTTAACACTTGAGACCTTATACTCCTTCCGAGGACTTTTAGTAAGTGTTGGTGTCTTGTAAAGAGTTGCTTAACATCATAAAACAAAGGAGGTCATTTATATATTGGATGAGGGTTGAATTGCAAGACCAGATGAAAATCTTCAAATTTACATTTAATGTTCATGAAAAATAAGCAAAAGCATCGACAAATCTCTGGGGTATGGATACTTAAGCATAATGTTAATTTTTCCATGTAATTTAAACTGACATTGAGATTTAGGATCAATGGATATGCAGATAAAAACAGAGAATAAGTCAACAATAGTAAAATAAATAGCATTGTAACATATGGAAATGAGGGGAGTATTGGGATTTAGGATGAGAAGCAATCCAGGTCTTAAAATTTTATTTATAGCACACAAATTGTAGACTAATTAGTAACTTTTTATTGGGTCTTTTGGTAGGTAAAATAGGTGTGTGGCAGGGACTAGAAGTGGAAATAAGGATCCCCCTGCAGGGGGTCCTTCAATAATAGATTTGAAGACTTCAAATGCATCATGTTTTGAAGAATACTGAGGTAGTTTAGGGAGGGGCTTAGGGGAATCAAAAACTCTGCTTCCCAGATACATCCTACCTCTATAGTTCTTGTAGTTCAAGCTGAGTCAGGATTGGGAGTGAGTATGTCTATAAAGTTTTAAAAGGCTTGGAGAGCTGTGAGAGGGGCAAGAAAGCTTAGGCAATCTATTGAAATTGTCAGAAAGCAAAGATAGCAGAGTAAGGGTCTGCAACTTCAAGGGTTAGTCCTACAAGTGAACATTAAATATTAATATTTTAATTAGAAAGTAGGTCTATGATTAATAGATTAACAAAGGTTGTGGGTTTTAATAAAAAGCTTAATACCTCACAATTCTCCACTGAAATGCGAGAGTACACAAGGGATTCCAGATGTCATGCAGTCATCTGGATTTAGACTTGAATAATTTCTTCAGACATTTTTAAAGGTGCTGTATATAATTAAACTTTGATTCATTTCTTTGTTGTTTATATTTTTGAATCTTTTACCCATCAATTTTAGCACACAAAGGTTTGTGTTCTCTGAGGGATTATAGTGGGGGAATTGTGACATATTAAGGCTGGAGTAAGTGTTTCTGGTTTTTACCAGAAAGTGGTGAGGTGTTCCTTATTTGAGATTATTATTTTCCTTAGGGTATCTAAGGGTATTTGATGGCAAACATAAGCAGATTCCTTATGATAGAGTCACTGAGACTCTGATGTTGGCTTGTGTTTTTTTTTTTTTTTAACTTTTATTTTTTTCTGCCCCGATGGAGCATATTTTAGCACAATATTCTTTTCTCTTCAATATCTACAGATATCTCTATATACTAAAATTTTCATTGAAAGATTGCCTTAAGGTTTTAGGGTGGTTTTCCTCAAGTCGTTTTAGTATGAGTTATAAACTTACAATGTGTAAACTTAGCATCACCAACCTGTACATCCTAATGGTGTTGTGCTAAAGCACTAGTTTCAAAACAGGCATATTTCGCCAATGAATGTTATGGTTTTTTGTTTGTTTGTTTGTTTTTATTATACTTTAAGTTCTAGGGTACCTGCGCACAATGTGCAGGTTTGTTACATATGCATACATGTGCCATGTTGGTGTGCTGCACCCATTAACTCATCATTTATTTAGGTATATCTCCTAATGCTATCCCACCTCCCTCCCTGCCCACAATAGGACCTGGTGTGTGATGTTCCCCTTCCTGTGTCCAGGTGATCTCATTGTTCAGTTCCCACCTATGAGTCAGAATATGTGGTATTTGGTTTTCTGTTCTTGCGATAGTTTGCTGAGAATGATGGTTTCCAGCTGCATCCATGTCCCTACAAAGGACACCAACTCATCCTTTCTTATGGCTGCATAGTATTCCATGGTGTTTATGTGCCATATTTTCTTAATCCAGTCTGTCACTGATGAACATTTGGGTTGATTCCAAGTCTTTGCTATTGTGAATAGTGCCACAATAAAATAAACATACATGTGCATGTGTCTTTATAGCAGCATGACTTATAACCCTTTGGGTATATCCCCAGTAATGGGCTGGCTGGGTCAAATGGCATTTCTAGTTCTAGATCCTTGAGGAATTGCCACACTGTTTTCCACAATGGTTGAACTAGTTTACAGTCCCACCAACAGTGTAAAAGTGTTCCTATTTCTCCACATCCTCTCCAGCACCTGTTGTTTCCTGATTTTTTAATGATTGCCATTCTAACTGGTGTGAGATGGTATCTCATTGTGGTTTTGATTTGCATTTCTCTGATGGCAAGTGATGATGAGTATTTTTTCATGTGTCTGTTGGCTGTATGAATGTCTTCTTTTGAGAAGTGTCTGTTCATATCGTTTGCCCACTTTTTAATGGGGTTGTTTGTTTCTTCTTGTAAATTTGATTGAGTTATTCATAGGTTCTGGATATTAGCCCTTTGTCAGATGAGTAGATTGCAAAAATTTTCTCTCATTCTGTAGGTTGCCTGTTCACTGTGATGTTAGTTTCTTTTGCCGTGCAGAAGCTCTTTAGTTTAATGAGATCCCATTTGTCAATTTTGGCTTTTGCTGCCGTTGCTTTTGGTGTTTTAGACATGAAGTCCTTGCCCATACCTATGTCCTGAATGGTATTACCTAGGTTTTCTTCTAGGGTTTCTATGGTTTTAGGCCTAACAGTTAAGTCTCTAATCCATCTTGAATTAATTTTCGTATGAGGAATAAGGAAAGGATCCAGTTTCAGCTTTCTGCTTATGGTTAGCCAATTTTCTCAGCACCATTTATTAAATAGGGAATCCTTTCCCCATTTCTTGTTTTTGTCAGGTTTGTTAAAGATCAGATGGTTGTAGATGTGTGGTATTATTTCTGAGGACTCTGTTCTGTTCCATTGGTCTACCTCTCTGTTTTGGTACCAGTGCCATGCCGTTTTGGTTATGGTAGCCTTGTAGTATAGCTTGAAGTCAGAGATCATGATGCCTCCAGCTTTGTTCTTTTGACTTAGGATTGTCTTGGCAATGCAAGGTCTTTTTGGTTCTATATGAACTTTAAAACAGTTTTTTCCCAATTCTGTGAAGAAACTCATTGGTAGCTTGATGGGGATGGCATTGAAACTATAAATTACCTTGGGCAGTATGGCCATTTTCACAATATTAATTCTTCCTATCAATGAGCATGGTATGTTCTTCCATTTGTTTGTGTCCTCTTTTATTTCACTGAGCAGTGGTTTGTAGTTCTCCTTGAAGAGGTCCTTTACATCCCTTGTAAGTTGGATTCCTAGGTATTGTATTCTCTTTGAAGCTATTGTGAATGGGAGTTCATTCATTATTTGGCTCTCTGTTTGTCTGTTACTGGTGTATAAGAATGCTTGTGATTTTTGCACATTGATTTTGTATCCTGAGACTTTGCTGAAGTTGCTTATCAGCTTAAGGAGATTTTGGGCTGAGACTTTGGGATTTTCTAAATATACAATCATGTCATCTGCAAACAGGGACAATTTGACTTCTTCTTTTCGTAACTGAATACACTTTATTTCTTTCTCTTGCCTGATTGCCCTAGCCAGAACTTCCAACACTATGTTGAATAGGAGTGGTGAGAGAGGGCATCCTGTCTTGTGCCAGTTTTCAAAGGGAATGCTTCCAGTTTTTGCCCATTCAGTATGATATTGGCTGTGAGTTTGTCATAAATAGCTCATATTATCTTTAGATACGTTCCATCAATACCGAATTTATTGAGAGTTTTTAGCATGAAGGGCTGTTGAATTTTGTCAAAGGCCTTTTCTGCATCTATTGAGATAATCATGTGATTTTTATCTTTGGTTCTGTTTATAGGCTGGGTAACATTTATTGATTTGTGTATGTTGAACCAGCCTTGCATCCCAGGAATGAAGCCCACTTGATCACGGTGGATAAGCTTTTTGATGTGCTGCTGGATTCGGTTTGCCAGTATTTTATTGAGGATTTTTGCATCAATGTTTATCAGGGATATTGGTCTAAAATTCTCCTTTTTTGTTGTTTCTCTGTCAGGCTTTGGTATCAGGATGATGTTGGCCTCGTAAAATGAGATAGGGAGGACTACCTCTTTTTCTATTGATTGGAATAGTTTCACAAGGAATGGTACCAACTCCTCCTTGTACCTCTGATAGTATTCGACTATGACTCCATCTGGTCCTGGACTTTTTTTGGTTGCTAGGCTATTAATTATTGCCTCAATTTCAGAGCCTGCTATTGGTCTACTCAGGGATTCAACTTCTTCCTGGTTTAGTCTTGGGAGAGTGTAAGCGTCCAGGAAATTATCCATTTCTTCTAGGTTTTCTAGTTTATTTGTGTAGAGGTGTTTATAGTATTCTCTAATGGTAGTTTGTATTTCTGTGGGGTCAGTGGTGAAATCCCCTTTGTCATTTTTTATTGCGTCTATTTGATTCTTCTCTCTTTTCTTCTTTATTAGTCTTGGTAGTGGTCTATCAATTTTGTTGATCTTTTCAAAAACCAGCTCCTGGATTCATTGATTTTTTGGAGGGATTTTGTTTTTCTGTCTCCTTCAGTTCTGCTCTGTCTTAGTTATTTCTTGCCTTCTGCTAGCTTTTGAATGTGTTTGCTCTTGCTTCTCTAGTTCTTTTAATTGTGATGTTAGGGTGTCAATTTTAGATCTTTCCAGCTTTCTCTTGTGGGCATTTAGTGCTATAAATGTCCCCCTACACACTGCTTTAAATGTGTCCCAGAGATTCCGGTATGTTGTGCCTTTGTTCTCATTGGTTTCAAAGAACATCTTTATTTCTGCCTTCATTTTGTTATGTACCCAGTAGTCATTCAGGAGCAGCTTGTTCAGTTTCCATGTAGTTGAGCGGTTTTGATTGAGTTTCTTAGTCCTGAGTTCTAGTTTGATTGCACCGTGTTCTGAGAGACAGTTTGTTATAATTTCTGTTCTTTTGCATTTGCTAAGGAGTGCTTTACTTCCAACTATGTGGTCAATTTTGGAATAAGTGCAATGTGGTGCTGAGAAGAATGTATATTCTATTAATTTGGGGTGGAGAGTTCTGTAGATGTCTGTTAGGTCTGCTTGGTGCAGAGTTGAGTTCAATTCCTGGATATCCTTGTTAACTTTCTGTCTCGTTGATCTGTCTAATGTTGACAGTGTGGTGTTAAAGTATCCCATTATTATTGTATGGGAGTCTAAGTCTCTTTGTAAGTCTCTAAGGACTTGCTTTATGAATCTGAGTGCTCCTGTATTGGGTGCATATATATTAGGGTAGTTAGCTCTTCCTGAGGAATTGATCCCTTTACCATTATGTAATGGCCTTCTTTGTCTCTTTTGACCTTTGATGGTTTAAAGCCTGTTTTATCAGAGACTAGGATTGCAACCCCTGCTTTTTTTCATTTTCCATTTGCTTGGTAGGTCTTCCTCCATTCCTTTATTTTGAGCCTATGTGTGTCTCTACATGTGAGATGGGTCTCTGAATGCAGCAAACTGATGGGTCTTGATTCTTTATCCAATTTGCCAGTCTGTGTCTTTTAATTGGACGATTTAGTACATTTGCATTTAAAGTTAATATTGTTATGTGTGAACTTGATCCTGTCATTATGATATTAGTTGGTTATTTTACTTGCTAGTTGATGCAGTTTCTTCCTAGCATCGATGGACTTTACATTTTGACATGTTTTTGCAATGGCTGGTAACTGTTTTTCCTTTCCATGTTTAGTGCTTCCTTCAGGCTGTCTGGTAGGGCAGGCCTGGTGGTGACAAAATCTCTAAGCATTTGCTTGTCTGTAAAGGATTTTATTTCTCCTTCATTTATAAAACTTAGTTTGGCTGGATATGAAATTCTGGGTTGAAAATTCTTTTCTTTAAGAATGTTGAATATTGGCCCCCACTCTCTTCTGGTGTGGAGAGTTTCTGCCGAGAGATCTGCTGTTAGTCTGATGGGCTTCCTTTGTGTGTAACCTGACCTTTCTCTCTGGCTGCCTTTAACATTTTTTCCTTCATTTCAACTTTGGTGAATCTGACAATTATGTGTCTTGGAGTTGCTCTTCTCGAGGAATATCTTTGTGGCGTTCTCTGTATTTCCTGAATTTGAATGTTGGCCTGCCTTGGGGAAGTTCTCCTGGATGATATCCTGCAGAGTGTTTTCCAACTTGGTTCCATTTTCCCCATCACTTTTAGGCATACCAATCAGAAATAGATTTGGTCTTTATATTTCTTGGAGGCTTTGTTCATTTTTTTTTTTTTTTTTTTTTTTTACTGTTTTTTCTCTACACTTCTCACTTTATTTCATTCATTTGATCTTCAGGAGTTGATACTCTTTCTTTCAGTTGATCGAGTCTGTTACTGAACCTTGTGCATTTGTCACTTAGTTCTCGTGTTATGCCTTTCATCTCTATCAGTTCTTTTAAGGTCTTCTCTGCATTGATTATTCTAGTTATCCATTCATCCATTCTTTATTCAAGATTTTTAGTTTCTTTGCACTGGGTGCGTAGTTCCTCCTCTAGCTCTGAGAAATTTGATCAACTGAAGTCTTCTTCTCTCAACTCGTCAAAGTCATTCTCTGTCCAGCTTTGTTCAGTTGCTGGCAATGAGCAGCGGCTGCAGAAGATAGAATATTGCTGAGCAGCGAGTGTTGCTGTCTGATTCTTGCTCTGTAAGCTTCGTCTCAGGGGTGTACCCTACCGTGTGAGTTGTGAAGTGTTGGTCTGCACTTAGTGAGGGGTGTCTCCCAGTTAGGCTACTCAGGAGTCAGGGACCCACTTGAGCAGGCAGTCTGTCTGTTCTCAGATCTCAACCTCCTTGCTGGGAGATCCACTCATCTCTTCAAAGCTGTCAGACAGGGGCATTTACCTCTGCTGAGGTTTCTGCTCCTTTTTGTTTAGCAATGCCCTGTCCCCAGAGGAGGAGTCTACAGAGGCAGGCCGGCCTCCTTGAGCTGTGGTGGGCTCCACCCAATTCGAGCTTCCCGGCGGTGGCTTTGTTTACCTACGTAAGCCTCAGCAATGGTGGGCGCCCCTCCCCCAACCTCACTGTCACCTTGCAGTTAGATCTCAGACTGCTGTGCTAGCAATGAGGGACACTACGTGGGTGTGGGACCCTTTGGGCCAGGTGTGGGATATAATCTCCTGGTGTGCCATTTGCTAAGACCCTTGGTAAAGCACAGTATTAGGGTGGGAGTTACCTGATTTTCCAGGTGTTGTGTGTCTCAATTTCCTTTGACTAGGAAAAGGAATTCCCTTCCCCCTTGCACTTCCCAGATGAGGCAATGCCTCGCCCTGCTTCAGCTCTTGCTGGTTGGGCTGCACCCATGGACAAGCATCAACTGTCCAACATGCCCCAGTGAGATGAACCCAGTACCTCAGTTGAAAAATGCAGAAATTGCCCATCTTCTGTGTCGCTCATGCTGGGAGCTGGAGGCTGGAGCTGTTCCTATTCGGACATCTTGGGCACGCCCAGGGACTTGAATGTGGTGTTTTTAATAGCCTCTTTCAGTCCCGAACCAAGTCCATTAACAAAGGTGATAACTAAAACAGATGTCATGCAGTCATCTAGAGTTTCACATGAATAATTTTCTAAGACACTTTCTAGGTGCTATATGTAATTAGACCTTGATTCATTTTTTTGTTGTTCAGACTTTTGAATCTCTTACCCATCAATTTTAGATGGGAAAGCCATCAGTGTGGAGTGTAAGAACTTTTTTTCTAATTTTTTTAGCTCAGTTATAGGTCTTAATGATACTCTAATTTATTCATAAATTGTTATTAACTCTAACCCAATTGGCTTTTTTAAAACATAAAAAGACATCTCTTGATTCTAGAAGGAGTTGAGTAAATTGGTAGAGATCTGGGAATCTCAGAGAATAAGCACTAAGACTAACCTAAACTGTGTAGAATTTTTTTCTATTTTTGTGTTGGTTTGAAAATCATTATAGCATAGAAATGGTATCTACTCAAAAGCTTTAAAATAATCTCTTGAGGAGAGGCTAAGTGGAACCCCATAGCTACTTATCCTCAGAGTCCTAATAGTGGAGAAACAGGATGGAGGTAACAGGTCACCACAGGAAATTGAGAAACTGATGGGGTTGGGATGAGATAATAGAGTAGAGAGTAAATACAAGATTGGTCAGAACAAGATGGAGGGGGAGACAGAAATGTGTTTAGAAGAACAGGAGGGAAAGGAAGGCCAAGTGTCCAGGGTAAGTGTATTTTAGATTTCTGGGGGAAACAAGGAGTAGCACTGGAGGAAGACTGGTGGTTTTTTAGTGAGTAAATAGCTTGTAATAAGGAAGACTGAGACTTTGGAAGGGGTTGCTTGAGATTTGATTGGAAAAAACATGAAAACATGGAAAAAAGATGGTTGCTTAGCAGAAATTCTAGACCCCTGAGATTCAAAAGCTCTTCAAAGATTAATTAACTTGGGGAGATCCCAAAGCCTCAAAGTGTCCATTGTAATTCTAAGTTACTTTTTAGATTTTTTCCATTTTGAAGATGTTGGACATAATTCATGTTATAGTGGTGAAACCTCTAGGCAACTGGAGTGATGGAAGGAGGGTGCCCAGTAGATTGAGAGTTATCTATAAGAGGAGTAAGATCAAGTAGAGAAGAAAGACAGGAGGAAAAAGCCATTCCATGCACAGTCCCTATCTGAAATCCCAAAGGGTCTCTTGCATGCTACTTCTTAAGGAACTGAAGAACTTGCTCTAGGAATTCTCTGGAGAAGGAGTCCAGAAAACCATAAAGGCCAAAGAGCCAGATTTCCCACTTGAGGGTCAAGGAGTAAATCTCCACTTGAAAAGAGATAAGAAAACTCACGCATACTCTCTGTTTACTAGAAAAATTCCAGGAAGAATTCTGCTCAACAAAAAGAGTGAGAAAGTAAAACCCCACTCAAACAAAAAAGCCAAAAATACTTCTATATAGGAAGATTCTCAATCCATATAAAAGACCCATAAAATGTTCTGCTCAAACAGTAAAGAACCAGGACACATCCTGATCAGACTTTAAAGGACTATGAAGAACACCATTTAACAGAATTAAAGCAACTTCCTGTCATGTGATTTCAGGCAAATATGTCCAGAGCACTGGATTAAGAGTTGCGACTCATCACCATGAGTCCCTACTTCCCAGGCCAGGAAGAACAAAAATGGCCTGAGTAGCTGGCGTAAATATTTGGGTGAAGACATCAAGGGCTGGGAAGTCATCAGCATTCCAAATGAGTCAAGACACCAGAAACTGTCAAATAAAAATAAATCCAGGAAGTGGGTTTATTCAGAAGAAAGACTATTGGAATAAGAAAACGCCTCCATTCTCAGAAGTCTTCAAGGCTCTCAAAATCAAACAGAATAAGAATATCTTCTTTTATAGGGTAAAGGAAGGATAATCAGAAACAAACAGAATATTTCCAGGAGAAGCTGGACAAGCAAGAGAAAATGACCAACAGGTATGATAGGATAAGAATTTTGCTGTGTCAAGCTGATTTTCAGAGGAAAACTGATAAAGGGGACAAATTTTCACTTTTTTAGTGTTTGCTCAGTCTTGGGAGAAAGTAGAGTTCAGGGACCTGTAGGAAGGAGAGAAGCCTACAATTTATTCAAGACAATGCCTAGGGTAAGAAAATAGCAACTATGAACACTTAGTCTTTATTATTTTTTGTTTATTTTTCTTTCTTTTTCTTTTTTTTTTTTTTTTTTTAAACTCTCCAGTTCAGTCAAAAGAGCCAGAACACTGTCTTTGTTGGCTTGTGTTGCCATAAAGGAATACCTGAGATTGGGTGATTTATAAAGGTTAATGTGGCTCACAGTTGTACAAAAAGCATGGAGCCAGCATCTGCTTGACTTTTGATAGGGCCTCAAGCAGTTTGCACTCATAGAGGAAGGCGAAGGAAGGCGGATGTGTGCAGATGCAGATCACATGGCAAGGGAGGAAGCAAGAGAGAGACAATGGAGGAAGTACCAGACTCTTTTCAGCAGCCAGTTAGCCCAGGAACTAAGAATGAGAATTCACTATGCCCTCAAAAAATGCTACTAAGCCGTTCATGAGGGATCAGCCCCTATGATTTCACCAGGGCCTACCTCCAACAGTGAGGATCAAACTTCAACATGAGACTCAGTGGGACCAAACAAACCATATCCAAATCATAGTACCAACTTGTGTAATTTCCATGGTTGCCCCAGTGAGGAAGAGCTGCAGCGAATTGCTCTCCAACTTGACACATGCTGGTCTACCAGCACCTATCATCAGGGGTGACGGATGTGTGGATTGTCTATGTAGTGATCTCATGAACAAAAAGGTCGTTTATGTGTCATCAAATATGGGAAAGCCCAATCTCCAAATCCCATGTACAAGTTGACTTTTCTGGAGCTATTTCTAATACCATTGACTTTCTTAATCAGAGTACTGGCAGAAAAGGTGAAACACACAATTCATATTTATGTGTTATTTTAATCAACAGCTATTTATAGAGATGTAGGAAAATTTGGAGGTAACATAACAATGTGTATATTGACATACAGAGACTTGTAACATTTATAAATGTTACTATCCCTAGATATAAATTACCAAAGAGAATGAAAGCATGGAATTATGAAAATATCAGCCACTCACTGAAAGTGTAACAGAGATAATGAGAGAGGAGAAAAGAAAAAACTTTTTATTTTCTCCCACCATCCTCCAGATTCCTTTCTGTGCCCACTTCTGTATGATTCTTAAAAGAAGTTAGAGTGCAAGGGATACTGAAAGATGTAGCTACAGGTACAAGCCTCCTGGAGCATAAAGCAGGGCGTAAGAGGGCAGAAAATTGATCTGGGTAGTTAGTAATAGAGAATACCAGTATAATGGAAAAATGCTTCATATTTAACTTGTCAATTTTTGCCTGACATATTATCATGAAACATTTTTAAACACAAAAGAGTTTCGAAGTATTGTAGTATGAACACCAACATACCCAACATCTAAATTCTACAATTAATATTTTGAGCTTTGCAATTTCTCACATATCCACCCATCCATTCATATTATTATTCTTTACCTTTCAAACAATATTGCAAATGTCAGTACATCTCAATACTAAACACCATGCTCAACTGTTCAACACTAAACAATATCATTAACTACAGATCAATGTTTTTATGTAAATTTACTTTTAATGAAAGAAACAAATCTTAAGTATACTAAACTATGGATTTGTAGAAATGTCTACACGGTGTAACCCAAAGTCTTACCAAGGCATAAAATAACATTACCATCATCTCAGAATTATTTCAATTGTTAATCTTATTTCCCTAAAACAATAATTAAGAAAAGAAATGTTATCAAGAGTTTAAAAAAAAAAAAAACTAAACAAAATAAAGTCGACTTTAGGAAAAAAAATGTAGGGTAGGCATCTTAAAGCAATAATATTTACAAATATCAGTTGAAAATAAAAATAGTTCTTAATAATAAAAATCAAAGGAGTTTTTAATGTTGACCTAACAGGCCTGTAATGTTACCATAACATACCCTGTATAGGTCACATGGGCATAAAGTTATAGAAAACAAGAAAAAAAAATAGCGCAGAGCACCTCAGTAAATTATCCTTTCTAGAGGTTAGTCATTTGCTTACTTTTATTGACAGTAATACAGGATGAAAAGGAATATGAAACATCATTACAATTATTTTTTAAATATGACTGCCTGTGCATGGTGAAGCAAAAGATTTTGTTTTTGTTGTTTCTTCTCCGTTTCTCTCTTCTCTAAATTAGTAACTTTTCTTAATGAAGGATGGGCAATATTGATTCTAGACTTAGTAGCCTCATGTATTGTTAATATTCGAGGAAATACACTTTGAGCAATAAATAACTGAACGTTATAATCAAGAAAATAATCAGTACTTTTTAAATTACAATTTAAGATAGTAGATTTTAATTATTTCTCATTACTCAAAAATCAACAGCTAACTTTAACCATTTTCAATGAGATTGATGTTAAGGAAATACCATGTAAACATCTTCTATTTATCTTTGTTCTACATTCTTTTAAAGAGTAAACTAGATCACCCTGGATATAGATAAAGTATAGAAGGTATACATTTTTGACCAAATCAGTAAAATGTACACATAGATATCAATATTTCTTCATTCTCCCCATTACTATTTCTGTTAGGTTACTAGGGCTGCCATAACAAACTACCACACTGGATGAGTTAAACAGTATGTTTATTTTCTCACAGTTCTGGATGTGAGAAGTCTGATATCAAGGTTTCAGAATGGTTGTTTTCTTCTAACATCTCTCTCTTAGATTGTAGATGATTATCTTCTCCCTGTGTCTTCACATGGTCTTTCCTCTGTAACTGTCTGTGTTTAATTTTTTTTTTTTCCTGCAAGGACATCAATGATATTGGATTAAGGTCCACCCTAATGACCTCGTTTTAAGGTAATTACCACTTTAAAGACTCTGTCTTCAAATACAGTTACATTCTGACGTACTGGGGGTTAGTACTTTTAAACACATGTATTTTGGGGGAATAAATTCAGTCCATAACATTATCTATTGCCATTTAAATCTTATGCCATTTACATGCAACAATAAATTAGAAAATACCAAGTAATTAATATTTCTGCAGCTGTTAATTTTCTAATGTCACCCACATGTATCTTGAAACTACTTCCCTATTATTTTCATTGCATGCACGCATACACACACACTCACTCACACCAAGATATTTCCTGTTATTACCAAACAATTCCCTTTCCCAACAAGTTTTAAAGTTTTTAATGCATTTTCTGAAATAATATTATTAAAACTCAGCAAAAACACACTGAGGTTATTAAATAAATTGATACCAAGTAAATAATTAACAGAACTAATTAGAGAATATGGCCTCTAATTTAGAAAATTTATATTATAGAAAATTTCTTTCAACTTTAGGTTCATGAAGTTGAGAAAAAAAGCCCACTGTTTCTGTTATCAAGATAATTGATTAATTATTCACCAAAATTTGAATGTACAGTTTATGAGTTAAGCATCATCACATGTGAAAGAAATGAAATATCTATCTCTTGAGAGACTAAATAAAAAACAAAGATATATATTTTCTTCTCAACTCATTGAGTTGTGCTGAGAAAATAATTAGACTTTCAGTTCTCTAGAGAAAAAATCTGTATGTTCTAAAAGGCATATGGTCGAAGTAATTTTTATGCTGAATTAGGAAGCAATACAAATCTCTAAAAACACTGGACCAACAAGATTGGATATGGTCTAACAGGCAGAGGGGACCCAAAGGTGTTATGCACAATATTTCTTAATATATTCAAACTACTCAAGCATTTGGCAATGATCAAATATTTGGAATGTGTTTTCCGTATTTAAAAGAGTAAACAACTACTTGGGAAAATCTTCTCTCAAATGTTTTATCTGCACAAAAATAAGCATCCATATAGAATTTCATAAAAAATCTCTAATTCTTTTGAAATACATTCATAATTTTACTTAGTGGTTTTTATGTATGGTTTTACCAAACTTTGGAAGGGAGCAATGTTATATAATTTCAACTTTTTCTTATCCTCTACCCCATATTATTTTAATAGATATTTTTCTAGAATAATAATTTATTTCTCCATGCCACCAATGTTTTCTCAGTTAATTATAAACAAAAAATCCATATTCCACCTCACCTATGTGTGTCAAACTACCTATAGCATTTATCTCTATTGTTTGAAACAAATAATTCCATGCTACATTTTTATTTATTTTTGAGATAATTCTAATTTATTATAATGTACAATTATAGTTCTGAAATAATACATTTGTCTAAGTTGAATATTGCCTATGATATATCAAGTGTTTATTGTAAAACCAATACATGCTCTAAATCTTTAATTATTCATTTTCTAATAAAATATTTGGGCTAAATTTCTAATACAATATTTTGGTTAATAGAGGATATTTAAATACAACTTTGTTAAAAATCTAACGATGATTCCTTTATTTTGCCTTTTAGTAAAACTTTTAATTAATGTAATAGAAACTATACTAAAATAGATTAGATGATTAAAGTTTAGTTCTTTAAGTTATAAAATATTAACTCAAATATTAAAGAAAATACATGAAGGTGAATTTCATATCAGTAAGGATTATAAGCAATTTTATTTTCATATTTTCATCAGCTAATTGTTATTGAGGGTTGGAGTGGACAAGGTATGGTAATGAATCAGAAAGATTAGGTCCTCAAATGCTAACTTTTAACTTATTTATCAATACATTTTTTTTTGGCTCTTGGACAGAGATACTCCAAGGATACAGAAGCGTCTATTAGTCTATTTGATTAGCTCCTTCTCGTTTTCATTTGCCTGGATGTTTCTGTCTACTGCCCCCGTGTGAGTAGAAGCCTGATTGTGTTGTACATGTATCTTTGGGTAAAGAAAGGACTTTTAAATTGGCAAAAGTAGTTTTAAGAAAATAATTTTTTAGATCCTTAACTTTCATTTGTAGTTGCTCCTGAACTTGAATTACATTAAAATTCTCCTGTTGTCAAAACTTCATGCATATTTTTCCCCATTCTCTTTCACAATCACCCTTCTCATACTCTGTTAAAGAAAATGCACCTCTCATTTGCCCTAAATCTTACTAGAGTATATGGCTCTGGATTGTTAGTAAAACCTCAGGGTGCCAAACAAAAGTGAAATTCAAAATGAAAATATTCAGTTGGTGAGCTGTCAAAAATCAAGGCATCTAAATTTGTTCTAGGGATTCTTCTCATTCTCTCCATTATACATTTTTTGTGTAAAGCGCAAACTAAGACTTTGGAAACTGGCTATTTTTAATTATTTTGGAATTTTGTAATTTAGATTGCCAAAGAAGTGCAATTTACATTTTAAAGTGGGGTGAAAGGAGTGAAGACAAGCTCTTCTTTTACGCATCAACTATTATTAAAGAATGTAACACTTGTCAGAGAGAGTCCCATGACAGCACTACATAAAACACTGTAAATAGTAAGGAAGGCAGTTCCTGTGCAGAGGGAGGAAGTTCCTGTGCCTTAACTATGTTAGAATAGGAGTATTTGTGATTTTGTTAAAAGACGAACTTGAAAAATAACACCTCTCTAATAATAATTCCACTCTCTTCATTTTTACAATTCTAAATAGTAAGTAAAAACTGACTGCAGGCTCTTATTTGCCCGTGTCTTCACCTATGTCTAATTTGCATGTTCTTTTTATTTCAAGGTGAAAGAAGTGAAAATTTTCATATATAATTTCAGTAAACCAACACTATAATTTTAAATGAAAATTGAACTTTATATAGATAGAAATAGATGACTTTTCATATTTATCAATAATAAGAAACATTTATATTTTCTTGAAAGCTTATTTAGATGACTAGCAGAGATATTTTCATAAAATCTTATCAAAAGATTATTGGATGCTGCATTTTCACAATCTTATTTTACCTGAGCATTTGGCTCCTGTTCAATGAAACTTTTCTTGGTTCATCATCTAGTCTTAAATGGAATTTATTTTGAGTTGTAATACCTAGTTTTTATGAACAAATATAAATAACCCACTTTGACATAACTGGACCATTCTCTCCAAGAAGTGGTTCTGATTTTGGCCTCTGCCCCTGTCCAGTGAGCACTAAGAATGACATTCCTGTCATTCTCTTTATTTTCCCTTGGCAATTGCTTTTATTTCATGCTATCAACCTGGGGCTTGTGGAGAGAATACAAATAATGAATACTTCTTCAATTTCTAGACTGGCTGAAGTAAAATTTAAAATACCCCATGAAAGACACATTTTGATTTACACCTTAGTAAAGATTGGACTAGAACTAGAAGAAATACGATAGACACATTTAAAAAGGAAGGAATATGATAGATGTTTTGACAAGAAGGCCAAAATGATATTCATAGATTATCTGTCTATTGGTACCCAATCATAGGTACAGGCACAAAACCTCTCTTGGTGAGAAGTTGTAAAGGAAAAACTTTCTATACTTCACACTGTATCTACAGTTGCCTCTGGGCATCCATTTTATGCATTTATTTTTAATGTGCTTGTAGAAATTTGCACTTCATACCCCATACATTGGAAGAAAGTATGAGTGTAGATAATAAAATATTGTCCTCAAATGAGTAATATAATTACCTAATTTTATAGATATTTTTGGAAATATTTAAGAATGTATTTAAAATTTCAAAGGGATCATGCTTGATTACTTTTAAGTAAAACTGCTTTTCTATTGGCTATTTTCATAGACTGATATTTTATTTCCATAATGGTATAAAAATGCATTAATTGTGATAAGTCATTGAAGTGGACAAATTGTAAGAAAAGAAAACAGCACTGTCAAACATGATACTTTTGTGTGACTTAGCTCCTTTTTATAACATGGTTGTCCCCCATGTTATAAATGGCTGTGTTGTATGCCATTACTTTAAGGGGATCAGGATATCTGAATATTTTGCTGACTTTGAAATAATGTCACAAAAAATGAATTTTATGTTGTTTAATAATGATTTTCTACCAAATAAGGTTCTAATTTATATATTTTCATTTCATATACATACATATGTTTAGGGGTATGTGTGTGGTGTGTGTGTGTGTATATTATATATATAATATATATTTTTTATATATATGTGTGTGTATATAATCTCCTGTGACTTTAGAATCTGCCCTCTGGGCCTGTAGCTCATACTTCTGGGCCCAATTCTTTGCCCTCAGAATTCTTCTTACTTGTTTTTGAGCAGAAGCAGCTATTTGAACCCAAGTAGTTTAATCAGCCTGTTTCCTGCCCGAATAATTTGAGTCCAACAAACTTTTCCTTAATAGTTCTTTCCTCGATTTATCTCTTTTTTCTTGCATTTTATTGTAAGCAGCAAGAGTAAACATGGCTGCACCTTAAATACTTTGCCTGAAAATCTCCTCCATTAGATAACCAAGTTCATCACTTACAAGTTCTACTTTCCACCCAACTGTAGGACAAAATTAAGCCAAGTTTTTGCCACTGTATGTCAATGATCACTTTCCTCCATTTTCCAATAACACATTCCTCACTTTCCTCTCAACTCTCACCAAAAGATCCTTTGTGTTTATATTTTTACCAACGTTCTACTCAGGACTATTTATGTATTCTCTTAGAGGATAGCAGCTTAGTCTACCATACTCCTCACTCCTTATGAGCCCTAATTTATTATCCATTTCTAAAGCCACTTCTACATTTTTAGGATTTGTTATACAGAAGCAACCCACCTCTGGTAACATATTCTGTATTACTTTCCCAGGGATGCCATAAAAATTACCAGAGTTGGGTAGCTTAACATGACAGAATTTAATCTCTTGTAGTTCTGAAGACCAGCAATACAAAATCAGGATGTTAGCAAGGCTGAACTCTCTCCAGAGGCCCTAGGAGATAATCCGTTTCTTGCCTCTTCCAGATTCTGGTGATTGCAGATGTTCCCTGGCTTGTGGCCCATCATTTCAATTTCTTTTTTTATGTACACGTAGCTGCCTCGTCTGTGTATGTGTCTTCTCTGAATGTTTTTCTAAAAACTTTCCATCCTTGTTTCTTATCACAATACACGTAAATGCATTGAGGGCTGCAGCTAATTCTTATAATTCTATGTTGTCTCAGCATCCTTTTTGAATGCAAGTTTAACTCTCTCATATTAGAAGCAGGGGTTGGTCATCCTTGACACAGGTTTCCAGTTCTACACCACACTCCAATGACTCAAGCCAGTGGCCAGAGATAAGATCTTAGAGGCATCTCTCCAACCCAGCAGACTGGGCTCCTTGCTTTCCTGTTAATTCATTTAACTTTACCGTTTAGGCATTTGTCGGCAAACTTAAAGTGAACCACAACCCATTCTCTTATACATACCACAAGTTGCCTGCCAAAAACTTCTCTGTCCTTGCCTGACTTCATTCCTGCCTCGTGTGACCCAGGGACCAACGACTTCTCTACAGACATATTGTGTCCTCCTTACCCAGAATCTGAAAGTAAAATATTTGAACTTCTTTCCTGTTGTGGTGCATTGAATTTGTGGCTTTCATTTGAAGAACTAGGGGCTACCCCAGGCTGGGTTTTCCCCAAGATATCAGGAGGAATACGAAGTCAGGATCCAACTGTCAGAGCAATGGTCAGACAGGATAAGCTGAACACAGGTCAGACATACACCACAGGAGTGTCTACCACTCTAGTGGTATACAAGTTTGCCACCTGACAGATCCCCGTTCGTGGTTTGGACAACTACCCATTAAGCTGTGTGCCAGGTAAAGGAACTTTCCTGTGATATGTACACTATAAACACCCATGTCTAGTTCCCCTGTGTTTCCCCGTAGGGTAGGATTGCTAGCTGCTCTGGTACTAGAACTGCCATTGAGCTGAGGGCTTTCAAAACAAGGGCTCATTGTGGCAAGGAAAATATTATTCTTGAAATATCCTTAACTTAATCACATCTTTTGTGCATATAAGGTAATAGTCAAAATTTCTGGAGATTAGAATGTGGACATATATTTTTCGTGGCCATTATTTGGTCTAATACCAGGTTGTTTCACTCTGGACTATTTAAATGGGTTTTCAATTGAATGGACTAATTTATAAGAATGACACGTTTTCCTGATTAATTGCCCTGTTTCAAAGGAATAGTTCTTATTCTTACAGATTCTCTTGAGCTATCCTCTCAACCATGGAAACAACTAGTTTTTCACAAGGAAGAAAGAAAAAAAAAACAAAAAAAAAACACTTGGCAATGGCTTTCTAAACATTCAAGTCTCAAATCCTATTTCCATTTGGAAAAAATAAATAAAGGATTTTGAAGGCATTATAGTTTAATTCTCTTTTCCCAGGATTGGCCCTTATTATCCCATAACTCATTCATGGACAGATAATAGATCACGTAATTCTTGTTTAACCAGGTATGTGCAGTCTAAGCTGTGATATTTTATAAGCATGTTTTTGTGTAGGTGAGGCAAAACTGCTTCCTCATAACAAGGAATAAGCATACATTTATTATTTTTATTGAAAAGATAGGTTCCTTTATTCTTTCTGGGAATATGTTGAAACATTTGAATATCACAGAATTTTTAAACAGAATAACACAATAGCATCTTCATTAAATTAAAAAAAATAATTAAGGGTAATGTTGAAAATAAGGTGAGACAACAATTGAAAACCCATAACAATTATGTGTCCAAAAATAATTCTATAGGATTTATTTGTAAGTCACAAATATTTACAAATCTTGCTTTGAAATTATTAACCTCTAGTATATACATTATTTTTTGTATATATTTTTTTTTGTGGCATGACTAATATACAGGGAAATAACTGCTATACAACCAAGGATGCATTATTTTTGTTATGTTCCTTATCTCTGTTTCTGGAGTAATTTAAGGGATTTTACCTTCTATTGTCTGAGTGATTTAAGCAACTTAAGTCAATAAGTGCTTTTTTTCCCCTAAACTCATACCATTTATTTCATTTGCTTAGAATTTGTCCAAAGTGACCCACACAATTAAAAATATCAAAAAAGTAAACACTATTTTTAATTTCAAATGTAAACATTTGGTATAAAAGTCTAAATTAGCTTTATATGTTTTCAGTGATATTCATAATATGATTTGAATCAAGACCTTACATCTGTGTGCTTGATAATAGTCTGAAATCATACTCATTTCTGACACAGCAGGTTTTTGATAGCCCTGTAAAAACCAGAACATCATTACTTCAGGCAAGGTGACAAGGATAATCACTTTCTATAATTCATGTTTAATACCTGAATGCCAGGGAGGAATCATTATGTCCTTGATCCAAAATTTTTAACCACACTACATTATCTTCCCTCCAGAAAATATTTCTGAGAATTACTAGAGTGACTCTAGTACAAAAGACTGCATTAGATTTTTGTCAGCTTTTGAAAAGGTTGTAATTCAAAGTAATACTTGAACTGCTAACATGCAATACAGAGTTTATAGCTTCTCACAATAGTAAGTCTCTTAGGCAGTCTAGAAATCTGATGAGATCTTTTATCTGCACCTTTAATCAAATAAAATGGCATCTCATGAAAAAGAATTTGGAAGCATTTAGAATATAAAATACAGTTATGTTATTGTTTAAAAACTAAATTTATATATATATATATATATATGTGTGTGTGTTTGTGTGTTTTCCCTTAAGTTTTTTTATTTTGTAACTGGTGATATTTTGTCTGAAATGATATAATGTAAATTAATGTGCTCTATTTAAAAAGTTAAAAATGAGAAAGCCTCCAAGTGTAATGCAATCTTGCGTTTATTCTTTAATGTGTAAATACGATAGCTCCTGTCTATGTATAAATCCTTCTCTCACCACACAAATGATGCATCCTGCTCTTACCACTCAAATGTGCTCATGCATGTGGTGTATGTGTTTTATAAGTCATATTTTTCTTATTTTCCTGATATTAACAGAGGAAGAAAATCATTATTCTTTTATTTATGGACTAACTTGAGCAATTATTTTGCTAATGGTTTTAGAAACTTTATCGGGTTTCATTAAAACTACATTATATTCATCCATTATTTAGCTTGCTGATGCCTATCTCTAGAAATTCATCATCCGGTTTACTTCTTTAAACTTCTGGCATTTGAGTTGCATATAGAGCGTAAGTGATTCAGGAAAGAGTTGTTCTTGTCCTGGCAAGAGATAATTGGACCCTCACTATTCCCAATATGAAATATACCCAGTGTGCTCTGTTGTGCATAGCAAATAAAGAACAAGGTCAAAGAATTAGTAATTATAGTTCCAAGAAGATTCATTTATTTATTGAACATTTTTAGCTGCTAGAATATACCACATGTAGATACAAATGAAGCTTATATTTTTGTGAGATGATACATTTACAACAAATAAAGAATAAACACAGTAGTTTACATAGTGTAGTAGAAATTGATAAGTGCAAGGAAAGAAAAAGATAGAAGCAGTCTGTTGGAGAGAGATTGGGTGGATCACCTGAGGTCAGGAGTTCGACACCAGCCTGACCAACATGGTGAAACCCTACCTCTAAAAATACAAACGTAAGCTGGGCATGGTGGTCCATGCCTGTAGTCCCAGCTACTTGGGAGGTTGAGGCAGGAGAATCACTTGAGCCTGTGAGGCAGAGATTGCAGTGAGCCAAGATCGCACCATTGTACTCCAGTCTGGGTAGCAGAGTGAGATTCCATCTCAAAAACTAATGCTAATAATAAATTGATGTGTTCTGGATTTTCATTACTAAGAAACTAAGAAAGTGACATTTGAGTCAAGAATAAAAATGAGGAGATAAACCATGCATATATTTAGAGAAACAGCATTCCAGGCGGAGAGAGTAGCCAATCCAAAGTACTGAAGCAGTACCAAGCCCGCTCTGTTATATGCGTATATACTTTGAGATATACATCTTCTATATATATATCTCTAATAGAGAATATATGTAAGAAGATACATATCTTCTCTCTCTATATATAATAGGGCATATATATAAGGATATATATATTTATATCTTCTTTATATATCATATCTTTTATATCTTACATATATTTTTATTTCTTCTATGTATATTTTCTCTATATATTTTAATATACATAAATAGAAACATAAGATAGGAAAAATTTAAATAAATGATTCAATATTTTGGCTCTAGAAAATAGAAATGTATAACAAAACAAAAATTTAGTAGTGAAATAAAATATTTAACAAATCTACGAGTAATTATTATTTAAAGTAAAAATAAATGAAGATAAAAATCGAAATAGGATGGCAGAAATGATTGGTGGTGTTTTTAGGGGTGTTATTTTAGTGTTTCAGCAGGACATGTACATAATAAAGTTTAATAGCACTTTCTTTTTAATACTTTTTGCTCTAAGAATAATCAATCCAAAGAAAAATGGAGTAGCCTGTCCTCGGCACTGAGAATTTTTCTTTCTTTAATTAGTAAGCTTTTACTCATCTTGTTATAGTAAGAGTTAAAAAAAAAAAAATAAACAAACAAAAAAACCATTTGTAACATGTCATAAAAGATGGGACATCTTCAATTTTAAATCCAGTTTTAATTTTTTAGGAAAACTAAAGATCACTTATTTTGAAATCTTATGATCTATCCCTGGATGTTTTCTGTCTACCAGCTCTAAATTTTGCGCTCATAGTCTATGCAGTCACTTAGCACATCATATGCTTTATGTTAGTCACTTCCTTAAGTCAGCATATACAATGGTGAAAAAGAAAACAAGAAAAAAAAAAAAAAAACAGTCCCTAGTCTTCAAAGTTTTACATGTCTGTTTGAAGGCAACAAAAATACTCCCCAAAATCTAGTCCTGGCAAATACCCAGTTGGAAATAAACTGGGACTAGATGGGGGATTCCTAGTTAACAAGTGGTAGTGAGACAGATCTCTCTGAGAAGCTAACGTTTTAGGAGACACAATATGAATATTTAGTGAAAGAATGTTGCAAGCAATAGGAACAGCCAAATTCAAGGTTTCAGAGGAAGAAACAAGTGTTGCTAGTTAGAAGAACATAAAAAATAATACTACAACTTGAGTGTAAGACTGCAGGAGAGGGTGAACAGGAGAGAAACAGAAAGAAGGACAGAGAGAAACAGAGAAAGAGACAGAGAATTGGGAAACAAAGCTAGATATGTAGGCATGATTTAGTTCAAACTGGTCTAATTTACCAAACAGAAAGTATAGATTTCATTCTAAATGTGATTGCTTAGAGAGGGCTAAATTTTATGATCTCATGCAAATTTTAAAATAGCATCCTGGGAATAAATTATAAAGATGGAAAAATAGAAGCAGAGAAAGCAGGCAGAGGACTGTTTCAGATGGTGCGAGATGACAGAGGATGACAAAAGCTTGGATCAGGGAGGTGATGTTAGCTATGAAAGCAAACAGGATATATTTTAGTGGTAAAATTAATAGAATTTGCTGATGGCTTAACTATGTGGGGGATAGAGAAAGATGTCACCAGCAATGATGCTTAAGTGTTTGGCTTGAGCACCTTGATGGGTTGTGCTGAAGGAACCCATCTGAGGTGTCTGAGGAAATAATGAAGACTTTCATTTCAATTAAAATAGAAATGCTAGCCAAATATGCAAATTCTCATTATATTAACCCAAATCATCAAATTAAATAAGCATCACTTTCTAATTTTTTATTTATTTACTTATTTTTCAATTGTGGTTTTAAATAATAAAAAAATATAATCCATTTTATATAGTTACATTTTTCATTAAATTCAATTTTTTGAATCTTATTAAAATAAAATCTGGCTAAATTTCTTGTCAAGAGTCTCTTTCCCTATCTGTAGAAGATAGTTATTGAAAGTATTACAAAGACCTGTGTCTGGAACTGAGTCACGCATAAAACAGTCTTAGAAAATGTTCCCCATAGACACTATTATACTGAGATGCAAGTTATTTCTTTTGGTAATTCTTGTAAAATCTATTCAGAGGAGAATATTTCAAAGTAATTCTGTAGCCATGCTGTGTTATTACACTCATTTCAGCTAAGAATACAATGTAGTGATTATTGTATTTTTATGATCTTGCATCCCTTTTATATGTGTTTAAATGTCTCTTAGAAGATGACTATGAAGATTGCCAAACACTTCAGCATAAAAGTCATACTCTTTCTATTTTATGATCCAGAAAATATCAACAGAGTATCATTTTTTCCCTCAAGATTAAAAATATCGCCCTAGATTGTCGAGCACAATCTAAGTTTGCATTTGTGAGAGTTTCTCGAAGTCCCAAGGGGAAAATCGTTATTTTTTTTTTATTTGAAAAAGGTATTTAGTAATGAAGAAAACTTAGGGGGTCAATTGAAAATCACCACCACTTGAATATATTTTAAAAAGACATAAATGACTTGACAGTATATAAAACAGAAAATAAATAACAGGTCATACTGGTTAAAAGTAGAATAGGTTCCTGCAAATGTGGATTACATTATCAAGTGTCCAATAAATTTATAAGATCATATATTTCCACTTTATGCTTTTTAAGTCAAACTCAATAGCTCATCTTTAAAGGTGTCTTAAACATACAGGTGCAGCCATGTTACATTACCATATTTGATGCAAAATGCAAATTTACTACTGAAATAACTTTATTCCTATTTCACTGAAATTGTAATTATGACAAGATGATTTCTTTCTTCACATGCAATTAGAAAAATTAGAATAAATAAGCTAATAGAATATTTTAGCTCAAACGTGCTCATATATATCTCTTTTTAACTTAAAATGGATTTTTTCTGATTACTTATAATACAAACAGAAAAATTGTGTTAATATATAAAAGGTAAAGATTAAAAATAGTCAAGATACTCTTTTCCTATATATAACACTGCTATATAATCATATATATTCAGACTTTGTGTGCATATATAGATGTTTCTTGTTGCTATAATATCTAATCATAAAATATTTGCTATTTGGTAACATATTCTTTATTAAGTATTAATATGGACACCATCATGGGTTAACACATGCCCACATCATTCTTTTGGTTTGTCACAAGTAATTTACTTATAAATTATATGACAAAATTTATTAGTGTTTATATTAACATATTGTATCATTCACTCTCTTTCATTCAGACAAGAGTAAGCGAAAATTACAAACGACTTTTACGGTATATGCAAGGCTTTGGAGGAAATAAATCTGCTAATGATATAATGTTCATAATAACTATTATGTATTGAGTACTTACCATATGCTAAATTTCTTTCTAAAACACTTTCTATGGGTTATAGTTGTATTATTAATCCCATTTTAAAGATGAAGGAATTGAGATGCAGAACGTAAGTATCTTTCCCATGGTTACCCAGCTAGGATTTCAATGCACAGACTAATACCAGAAACTTGGAACTACAGAAATACTGCATTATTGCAATGTGTTTGGATGATGTGTACATTGTCTATGATTCCAATGAACGTCATACATAATGGCAACATAATTTTTAAATTTAAAAACTGATACATTTTAATCCCGCAAATAACATTTTATTCATTGAAATAATGCTCAGCTTTGGACAAAGCCTTGGCTAAGGCTAAGATTCAAACATGGCTATGACTATTTGTTGTCCAGTGAAATGTTTTTGAATCTAGTTGATTTTTGCGAGCATTTTGTGTACGACAGTTAAACAAATGGCTACATCCTCTGAAGAGTGTTGAACTGAGAGCATAGGGTTTGTGTGTAAGTTGGGTTTCCTAACCCACCTCCAAGTGCTTGTGTTTGAGCCTTAGGGAAAGAGACATGGCTATAAAGATGAACAGAACAATCTGTGTGCACAAAAGTATTATATCTTTGGGTGTAAGAACAGCAATGCCTTGAAGCTGAAGCAAGAAAAGTAACCCAAATGGTGCCACAGAGGTCTGTTAAACAGCTATTTATTAACACTACATGAATATCTCTCATTATAGACCTCAAAACTACAAAAGAGTTTTGGTTAATCAAGGTCTTCAAACAGTGGCTAATGACACCTGAGTCCTGAAAGTATTGGGGGTTGAAGAGGAATAACCTTTTAATGATATAGCCCATTAGTAGAAGAAGGATGCTTAAAATCTGTGTCCTGGGTCCCAAGGACTTTAGAAAATGGTTGAGAGGAGAATATCACAAGAGTCAAAGGACCTGAACTGGTCAACAAAACATGGGTGATTAATGTCAACATGAAATAACTTCAAAATGTTAACAAATATGAACTTGCAAGACCTGAGACACATTGGAGTAGTTGGCAGTGTCTCTAGACAACCATTCATGTAGATGATTTTTGATGGAAGGAATATGTCAGACAGGAATTAAACTGGTTTTCAAAATCTCAGCCAACTTTTTCTCAATAAAAATGTCTTGCTTGCAGACATAATTTGATCTATTTTAAGCCAGGATAGTAAGTTTCCAACCCTGCCTCAATGATTAAATGTATGATATTGCACTAAAATACGTATGTGCCAATCTTTAGGTAAATAGTGACTTATGAGACTAGTAAAAGCTCCTATATACAAAGTGGTGCAAGTTAAAACTGGCTTTGATATTCTATTAATAGCTACCACCTGTCTTATACCTAATATAAATTACATCTGATAATAGTTCCCACCTAATTCAGCTGTTGAGAGAATTAAAGAATACAGGTAAATTGTACTAAATCGGTAAATACAGGTAAATTGTGAAGTCCTTAAAACATGCAAGACACTGTTTTAAGTACTTTATGTATAAATATTTTCTCATGAAGACTCTATAAAATATTATTAATAATTATACCTAACACAGTAAAAATGATAATGATTTTATAAAGCACTTACATGTGGTCCAGACACTGTTGTAGGTGATTAGCTACATTTCATAGAGAAGAGAACCTAAAACACATAGAAGTGAAGCAATTTTCTTAAAGTTTCCTAGGTGTTCATGAAAGAACCTGGATACTCACCTGGGAAGTCAGGCTCCTGCTGCCCGTTTAAGAAGAATTCCATGGTATCTTCAGAACAGTGCTCAACAAATTATTATTACTACAATTGTTATTGGATTATTGTTATCATATGCCAGACACTTTTCTCACATTATTACTAATCTCTTGTACAAAAGGAAACCCTGGTAGAAAATGTAATATATCTGGGTCACTCAGCACAAAATTATCAGCTCCTAGTTAATCTCGCTAATGGTCTATCAATTTTGTCTGTTTTTTCAAACAGCCAGCTTTTTGTTTCATTTTTCTGCTTCAATTTTATTTAGTTCTTCTCGGATCTTTTCTTCTGCCGGGTTTGGGTTTGGTTTATTTTGTTTCTCAATTTCTTTGAGGTGTGACATTAGGTTGTCTCTTTCAGACTTTTTGATGTAGGTGTTTAATGCTATAATCTTTCCATTTAGCACCACTTTGCCCTCTCCCAAAAGATTTGATAAGTTGTGTCACCACTATGTTCAGTTCAAAGAATTTTTAAATTCCCATCTTGATTTTATTGTTAACCCAAAGATAATTCAAGAGTGGATTAACATATATGTATTTATATAGTAATGAAGGTTCCTTTTGAGTTAATTTATGGTTTTATTCACTGTGGTCTAAAAGATACTTGATTTATCCTAGATTCAAAGAATAATTCCTAATGCTTAATGTTGAATACATATATGTGTGTGTACGTGTGTGTGAATAGTGTGTGCATATATATACACACAATAAAAAAGTCAACTAGAATTAAGCCTATTTAAATGGTTTCTATTAGCAATTTTGTTGCCTTACAATACTTATCTCTTAGACAAATTTTCCTTTTAAAACAACTGATAATAGATTTTAAATACACATTAAAGCACATATTTCTGGTAAATCACCTCAGAGTAAAGTGCAGTGTGCAACTTTAATGATAAGGCACCATTACTGTTTGCAAAGCTTAGTTGTCAGCCAGGAATCTTTCCATTCATCTTCAATGGATGGCTATTACTGTGGTCTTCATTAATTTCCAGACTGAACCTTTTCAAAGAGAATTCTATAAACTTGTCTGAATTGACAGTTGGATTATTAAATTCAATTGGCTGGTTAAGTAATTAGAGGAAATAAAATGTCAAAATATGAGATACTTTATCTACCAGGTCTGTGCAATATGTAGCTAATATAGGTTTTAGGTTATTTACTTGTATTATGCTTCTTCCTCCTTGTCTAACATTTTTCAGGGTCAATATACTAAGTTCTGTTAAGATAATCATCTAACTATATAAAATTATATTCCTTTAGTTAAATACTAGTGATGTATCTTATCTACAAGATTTCAGTAGGAGTATTACCGGGTGTATGTGTTAAGATTAGAAGAGTCCTTGAATGTTATTAATATAAATGGATTCAATATTGAAGTTTCAGGTGTTTCTATGTTTGGATCGCTTCTCAGAATATTATGAATAACTTACAATCAAACATTGTGATTCAGACTTGGCACTATTTCCTTAGCTAGAGTTGGAACCCCTGGCAAACTGCTCACTACCCTTCCTATAACCCATCTATTAAATTAAAAAGCATTATCCTTCAAAGACCTTTCTATAGCTGTCTTTGTGCATTTATTATGCAGAACATCTCCTTAAAGCCCTTGATATTGTCAATAAGAAACTCTCAGAACTAGTATAAAGGCTATTTGAAATATTTATCCAGCCAGTTTTCTCTGTGTATTCCTCTAGAGACTCGCATTTGAGGGAATAGCATGAATGTAAATCTTTTATTGGTAGTGTCCTTGTTAAATCAATTGTGGTTGATAGATCTTCCCCTTTGAGACATTTGGCCTCAGAATCCCATATGAAGAATAATGACAATAATCATTTTTTTGTGATAGAATCACTGCTATCTCATGTGGCGTAATTAACAGCTCTGAGATATCTCTTTTTACTCTCAAAATACAATGTACTAGTCATATAACTACAATTTTTTTATTATTTAAGAAAATAGACTTGTTATTCTCATGCTGTTATTATTTTTATGTTTTAGACTAATATTTATATTGTTAACTGGCAAAGAAACAAGCAGTAAAATAAATTACCTGAACACAAAATATTTATGAGTTGTACCTTAATGTAATCTGCTTCTTAATAACTAAAATCTTTAAATTATGCTTGGTAATTCTGTGTAAGTTAAGACTTGAAATTTTTTATACCTGAAAATCATTGATTGTTTGATACGAAATTTAAAATGGGAATGCATTTCAGACATGATTTTTCCATCCAGATTTGCTTATATGTTACTGTAGATTAGAAATTGTCACAGTGATATTGTTTTCACACTTTGGTATCTCCATTTAGTGCCAATGTAGTCTGATTTATAAAAACTAGATATTAAATTATAAAAAGAATCTTATATCTCAGTAAACTAAGGGAGTCTTTATCATACCATAAATATTTGTGAAATTGCATGAATTTAAATTAAAAATATTTGTATCACTAATTCATACGTATCTTTTCCTATACGCATTCATTTCTTCTTATCTTACTCCATGTTGTGCGATAAAAACAAGATAAGCAAAACAAAGAAAAACTTTAAAAACAAGTTTACAGAGGACAGTCTAGATTTGAGTATCTTCAAAGAAAATGGATAAATCCTTAAAATTAGTGTGCTTTGGTATTGTATACTCTCAGAAAAAATATCTCAAATCAGGTAAGCACTTCCTAAGAGAGAGATTAAAGTATATCTATATAACAATATATGGTAAATTTCTTTCATCTGGTTAAATGGCTTTTGGCGAAATTGTTTAAAAAGAAACAGAATCCAAGGTTTGCTTCTTAGACCTATTTCAAAATAATACAATAGATCTAGATGTTGCCATGTTTACAAATATATTTCTTTTTTATTATTATTATACTTCATGTTCTAGGGTACATATTTCTTTAAAAAAACAAAAAAGGTATTTCCACTGTCTTAAACAAAAGTAAGATCTGCCAAAGCTTTCAGGTTGTTATCTCTAAGAGGATCCTTGAGTCATTAGGATGGTTACTCTGATATCTGCTCTTGTTTTTCCACCAGAAAAGATTACCTAATACATTAATCTTACAACAAGAGTATCAGACAGTAAGCAATCTATAATGCAAGCAGTCTCTTTTTTACTGTACTCTGTATGGACTTCACTAAAGGCCTGATTGGATGAGGAGTCCAGGCAGCATTCGGAACTATCTCCTGTTGCATTATGATAACACATGGGAGAATTTAACTACTATAGATATTATTTTAACTAAAGTTAACTACTACAAATATTAATTGAACTGATATTACTTTAACTACTACAGATATTACTTTAACTGAAGTTAACTACTACAGATATTACTTTAACTGATTCGACGTAACTAGTAAGGTAACATCAAAACAGTAGTCTAGGAACTTTAACTGAAGTGCTGAAGGTCTTACATTAACTCATAATACTGCTTACTTTACTTCTAATTCCCAGTCTAGGTTTTTGGATCAAATTCATTGTAAAAAAACAGTCTGTTTTCTCACTGAGATAAACAATGTCAAACGTAATTTCCTTAACACATTCTACAAAGGAATGCATGTTATATCAAAAAAATAAAAATCTATTTGATATTAAGATGGCTATTTAAAAACAAATGCAGCATGCCTCAGTTCGTTACTTGTATTTATAAATTTTGCTGCATGTTGATTTTGAAGTAACTCTACATATTTTATGTAATTCTAACTGTGAAGCTCCTGACCCTATACTGTTCAATCTTATAACTAGACAAAAACAAATCTAATATCTCTTAACATTTTTTATACTTATATCTTTTCTTTCTGTCCATTAATGTGATTATATTAAGGCATCAAAACATTTACTGTAATGCACATAAATAGAATATTGGTCTTGTGAAACAATAACAGTACATCAAATCTTGCATCTTCCGGTGTCCACCAACTATTTGGTTGTTGTTGTTAAAAACTGATTTAATATTGGCAGGGTGCGGTGGCTCAAGCCTGTAATCCCAGCACTTTGGGAGGCCGAGACGGGCAGATCACGAAGTCAGGAGATCGAGACCAACCTGGCTAACACAGTGAAACCCCATCTCTACTAAAAAATACAAAAAAAAAACAAAAACAAAAACTAGCTGGGCGAGGTGGTGGGTGCCTGTAGTCCCAGCTTGGGAGGCTGAGGCAGGAGAATGGCGTGAACCCGGGAGGCAGAGTTTGCAGTGAACTGAGCTGGGCGACAGAGAGAGACTCCCTCTCAAAAAAAAAAAAAAAAATTGATTTAATAGTTTAAGGGTTCAAGACATTTGTCTATTAGAAACTGAAATTTTAGAGATGAAAATTTTAACAATTGGGATGGACAACATTTTCATCATAAGTGGCTTACCATGTACACGTATTTCCCTAAATATGTTGCATGATAACAGATAAAACTCTTGACTAGAGTTGATGATATTTATTTTGGTCCTCTGTCTGGCTTCCATTTTTTTGAGTTCCAAGTCTTTTGGCAAATACAGATGTTAATATTTTAGTTAATTTTGTAGAAATCTACGTGAATCATGCATGTGTATATATCATATGTTTCAATATGTAAATACATACACACAAGATGCAATGTGTTAAATAAATGTATTTTAGTGAGGAAAAATCGCCAAGGGAGCATAACTTAAAAGAAAAGGCTTTGGTTTATATAACAAAAGAACATACACACAGAATTTAAGAACGTCTACTCTTAGGCATGAACTAAATCTCAACTAAAAATAGGTAAGTTGTGATAAAGGGACAAAGTTCAGTCATTCATATCATTACTACTAATTAAGTAGTACAAATATTAGGATAAGATTTTAAAATTAATGTTTTCAATTATATAATTTAATGTTCAGTGAGGCATATTTAACTTGGCGTACTTTCCTAAATATGGAAAGTTATGCCCTGACATTTTAGCTTTTTCCCTCATTTTATAAATTGTGCTTTATAGAAAGACTTAGTTTAGATTCAAGAAAGAGCAAACTTTTAGCTTATTTTCTTCAATTAATATACTGAAATTCTACCTCTCAAAATGAGTCACAAGATGATAGTGTTGCATAAGCTGCTTGCCAAGAACACTTATTCTAAAATGAGTATTTTAGAAATAAATATCTTCTCTCATTAGGCATTTTTCTTTCACTTGTCATTATTTGCTTGGGGAGGAACTGTACTTTATAAAAAGCAGGGATGTTTTATACATAATATCAGACTGAATTACACACTACACACACACATATACACATGTAATTTTTAAGATTATCTTATGGTAAGAGTGGTAAATTCCAGTCCAAGTCTTCTGTTTTCTCAATGAAAAAATAAAGTCTTCTATGAGAATAGGGGAAATTAAAGTCTGCAATATTTTAGGGCAAAATATATGTCTTTAAATAGTTGAATCAAAAATCAATGTACTGGGTAATAGTAAAAAAGTTTCCGGGCAATTTTGTGTGTGAAGTTGAGGTTTTTAAACATGATTTTTAGTTGCAAATTGTCAGCTTAGTTTTCTTACTTTTTCTAGCAGTTATAGGCTATGTAATTTGGTTAGGGCAAAGGTGGACAGCTGAGTTCAGGTAGATGTGTCTATTCAAGCACATGCAATGGAAGGAGAAAGAAAACATGGTTGGGATTATTGAATAGAAAATGATTAATAATGACAGACAATTGATCTCACATGTATAGAGATGCAAGTGAAAATTGAGAAAGGTGGGAGATTAAAAATAAACAAACAAATTGATGAGGTCTGGATTGAAGTTCCTTGATTGAAAGTTTAGGTCAAATGCTTGACATAAAGTAATTAATGATTTTGTATAAATCTGATCTCATAGTTATTGTGGGCTCCTCCCTTACCCCATATGGAGAAAATCTTGGAAATCCATTGATTATGCAAAGCTAACTTTCTTGAGCAAGGGAGAGCACCAACTTGAGTGAGTGTTACTATTGTCTCAAAAGAAGAAAGTTAGGCAAGTGATCTTAAAGAATTTGGAGTCTGCTTTTAGTCATAGTTTCACGTAGAAGTTAAGTTTAATGTGAGCAGAGATTGGTCTGGATTTTTAAATAGTCATGGTGTTCTTATTTTTAAAACCCATAAGCCTATTTGAAATTATGGCGTTGTAGTCTTGGGACATATGAGTCTGAAACAGCTAGTGTTCTTATTATACATAATTATTAGTTGCATTCTATATTGGCAACAAGATGCATAAAGAAAATAATGACTGATTGTAAAAGTTATATAAGTGCTTGGGATCAGTTATCGAAATCAGAAATGATAAAATAAAGACTAGGAAAATCTCTTTTCTAGAAGTCAACATAATTGTGTGGTGACCTGAGTAATTGTCCAGACTTTGTCTTAACTACCATTAAATACCTGAGCCTGGTTAAGATAATTCAAGGAGAGTAAAAATAATCACATTGCCCCAAAACTTTGTATATTTTAAATGGTGTCCTTTAATTTTAAGCAATTAAACCATACAATTTAATATTATTTTTTAAAATTTATGTATAAATGGTTCTGTGTTTCAATATTACAGCTATGAGAAAGCATATACAGACATATATATAATATCAAAATCTTTAGCTCATTTAGGGATGGCAACTGAAGATTCAATGTCAACTTTACTAATAGTCAGTGTTCATCATCCATCCATATATTTAAACTTGACTTATATTCTGGCTCTAATAGTACAGAAAGTAATTTGTACTATTTTGTAAATATATTCCAATAATTAAAAAGCTGACATGGGGTAAAATCTACTAACTGAATACTTATACTTTTGCTGCATCTACTTCATCCACGTAACCTATGTGCAGCTATTTTGGCATAGACATGGATATATTTTGCTTTTGAAACATATCACTAAAAATATCTTTTTAAAAAATCACAATCCTAATGGCAGAGTTTCTTGTGGCTCAGAGAAGACGTGAGCAAAGACAATATTAATCAGAGAGAGGTAGACAGAGGGAGATAGCAGAGAGACGGGGGCAGACAGAGAAGGGGAGAAAAAGAGAAAAGAATTTCCTCTGCTGACAGCTTGGAATTGTGTAGATGAGTAAGCCTCAGTGGTCCTATAAGTAATTGTAATGAATACTTAGGAAATGCTAGAAAATATTGAAGTGACATCATATTTTTTCTGACATAAATAAGTTCAAGAGTGTAGATAATAATAGGATTTTTTTCTTAAATTCTTTAGAATTATCATTTAAAAGCCAAGGAAAGACTGGCTAATATAATTGTGTTTGAAAGCACAGATAACCTACAAAAATTAAGCAAACATTTAAAAATTTAGTTTAAATTATCTAACTTGTAATCTGTGTAACATTTGCAAGACTAGAAATGAAACTTGCAATTAAAAAAGCCATTCTAAAGTACAAATAAAAGGAATTGACATTTTAATAAATGTAATTGTCTTTTATGTAGTATTTTTATTTATGAAGAAATGTTATAAAAATCTACTTGTAGAATGGCACGAGTGCTTTCATTAGTAATATTGGTTATATATTTAGTTAGTAGTTTTCAACTATGTCATTGTTCAGCTTCTCTTCTGCATGATTTTGAAAGTTAAACCACAAAAACTGTGAAAACAGGCCCTGAGTTTTTCTTGCTCATGTCTATATTCTCAGTGCTAAGTGAAATACATAGAATATAATAGAGACCCAATAAATAACCACCGAAGGAATGAATAAATAAATGAAGCAATCAATCAATCAATGAGAAGGCTTGCAAAGTTATGGTCTCCACACAATATCAATTTATCACTCTTGCCTGCTAGTAACAATCTCATTTCCAACTAAATTGTGATATGCATCCTGTATCCCAGCCATGCTATTTTACTTACATTTTCCTGGATGAGTTATGCCTCCATGCTTACCTAGCACATTTGACACTCTGAGTAAATCAGTTTTGTAGCTCTTTCTTCTGTATGACAAACTTATTATTAATTAAAATCATTTAATAATTAGTAACATTCATCATTTTGTTGATTTCTTACTTTGATGTTAAAACAATTAGAATTTTTCAAAGTAAGTAAATTGCAATGCAGAGATTTTGGTTAAATTTATCAAACTATTGTATGCATAAGTTAAATTTGTACTTTTCAAACAAAAAAGTTGTAAGTCATACTTTGTGTTCCTTTTCAGTATTCTAAAATGTGAACATATTTAAAATTTTCAATTGCTTATGTAGAAAGAACTGAGGTAACTCAAGTTCAGTTTTTTACTTTTCACATGATGAACTATTATTATTTTTTGAATCTACTGTTGAAAAGTAAATATATGTACTACACAGAATTGAAATCACTAACTGCATCTACATCTCACGCAAACAATACTATTGTTTCTGAACATACACTCTTAATCATATATTTATTTGGAATTTTCCAAATTAACATCTATATAAAATAAAAATATTGGTGAAAGTACAAGTAATAAAATGTGCTAATCTGAAGTTTGTGTTTTTAAAAAACTTCAAAAGTAACCACAGCCCCAGCCACTGTTAAAATTCAATAAATGGCTCAGGTGTGGTGGTTCATACCTGTAATCCCAACACTTTGGAAGGCTGAGGTGGAAGGATCATTTGAGGCCAGGAGTTCAAGATCATCCTGGACAACATAGCTAGAGACTCTCTCTACCAAAGTAACACAAAAATTAGCCGGCCCTGGTGACATGTGCCTGTAATCCTAGCTACTCAGGAGGCTGAGGTGGGAGAATCAGTTGAGCCCGGGAGTTCAAGGCTGTAGTGATCAATGACTGTACCACTGCACTCCAGCCTGGGAGGCAGAATCAGACCCTTTGTCTAAATAAATAAATAAATAAAATGAAATATTTTGTTCTGAGAGGAGTATTTTATCATCAACATTGCTTAGAATTACTCACATATGCTTTTAATTAAAATAAGGCTGACTTTTAATTGGTTTGTCATTTTTTTTTTTTTTTAAATTTCTGCAGAAAATGTACCACTTATGGCCTGAATGCAAGTCACCCAATGCAATTTTCTTTTTCTGCATCTGGTGATTCTCTCGCTGTCTTTGAAGACTTACCTGAAATCTAACTCCCTTATGAAGACTTTCTTAACGATTACCAGGCAACACTAAGTTCTGTCTTCTCACTGTTTATATAGCACACCTGTTTATACAATAGTTTGATTTATTTTACTTCTCATTGTTGTTGCTTGCTACTGACCACTCCACTACACTCCTGATTGTAACATGACAGGTAATGTGTATTTGGAGAAAGATGACCACAGAGCAATCAATTATGTTGGTTGGGCGCAGTGGCTCACGCTTGTAATTCCAACACTTTGGGAGGCTGAGGTGGGAGGATCATGAGGTCAGGAGATGGAGACCATCCTGGCTAACACGGTGAAACACTATCTCTACTAAAAATACAAAAAATGAGCCAGACATGGTGGCACACGCCTGTAGTCCCAGCTATTTGGGAGGCTGAGGCAGGACAATCGCTTGAACCAGGAAGCAGAGGTTGCAGTGAGCTGAGATCACACCACTGCACTCCATCCTAGGTAACAAAGTGAGACTCCGTCTCAAAAAGAAAAAAAAAAAAAAGAATCAATTATGTGATTTTCTCAGGAAACCATCCCTTAACAATTGAAATAAAAGCTACCAATATAAGGATATTTATCGTATGTTGATAATCTTTCAAAAGTTCTAAAATTAATGGCATAAATATGTTTTAATCATTTTATAATGTGTAAAATATAAAATTTCATTCATGACTTACACAGCCCCTTTTAATTTCATGACTTACACAGCCCATTTTAATTTCTCTTGCTTATGTGTTATTCTACCACAGGTTGCTACTAGAAGAATGAATGTGCAAAGAAGGAAGATTTTTAAAGTATCCTCTCATTCATTAATCCCAGTTTCTTGTAAGAGTATAAAAGAAGACAAGTAGAAACTTACTGGCAAAAATAAAGTGTACTAAACTTCATTGACCACATGGGAAACAATGTTGCTTTTCCAATCTTCCACTTTCAAGATTCTAAGAAATCATGTCCAATTTAATTATAGGAAAGAGATAAAAAAAAAAAATTAAGATTGGAAGTTTCATTGAGGGGAAGGTTCATTAAAAAATCCAGATTAATGTGAAAATAATTCACCAACTCAATTACCTGGGAAAACAAAGATGGGAGCTTCTAGTGTTATTGATGACAATAACGGAAAAGAGAAAGGGAACAGAGAGTTCAACTGAGTGTATGTGAAGAGACACAGCTGTGCTTAAATGAAAGCAAAGGTCAGATGCCAGGTTTTCCCTAAAGACATAGAGATTTTCTAAAGTATTTATTGGAAGAGAAATTCAACCCAGAAGGGTAAGCTAATATCTTTCATGAAAGCGAAGCAACTATTAATCCAAGGTTATGCAACTCTATAAAATATATTAAATAGTCTATAAAGCAGTACATTTTGTTTGTAATTTGTTTCTCTTCACTACATTTTATTCTCATTTATGAAGTTTAAATTTTACTCAGGGGACTAACTATTATAGGTGACATCTAGTACTGTGGTACTTTTACTCCTGAAGCTATAAGTAACTGCAGGGACAGATGCAAACAAAAAATTTCATAAGCACTTCTGTTTAATGGGAAGCAAACATTTATAGTTTCTATGCCCAAAAGTCCATCTCATGAGAATAAAGTAACCAGAATTTAAAATTATAACCCAATTAATTTAGTAGCTTCATATAAGCTAACACTATTTGATCATAATTTATTATACCAGTCTTCTATTCAAAATCATTTATTTTTTAATCATATATACTTACATGTTACAAAATAATATGTCTTTGAGAATATGTATTTTTGTATAATTTAAAGCATTCTCTTCATCAATAATTTGTGGAAATAAAGCTGAGTCAAAAGAATAACAAAGTTTTATTACAAGTAAAATAATAAAGTCTTTTCTAACCATAAAATCAACATTTGTTCTAGTTATCTGCTAACTAGGCAGGGGCGCGGTGGCTCACACCTGTGATCCCAGGACTTCGGGAGGTCGAGGCAGGTTGATCACTTGATTTAAGGAGTTTAGACTAGTCTGGCCAACATAGTGAAACCCCATCTCTACTAAAAATAAAAAAATAAATAAAAACAAAAAAGCCAGGTGTGGTTGCACATGCCTATAGTCCCAGCTACTCGGGAGACTGTGGCAGGAGAATAATTTGAACCCAGGAGGAGGCGAAGGTTGGAGTGAGCTGAGATCATGGCACTGCAGTCCAGCCTGGGCAACAGGGTGGGACTCCATCTCAAAAAAAAAAAAATTATCTGCCAACTATAAACCAGATATTTTCAACAGAAGTTTCTACAAAGATTGGAATGCTCTAGATCTTCACTTTCCAATATGTTATAATATATGGCTAATGAACATTCAAAACATAACTAATGTGACAAAGAAGCTAAATTTTCAGTTTTATTTAATATTATTTAGTTTAAATTTAAATAGCCATATATGGCTAGTGGTGACTTTATTTGATTGCACAGACAGACAAATAGAAACTTGTTTTGTAACATATTATTTTATGTTGTGAAGGTTTATTTTCTTTAATAAATTAATTGATCAAATGTATTTTTTGTGAGAGAATTTTGTATATATGGTTTTCATCTATTTTTCTACTAGAGTCTTTCAGATTAAAACAAAAAAAAAAAGAAAGAAAGCCAAATGAAAATCAAGGAGAAAAGAAAGAGGGTAAGAAAGAATAAAGAATAGATGGAATGATGGGAAGAAAGCAGGAAGAAAGAATAAAAGGAAGAAAGAAGGAAAGGAAGGAGGGAAGGAAGGACATAACTGGGATGTACAGCATAGCAATATAGATCCAATTTGGAGACTAAAATTAGTAAGTTAAATAGGAGATGTTTAATATAAATAATAGTTACTATGTAAAAGAGTAACTATAACATATAAAGTATCTCAAGTTTCTCTGTATGGTATTCTAGGGCTGAGGGAGAATTCACAAGGAAGGACAAACTTGGAAGAGAGTAAGATCTTTTTAAAGAATATTTGATTTGAAGCACAGGATGGCAAAGGAGTTGGCTGACTTTGTCAAATTGGAGTTGGTCTGGTGTTGCTCAGCAAACATTAGGTCACCTTCTAGAGTACAGGTGGAGAGCAGATCAACAACCAGTAATGCGGATGCAGTGAAAATCCAGGTGTCTGTGGAGCTGGAGGCCTTTAGAGCATGCCACTGGGTGGAGGCTTGCCAAGGGAGCCCAGGGTGCAGCTGCAGCTGCGTGCAACCTGGGCAAAATTCAATTTTTCGTTTCTAGAGACTGCCGAAAAGTTACCACCAACCCAAGTCTGCAAGGTCACAGAGGGACTGCATTTTGCACCCACGATTGTTGAACATCCTTGGTATGTTTGTAAATTTTCCCTGCTTATAAATTTCTGTTCCCTGGAAAAGAAGCCAAAGAATATAGAGAATCTTTTCTAGCTACAGCTAAAGCTAATTTAAGTTTGTCTGAGCTAGGCAACTTCAATCATAATCACTTGTGCAGTCCTAAATTCAGAAGAATGCAATTTGATAAAAAGGACTCCCTGTAGATTTCACTTTGCTGGTGTTTGTGGCAGAGGATGTTCAAACATGGGGGATATTAATAGTTACAAAGTTGAGTTTCAGACACAAAGGAGGAATTTTTGTTAAAAGAAGCAGTGATTGTAATAAATCCAAGTCCTGACAGCAGAACCAACTGTATCATTTTTGGCTCCTCAGGCCCATTCTATGGAATTGCATTTACAGCCATTTTTTGGCAGCTTAGTCTTGAAGTTGCTTCTCTAGTCTCTAAAACTGTCAGTGAATTACCCAATGTTCTTTACATAGGATCAGCTTTTTTTGTTTACAACTAAAAACCCTGATCAAAACAAAAATGTGTTCTAGGAAAGGCTGCCAATAAAAAGCTTCACAGAAACTAAGCAATTCTGAAATTGGTTATGTGGACTTGTTGGGGAAGATGGACATAAAATCTTAGGTATTATTAATAGATAGAACTCTTGCTAACAGATGAAAAGTCATGGGGGAATGTTCACATTTTCTACTGTGATAAGAAGGTAGTCTTTGGGTAACCAGAGCCAGGTTTCTTGCAAGCTTTTGTCAGTTCCTATCCCCTCCATGCACCATAACTGACAGTTTCCAAATATAAAACTAGAATAAGATGCTAGCATATCCTAGGAATTTGTAACTCATGAGCTGGAAGAGATTACTCATTTATAATAGATGAAACCTGGAAAGAATTGTGGAAATGGGTTTTGAGGATGCTAAAACAAGAAAATCAAAATATATTTTAGAGGAACTCTATTTTTTCAAAACATACATTTACCAGAAATTATGGATTGCTTATACAAGTTTTGTTGATGTTGTTGTTACTCAGTGATACACCCTACAACCCTAAAAGAGTAGTTAATACTTAATCTGAACTCAATAGGTGTATTTGAAAAAGCATACTAGCTCTAGCAGCTATAAAATAGATGTGGTTATTTATCCTGTGAATTAGGTGCAGTGGGTATACTATAGTGTTACATGCTCAATAAAGTTAGGTGCACATAAGTGTCACCTGAAGTGCTATTTAAAACATACTGATTCCCAAATCTCCACCTCGAGAAATTCCACTTAAATTGTGAAGAAAAGCTCCAGAATTTTTATTTTGCGAAAGTTTCTCAGGTGATACAAAATAACAAATCTTAAGAATTATAAAGAAAATAATTCTGGAGCAGGTATATCATATGAGCCCACTTACCTCATACTGAAGCTCTCAAGAGAGCCCAAAATATAGTCATTTCTCCAAGGTGTTAGAAAGGATTAGTAAGTGAAGTATCAGTGTTATAGAAAGTGTTAATTTTTATTATTTATAGGGCAAAGAGGACCAGGGCTGCTGTTGCTGCAGTAGAAATTATTATTTTTTCAATGTAAATGATAGAAGTAAATGATAAAGTAAGTATGACTGCCCTAATAAGAGACAAACGGGAGTGGTCATCAAAGTGGTGTGGCCTGGAGGAATCCCTAATGGTGATTAATTTATCTTGGGGTTGCTCAGACCAAAAGAGATGGTCAGCCCTTCAAGTCAAAACTTAACTTGCAAAACTGAATATTTTCTAGATCTAGTGAACAGAGAGCTGAATTTAGCTATGAAGAGAGGACAGAGCCCAGTATACAGACATGGAGCCCCTTGAGGAAATTGGAGACTGGGAACACATAACCATAACACAAATACGAAACATAACTCTGTTTTTCACTTCTTACCTGGAATGCCTAATGCTAAGGCACGAATTATTTGTCCCACTGCCAAGAAGACAAAAGCCACATGTTAAGGATGATCCCACTCAAGGATAAGGGAAGCTTTGAGCCTTGATAGCATTGTCGACTAACATTCCGCAATACTTTAGTTGTTAAAAGCACAGATTCTAGCATAAGGTTGCCTGAGTTGAAATCCAGTCCTTGGGGCTTGCTTATTAGCTGTGTGACCTTACACAAGATACTAAAGTTCTCTTTACCTGTGTGTCCTCATCAGTAGTGGAAGTGATAATCACATTTAATCAGATGGTGCTAAGAATATGTAAAACACTTTGAATAGTGCCTGACACACAACACATGCTATGTGTATAGCTTCTCTTTCATAATAACAATGCTTGTTTAAAAATGAAATTTTTATTGAATGAAATATATGAGCAACATCTTGCATAAGACATTGAGAAATGCAATTTCAATAACTCAATAATATAAAAAATAATATAGTAATTACCAAAGAAGAAGGGAAGTAAATGTGTATATTTTATATATAGGCATGTAGTTTTAAGTTATAGGCAGGCTTAATCTTAAGGGTTTAATTTTTAAAGTATTTTTACAAATATAACTGTGAAACCTAATTCAATTGAAACGTAATCTTTAAACTCTATACAAATCTACAAAAGTATTCATAAAAGAGATCAACTTGAATTATGATCAAATTCATTATGTAGTTCCTTAAATTAAAAAGATAATGACTGCTTAAAGTCTATTTAATATTAAACATTTATCACTGTGAAACAATAAACTATACATTTCAAGAAATCTGAAAATTTTTATAGGGCTGCCTAAAATTAAACTTTTTACAATTTGAATAAGAACATATCGAATATATTTGTTGTTCAAAATGGAGACAAATCTAGTTTCTTTTGAATATTCAATACAAAAGAATTAAAAATAAAGCCTAATAGCAAAAGTATAATACTTATACTAGAATAATATTGATGCTAGTGTTAAACAAAGGAAAACCTTGTGAAAAAAATCTGAATTGTTATAGCATCCTCCTTGAGGTAATCAAAAAGAACACAAACTCTTTAGCCCCATATATGTGACTGTAAAGAACAAACCACCAAGTGACTGATACTGAAGTTTGAAAGGATGCAATTTTCTCAACAATGAGCATATTTTATGTCTGAAGAACAAATGAACTTAGATGGAAATAGTTTCTTCATTTTCTTAGTTTATAATTGGAGTTTTTAAAACCATTAAATAATGTTTTCCCCTCTGATGTTTATTAACATGTGGCAGAACAAATTGTCAGCATAATACCATGTTTGAAAGTGTTTTGACCAGCAAACTAGTCTGGTTTTGCAATGTAATTTAGAACCTACTATGACCACTAAGCCAATCAGAATTTTATTACAAAATTTTGGCCAGACTCAGTTTTCTGCTTAGCCATTTAATTACTTATTTTTCTCATAAGGAAACTTGAATAATAAATATGAGTTTATGTAGATGAAAATTACATAAATTTACATACTATATGTAGGCTTCAAATCTACTTCAGCAAAGATCCTAAATGTTTTTTATGGTGGCCATATCAGACATGAATAGAACGTGGTTAATTTCTGCTTTATGTATTGATATGGTTTGACGTTCCTAACCAAATGTTATCTTGAATTGTAGTCCCATAATTACCATGTGTTGTGGGAGGGACCTGGTGGGACATAATTGAATCATGGAAGTGGTTTCTCCCATACTGTTCTCATGGTAGTGAATAAGTCTCACAAGATCTGGTGGTTTGATAAGGGGAAATCTGTTTTGGTTGGCTCTCATTCTCTCTCTGCTGCTTCCATATAAGACGTGCCTTTCATCCTCCGCCATGATTGTGAGGCCTCCCTAGCCACATGGAAGTATAAGTCCATTAAACCTCTTTCTTTTGTAAATTCCCCAGTCTCAAGTATGCCTTCATCAGCAACGTGAAAACGGACTAATACATGTGTGGTGGGGGATAGTTAAGAAATGATAGTTTTACCTCACAGAGCTGCCTGAATTTCAATAATTGTGTCAACTGAATTATGATTTCAACACCTACTCAATTCTACAAATTCTTAGATTTTTCTAAACTAAAACATCAATAGAACCTATCTTCTCTACCACCTGTTTCCACCTGAATGATTATGATAGAAGCTAATTATCAAAGAAAGTATCATAATTATCTTGGCTATCCATAATACATTATTTTTGAAAACAGAATTCATACTCTTGAAAAACTTGGAATCTTAAATAAAAGTAATATTATTCCATGGTAAGAAGCATATAACACAGGAAAAAAAAAAAAAAAAAAAAAAAAACACTGCATTTTGTACTACTTATAACGTATTGAATTTTTAAAAGCTATTTATTTGTGTCTCTGCTAAAATTACTGGCAAGATAAAACTTCAAACTTGCATTATCAGTCAAACTTATTCTCAGCAGTTGATGTGGTGAGGAAAAATAAGGTACTTCAATTTTTTAAAGAAATTAAAATGCACACCAAAATTCTAATAATCATTTAATTATTTAACAATAATTTCAACATTTCTTTAACTTTTGGACTATTATACCAACTTATGAAGGATAAGGTGACTGTCCCAGGTCCTCCATTAGTCCACACCTAACACTGGATTTACATCCTCTTAAATGGAAATTTTGTTTCTCCAATTCAGGTGCATAATATTGTTTATTAAAAATGTTATTATAGGTAATTTGGGATAAATCCTATGGAGTTCATTTTAATTGCATACCTTAACAATTTCAGTACTGGCTGACTTAATATGAAAATTAGTCAATCTTTTTTTCATATTCAATTAATTATTATCCTGTTTCATGTTGTGTTAGCAGTTTTATGAACTAATTAGCTTTGTCATTACAGTTCTGAGAATTCTTACCCGGTCCAATGGTGTAATTTTAAAGTTATCAGAAACCTGTATTTGTGAGTCCTTTCCAAGAATCTTCATGAAGACAAAACATGTTAGGTTTATTGTTGCTCTGGAAAGTACCAGAGTAAAGAATTAACTGTCTGTTAATAGGACTTAAAACGGTTAAAGTTGTGATAACACAATTGAAAAGGAATTTCAGTTTTTTCTGTTGTATACAGTATTTTAAGATAGTAACTAGAATTATGACTAATATACAAGAACTGCTAGATTCCTATTTATACAATGTGTAAAACACACATGAATAACACGTCCATAAAATATAACTTAAAGAAGGTTTAAAATTATGAATTTACAATAATTTTCATATAATATATAAATCTCTCTTTCTACATAGTGAGATATCCTTTTGAAATGTTCCAAGGACCCATCAGGAAAATTCCAAAGCTAATTTGAGGTAAAGAAAAATACTTGACCAGGCACAGTGGCTCATGCCTGCAATCCCAGCACTTTGGGAGGCCAAGATGGGTGGATCACGAGGTCAGGAGATCGAGACCATTCTGGTTAACACGGTGAAACCCTACTCTTCTAAAAATACAAAAATTAGTCGAATATGGTGGCATGTGCCTGCAGTCCCAGCTACTTGGGAGGCTGAGGCAGGAGAATGGAGTGAACCCAGGAGGCGGAGCTTGCAGTGAGCCAAGATTGCACCACTGCACTCCAGCCAGGCCAATAGAGCAAGACTCTGTCTCAAAAAAAAAAAAAAAAAAAAAAAAAAAAAAAAAAAAAAAAAAAAAAAAAAAAGAAAAGAAAGAAAGAAAGAAAAAGACTTAATTTAGAATTTGATTTGGGAAGCTTGTCAAAAATATCAAAGGTTTAAAACACTTCATCAAAATAGGATCACAGGGCACTGTGAACAATAGTCACTCATTTAAGCAAATTGATAATTAAAAGACTTAAAAGGTAAATACAGAAAGTTACACAGTTGTAGAAAACCTTAACTCTTTCATCGAGAGTGCTCAGGTTTTTAAAATAGATTAAAACCCAACAAGGAAAACACGAAGCCTAGAATATTAAATTAATAAAACAGAGCATTTTTGTTTCCTAGACCATTTACCCAAAGGGTAAATAAAGACTTTTCACATTTTCCTACTAAGAGCAGACCAGTACTTTATAAAAGCCCTGTTGTTTGAATGGAGAGAACCAAGTTCTACTTTTGCATCAGTGTACTTTTATTAATGAGGCTCATTTTTTAGAAAAAAAATATAAATAATTGTTTTCTAATGTTAGATGTTACCATCTTACACACATAAAATTTCTTTCATGAGATTTCTCTTCCACAAGCCTACAACTTTCTAATCAAGTCAGTTGTGTCATATTTTTTTCTCTTCTCATTTTGGAAAAAAAACATTTATTCTACTGTAGGAGAGAAATTTCTTTTTCTCTTAACAAAACAAAATATCCTCATACTTTATAGCTTTTATTTTTTTAACCAAAGAACATCTTATCTTTCTTGTATAGTTTCATATAGAGTTGTTGTCCTTATTATTTCTACTAATTTTAGTTACATATATTTCTTAAAATTCTTAAACCTTAATGAGTTTCATTTTCAGTGAACACTTGGCAGAAACCATGAACTGTCTGTTGCATCCATAATCTGTAGATTTGCAAATATATATATATCACATATATATCATACATATATCACATATATATCACATATATATATACACATATATATCTCTCTCTCTCACACACTTGTAAGAAGCATATGCTCTCCCATAGTACAATTTGGTAATGTGGCACAGAACATGTTTATGAATAGTCTCTAATATCTTTAGTATCACTATAATAAGAAACTGTAAAAGAGGCAAAATTATATTACTACCTTCCTGTGTTTATCTGTTTGTTCTTTGGCTAGAGCTAATAATTAAATTCTTGTTTGTACATATTTTCCTCAGCCTCAGTTTTTCATTATTGATTATAAATATGTTAAATCTTTCTGGTATAGAAAGCACATACTTTTCATGGAAATTGTATGTTACTAGTGTCTAACTCACTTATTTTTAACAATTATGCCTTGATTACTTGTAAAGAAAAGATATTTAACCACTGGACATCATTTCATTTTTCTTGTTGACAAATTTTGTAGTAAAAATATAATGTAGGCTTATTTTATCATTAAACTGAAGCAGAAAATAGGATACATCAGTATTATACCTAATACTGAAAACTTTGAAGACATGCCTGTTTTAATCAAACTGAAAAATATTCTTATTTACCAAAGATCATTCAAGCCCTATTGTTGTAGTCTCAGCAATCCACCAATATGTAACAGTCTCTTGTCTGAGATAATGTCCAGCATTCTTTTTCCTACCTCCAAGAAAATTAGGGAGTAGAGACAGAAAGGTGAGGTTAGCGCAAAAGTTTAATAAGTGAAAGAAGAAAGCTCTCTGCCGGCAGAAAAGGGGGCCCAAGAAAGGTGCCCCCTATGATGCTGGGGTCCAGGGTTTTTATGAACTGGGAAGGGAAGGAATGTACTTAGACTGAAGGCTGTCTTAAAGAATGTGTGACTCAGCTTGGCCCAGGATCCTGGCCCAGGACCAAACAGAAAGCTTGACCTGGAATCAATCAGGAGCTGAAATGATGATTCATAGATGCTCCTTAGCCTGGCCCAGGACGAATCAGAAACTTAAGTAAAAGCTCCGCATGTGACCTTGACCCAGGACCAATCGGGGCTGAAAGGATGATTCATAGAAGCCGGACTTACAATCCAAATAAAGGAAAGTAGAGTGCCCGCCAGAACCCACTGGAGCTTACCATGCCCATGCCCACAAGAAAAGAAAAAACTTTTTTGGGGGAACCTGGTCGCTATACAAAGAACAAAGGCATGTCTATGCTAGGCCTTGTCTCTTTATCTGAGTGAGCTGGACATTTGTGCAAGTTTTTATCCAAATGGGCCGGAGTTTTTTCTATCTGTACAACCAAGGGCATGTGTCTAGGAAGAACAACCTGTGGTAGTTCTCTCATTGGTGCCTGAAGCTTGATTTTTTCCCCAGGCTGCTTTTTTATGTTATATGGGGATGAGGCACTGATCCAAGGGCCAGGGGCTCCCTGGGGACCCTTTCTTTGCTATCTACCTAAGACAAGCTAACTAACTCCTTTTAGTCCCCCCTCAGGAGTGGAGACCCTAACTGCTGTTGCGGAGATTGTATGTTGATCTTCCTGGCCACTTCTTCCTGGAAAGGGGCATTTTTCAGGGAACAGCTGCTAGGATTTCCCCTAAGCCTGATTTAGAGGTCCTTGGAAGAAAGGCATCCATGCATGGTGTGGTCAAAATCTAGGATAAGGGTCAACCTTGACACCTCTCAAGTATTGTTCAATTAAATGTGTGTGTTTTTTTTTTTTTAATTTCCTTTTGAACGAATCTTTGATGTGATAATCAGAGTAGGGAACAAAATCTAGTATCTAAATTTTATGTTAGTCTTCCTGTATTACTATTATGTATGTGCTTCCTGCCACTTGTTTATCAGTAAAGGAAATAATAATCAGCAATTATAATAGTTATAGCAATAGTAATAATAATCACGTGTTTTGGCCAGGCACAATGGCTCATGCCTATAATCCCAGCACCTTAGGAGGGCAAGAGAGGCTGATCACCTGAGGACAGGAGTTCGTGACCACTCTGGACAACATAGCGAAACCCTGTCTCTACTAAAAATACCAAATTAGCCAGGAGTTGTGGTGCATGCCTATAGTCCCAGCTACTGGGGAGGCTGAGCTGTAATCTCAACCACTGGGGAGGCTGAGTCTGGAGAATCATTTGAATCTGGGAGGCAGATGTTGCAGGGAGTCAAGATCAAGCCACTGCACTCCAGCCTGGGTGACAGAGTGAGACTCCATCTCAAATAATAATAAATGATAATGTGTTTGGTATTGCTCTTATTCTCATGTTTGGAGCAAGCCTGTGAAAAACTGAATTATTAATGTTGCCTCTTTATCTTCCATCCAAAATTCTCATATCTAGCCATAAATTTTCCACACAAGAATTCTTGTGTTTCTCCATAAATATTACTTGACTTTGCCTTCAGTCATAATGCTTAATTTGACGTATGTGGGCAGAAGTTAAGATCTTACCAGTTCTGAAGCTAGGACTTAGAAAACATTGTTATGTGTCAACTTGCTATCTTATGCCCTATTGTTGTCATAACAAGAATATGCCTCAGCGGGCTCACTGAACAAATAAGCATAAAGACACATAATTTAGACTACTTCCTCAGCTACATGTTGTAGCCAAGACCAGCGGAGCCTAGCCAAACACAGCCTGTATCTGCTTATGCCTACTGATCTGCAGACCTGTGAGAAGGATGGTTGCTGCTTTAAGTCATTGATTTTGGGGATGATTTGTTATACAGCAGTAACTAGCTTGCTCTCCTTCCTCTCTTTTCTCAATCACTTAGTCTTTTCACTTCAGAATTAATATCAGAATAATTTCCTGTTATGGTTATCCTTGTGGCACTTAACGATGCTTTGAATTCTGATAATCCAGTTCCACTAACAAATCAGGAAAAGAAAAAGTAGAATCTTACAGCTAACATAAAAAGCTTTCTTTTTCCACAGATAATGTGGTAACTTTCACAGTCCTTTTGGTAATTTTACTATTTGAGATTGAAAATGTTTAAGAAAGTCTCACAACTCTCGATGTAACAAATGGGAGCAACTTAGAGGATATTAAAAGAAAACAAATGTTGCTGTTTGTGCATTGAGTATATTATTGGATTTTGAATATTTTCAGCTCACTAGATTTTCAAATATTTAGCATTAGGGACAGAAAACAAATCTCTGAGTTTCCTAAAGCTCAAATAAGCCTCTACATTTTACATAACACTTCTATAAGATAGTGAAAAACTCCAGATAGCATTGCTCTATTCTTATTTTATTGATTAGAAAGGTAAGCACAAAACATGTTAAACAATTTTCCCAAACAAAGGAAGCAACCAGGGAATATGATTTTTTCAAAGTTTCAGTTTCAATTCAATGTCCACTCTGTACTATTTCTGGTGAAGTTGAATAATACTACTTTGTGCCTGCAGAACATTCAAAACATTTTATAGGGCTTTATAAATCTTTTTACTTCCCTATGAGGTTGAAAAATCAAAATGTTTGATATATAGCACAATGAATCACCATGGTTGTACTACAGTTTCAAAATGCTTACACATCAAAACCATCCCCATGAATTTCTACTAACTGTCAGCATTTGCAAAACAACAGCATTTCTGGCTAGAAAGGTTTCAGTATTTCATAAGAAATTCAAACTTAACCCCTCATGTATGAATTTCTTTCCCTATTTGTTATGAAACAGCTGTACATATTTTGCAAGTTAAGCTATTGCATGTTTTTTAGAGCCTTATGAAGTTCTGTCATTTTAGAATCAAGTCAATATATGTTTTAAATAGTAAATGTACTTAAGTGTCACATAGTCTGAGTCCTCTACAGACATAAAATAGTCATATTCAATTTCTCAAAAAAATGAGGTAACTTTGGGCCGGGCATGGTGGCTCATGCCTGTAATCCCAGTACTTTGGGAGGCCAAGGCAGGTGGATCATAAGGTCAAGAGTTCGAGACGAGCCTGGTCAATATAGTGAAACCCTATCTCTACTAAAAAATACAAAAATTAGCTGGATGTGGTGGTGCATGCCTGTGATCTCAGCTGCTTGGGAGGCTGAGGCAGGAGAATTGCTGGAACCTGGGAGGCGGAGGTTGCAGTGAGCTAAGATTGTGCCGCTGTACTCTAGCCTGAGCGACAGAGTGAGACTCTGGGGAGAAAAAAAAAAAAAAGTTACTTTAGTGTAAGCATCAAAAAAAAGAAGAAAAAAATTACGTAGCTTGAATACAATTAGGTCAACACACGATTGGTCATTATAAAAATGCCATGATCCATTTCTCATAGTTACTTCACATAACATATTGTGAAGTGTTAAACTTTATGAAGTATATCCTTCATCACCATTGTCCAAATTTATTATTGTTTCTTTATCAAAATGAAGTGAAATATTAAGTGCAGTAAATACTGACAATAGTCATAACAAATGTACAAAACAGACCTAAGGAATACTTGAAGATTTTATTCCCAGTTTTTATTACTTTAAATATGTATTTTTTAACGTTAATAATCTCACAATGTATCCCATTAGAAAATCTGAGAGTGAGAGGCAGAAGATACTAGAGCAGATTTAAGAAAAGTGCACATCTCCAAATGTGCTGAAGTGGGGAATGGGTAATGAAGCTAACACAGCTTCCTAATTAGGAAATTTCTGTAGCACCCAGGAAATGAAGAAGAAGATGAATTTACGTTGCCACAAATTAGGTGTAAAAAAGGTGGTTTTATACTGTCTGGTGAATAACTTGGGTATATTAGTGGAGAAATTCAGGGTTATGCCTTTGCTTGACAGGTTATCTGAAAAGCAAGAGTGTTGAAAGTTTGGTCAAAAGAATTGAAGTAATAAATTCTTATATCTTGTTGGAAAATAATACAGAGCTAAGAGACTAATAGAAGAGAGAGGGTGAAATTAATGCTAGGCCACTGTGAATCAAGAAACAATGGTAAGAAGGGAATGAGAGATTCAGAGAACAAGAATCTTACTTGGAAGATGAAAGTTTAATATGTTGTAGTAAAGATGTTTGGGTGAGGATGAGTCTAAGGTGTAGTCAAAGAAGTAATCTTTTGATATGGAGCTGAAGGCAGGGCTACTAAATTTGAGCAAGAAAATACCATGAACATGCACATCAATAATTTAAAAACGATGTTGGCTTTTTAATATTAATTCAAGTACTTATGGCACCCTGCTGAAACCATATCTACCGTCAAATGTGGGATAAATATTGGGAAATTTATGCCATAGAAGATATTTGTCTTAGCTTTTTTTATTACTTGGTTGAAATGTATGCTTTCTAACTGGACCTGAGTGGGAACTTGTGGTGCCTTTTCTAGGCCTGCCCATGGCTGCCCATGGACCAACTGGTGTGCTCTTCCTCCCATCTGAGGCCCATAAAATCCCCAGACTCAGCCAGAGCTGCATAAATGTTGGGATGACCAGCTGCGGAGAGGAGCTACCCACTCCAGGGTCTCCTCTTTGCTGACAGCTGCAGAGACAATGGGGGCAACCTGCCTGCAGAGAGGATCCTCCCACTCCAGGATTTCCTCACGTCTAGGAGCTGAACACTCTTCATAGGGATACCCTGGCTGCTGAAAGGAGCTGCTCCCTTCAGGAGACTGAGCTGTTCTATCTCTCAATAAATCTCTTTGTCTTGCTCACCCTTCACTTCTCTGCATATCTCATTCTTCCTGATCACAGAATAAGAATTTGGGACCTGTTGAATGGCAGGGCTAAAAGAGCTGTAATACAAACAGTGCTGAAACATGTCCGTTGCTTGCCATGTTTCAGGCAAAGAGAAGGGGAGAAGAGCTGAGGCCCTTCAAGGAGCACAGACCTAGGAGGTCCCCAGGTCAGGGCTGTGACTCCCTCTTTGGGACCCTGTATTCCCTTGCATCTACAGGTTTCTGTGTGCCACCATGTTCCCCTGTGCCAGCCACGGAAGCTGCTTCCAGTGTGCCTGGTCCGGCTGCAGCTTCACAGAGAGCTGGTGCCTATGCTGGCACCTGTAGCTGCCCACGCACCTGCAGAAGCTGGCATGTCTGACTCACTCACACACCCCTCGTTGTTCCATGCTTGGCTCTCCCTTGGCAGGTGTGAGACCCAGGCCTCTAGGGTGAACTGAGCATAGCTTGACAGGCTGAGTAGGCAAAACAAGCCCAGCAGATCCAAGGCAAAATGCAGGCAAAGGTGCCCCTGGCTTCAGAGGTTTCTGGCCAGAAAAACTACACCTCAAGGATCATGTAACACTGTGACTTTATTCCTCTCTTTTAATTTTATGTGGGCTACTCTGTGTTTTTCCCTTCCCATATAAATTTTGAATCAGTTTGTCAATGTACATAAAATAATTTGCTGGGTTTTAATTGAGATTTCATTGAAACTATGGCTCATTTTGGAAAGAACTGACATTTTAAACCTTTGAAACTCAACTACAGGAAAATAAATAAATAAGAAAAAGATCAACCCAATTCCCCTCAACAATAAGAAAAGGAGCAAATTGAATTAAAAATGGGCAAAAGACATAAATGAAAACCTTACCAAAAATGGTATGTGGCAAATAAGAGTATGAAAACATGCTCCACTTCATAATGTCATTAAGGATTTGTAAATTAAAAAGAACAATTATTAGAATTACCAAAATCCAAAACTCTGAAAATAGTAAATGCTGGAGAAGGATTTGGAGCAACAGGAACTCTCATTCATTGCTGAAGGGAATGAAAAATAGCATAGCCATTTTGGAAGACAGTTTTTACCATTTCTTAGAAAACGTGATTAAAAAACAACAGTAGATTTGCCATTAAATATCCTTGGATTTAGTTAATAGTTTCAGATTGAATATGAAACCTCAGTTTTTATGGGTACCATATTACAAAATAAAATTTAAAAACATCCAGTTATACATAAAAACGATTATTGATTTGGGAATTCAATAAGGTAGATAAAATATCTACATTTGTTCATCGGTCTTTTAATTGTGGAAAAATTTTCATTGATATATAAAAGCCAAAATTGACTTTTATTGTTTTAATCAAAATAAACATGTTGGAAATGATGTTATCTCTTCAAATGTGTATCTTCCATTTTTATTTATATCCTCCATGGTTGTAATATCTTAATTGCCAGACAATTTGAAAGGCATTGAGTTACAAGAATAAACTACATAGGTTGAGCCTAAGTTATGCCACCTAAGCTAATAATATTGCTTATTTTTGGTTATTTTAAAATTTTATTTTGGGGATATTTAAAATGAAAAATTAAACAAGTTACTTTTTTCTTCAAATTGTTATTTATTTTCTTCCAATTTCTTGAAAATGTAAAAAAGGCAAACTCTCAGAGAAACAGGTGCTATACACAGGATATTACATATAGCTTTCATTGACTTACATTATCTGACAGAACTTCAAATTCGTTTCACAAGACACTGATTGAAAATGTAATTTTTTTCTTCTACATCAGATGTATTTTTGTTGTTTTCACATATTTATAATAGTAACAGATGATGGTGTTCTTCTAAACTTCCCGGCAACCAAACAGTCAGGGACATTTAAAAAAGAAACAACTTTTATTTGTGTTGATTACCGATGTCAATCATTTCAGAATAAATTAGGCATGCTGTTATTAATAGGAAAGTATGTTACTGCTGATATTTTAAACTGTGATACATATAAGTTACTACAAGAATGCCAAGAAATCATTTCTTATTGCTATAGGTATAATTTTACTGAAAGAAAGACCATTAATATAAATAAGGTCAAGATATGTTGCTGGTAGCTATTTTAATGCCATTTTAGAGTGCATTATTGTTGATAATAAAATATGTTAAATAATATAATTCTTAACAAATATTTTTAATACTAATATTTACTACTGATATAATTATTCTTTCAACAATATTGTTTCCTTTACAGTACACAAGGATATAGCTTGTCATTTCCTAAACTCAAAGGAAATCACGTAGACAAGAAAAGATGTTTATAAAGGAGTGCACTAAGTGCCACAGTGACTGGAAGAATCTACCCTGAGCCTGTTATTTGAAGTAAGAACCCTCCGAACCTGACCTGAATTAAGTCTTTTCTCATCGTTGTAATCTTTCTTTTTTGAAATTTAACATTTGTCGCAGTGCAGTGGCTCACACGTGTAATCCCAACACTGTGTGAAGCCGAGGTGGGAGAATAGCTTGAGCCCTGGATTTTGAGACCAGCATAGCAAATAAAGTCAGATACCATATCTGCAAAAAATTAACCGGCCTAGTAGTGCATTCCTGCGGTTCCAGCTACACGGAAGGTTGAGGCAGGAGGATCAATTGCCTGATCCCAGAAGGTTGAGGCTGCAATAAGCTATGCTGCATCTGCAGGCCAGTGACATAGTGAGACTCTGCCTCAAAAAAAAAAAAAAAAAAAAAAAAAAAAAAAAAAAATTAAATAAAATAAATAAAATTTAAAAATTAACATCGTTTCTAGTCTGCATTCACCACCACAAAACACGTTTCAAATTACAGTCTACTGTTATATGCCAATAGCCTTATGTAAGCTATTTTATTCAAATCGTATAATAATACATTTAAGAATATGATCTGTTAGTCTTACCTCCATTTCATGATCAATACCCACCCAAATTTCATTTTGAATGGTAATCCCCAGGTGTAGAGGAAGAAACCTGGTGGGAAGTGACTGAATCGTGGGGGCGGTTTCCCCCATGCTGTTCTTATGATAGTGAGTGAGTTCTCACGAGATCTGATGGTTTTATAAGTATTTGACGGTTCCTCCTTCACGCACACGCGCGCGCGCACACACACACACACACACACACACACACACACACACACACACACACACACACACGCTGTCCTACTGCCTAAGGAGGGGCCTGCGTCCCCTTCCGCCATGATTGAAGTTTCCCGAGGCCTCCTCAGCCATGTGGAACTGTGAGTCAGTTAAATCTTTTTCCTTTATAAATTACCCAGTCTTGGGTTGTATCTTTATAGCAGTCTGAGAATGGAGTAAAACAATGCCCCTAGCATTAAAATCTTTTTTAAAAAAGTATAGGGCCGTGTGCCGCGGCTTAGACATGTAATCCCAGCAGCTTAGGAAGCTGAGACGGGTGGATCACGAGGTCACGGAGTTCCAGACGAGCCTGACCAACGTGGTGAAACCCCCTCTCTACTAAAAATACAAAATTAGCCAGGTATGGTGGCGCATGCCTGTAATCCCAGCTACTCAGGAGGCTGAGGCAGGAAAATCGCTTGAATCCGGTAGGCGGATTTTGCAGTGAGCCGAGATCGCGCCATTGCACTCCAGCCCGGCAACAACAGCAAAACTCCGTATCAGAAAAAAATAAATACATAAGTATACACAGAGTCTTTCAGTATACCCTCCGAAAAAACAAGTATGCAAACCAAAAAAATGTAAAAAGCTACATCAGAGGTAAAAGTAGCATCCTTTATTGTGTCAGGTTACAAAATCAAAACAAGAAATGTTTTGCTCTAAACTCCTAACATCTAGCTTAGAAATATAAAATAAAATATTAGCCACAAGTAGAAAACATATCTATGAAAAAAATAAACAAAAAATAGATAAAATCCATTAGACATAATTTTAATGTCATCTGAAGGAAAAAAATGATATAGGAAAAAATATTAATTGTGGAAAAAATAAAGCTCTACCTCCTTCTCATGCCTAACGTAAGTATGTATACTAATGGATTAAAAAACTTAAATGTAAAAAGGAAACCAAAATTATGCTGGAAAATGCAAATGTAAATATTTCAAAGTCTCCGGAGAGTGGGTTTCTAAGAAAACAAGATAAAATCTGTATAATCAAAGATTGGCAGAATGTATTGTAGGGAATATATCTTCATCAAAGTACTCATATACAATTTGATCTACTATGATTTCATAGAACAAACAGATCTTATAGGAAAATGCCCTTCTTATAAATTTAGTATCAAGTTTTTAGACAGGTGTTTTTCTCTGCTATCTTCTGGAAAACATTAATTTATTCCTGGTTTATTGTTAAAAGCGATAGTCCTTTGTGATCCAGCATTTGTTGGAGTATTCTGTTGGAACGTTGAGGACAGATACTGAGCTTTGTCTTTCAGCAAGAGTGGTAGTGAGTGCAGGGCTCTTCTGCCTCTGTTGATTCTCACTTTCACTTCGTTTTTGTCATCTATGAATTCTTGTATTGTTGCAAACTCATCCCTATATTTACAAAGCTCTAAGCAAGATTGTTGATCAGGGTATTTGTTTTGCCATATTGCAAGATAAACACTTGGTATTTGTTCCTTTAAAAGCAGACAAACAAATAGTAAAAACCCTTATCAAGGAATGTAAAAAGTGAAATTACATTAGAAATCAAAACTTTTTGCAACATATATAAAAAGCAGAAAGTTGAAGTACTTAATATTTAAGAGATCTTGCAAATCAATAACAGACTTTTCCATTCATTAGACATAAACATCAGCATGTAACATTTTCTCTTCCAACTATTGTATTAGATTTTTAATTGGGTATAGAGTATATTTAAGATTTAGAAAATTGTATTACTCTGAGTTTCTTTTTTATTGTGAACATTAAGGGAGATGATGACTATGGGTACATTTCTTGCAAGGTAGTATAATAACATATCTGTCCAACTTACCTAGTATTCTGAATAATATTGGTAAGCACAAATTATCTGTTATGTAGGTTTATGTAATTATGTAAGTTTATTTTTAATTTTAATTTAATTATCTCACCATGTTTGTGTAAAAATTATTTTCTGTATTTTAAAAATATGTATCATGATTTGCCTTTCCATGTTATTTAAATGTATTTTCTAATGGTATGTCATTGTTTTTAGTTCACATTCATTACAATCTGAAAATTTAAAGCTTATTGCTTCTTGTTACATTTTAATACAATCTTCATCCATAAATGGGACACTGTTATGCAATTGTTTTTAATGCAAAAATCCAGAATTATTATGAGGTTATACTTTCTCTCATGACAGTGAGTGAAACATTATATAACTTCCATTTGCTTTAAGAAGAACTGTGGCTAGCTGACACAGTTGTTACAATAATGGTAATTTGGTGCTGAATGAGAAAGACGCTACCCTGGGAGAGAATTTCCATAACTATTGCATCTAATATCAGAAAAGAAGTGATTTCCTCCCATACTGCATCCAAAATATTCTGTGAGTTCAGGGACAAGAAAATAGCATGCTTAAAATCTATATACCCACCATTAGCTTCTGTCATTCCTTTGTTCATCTAGTGCATTTTTGACATATTTCAATGATAAAAAATTGAAGAAATGTATAGAAATGCAAATCCATACCTTCCTAATTCCATCCATTAGAAATAATTTACAACCAGTCTGTCTCTGTCTCACACACACACACACACTCACACATGTACTATCATGGATACCTCTGAAAGTTTATTTGAGGATAGAATTTTCTATAGATTTAGTTAAAGACCCTTTGAATATTATATGATTGTCTTATGCCAAGTTTGTTTGGAAGAGTGTAAATGTACTACAGAGACATAATTATCTCAGTAGTTGTCATTTATTAAAGAACAATTTAGAAGAATATAAATCAGGTACTGAATTGACATTTGTGGAAACTGTTTGTAAGCTCCTTGGAATCTGGGAGTACCTAGGTATATTCTCTTTTCTCTCTTTTTAACTAGTTATACAGCGTAAGTTTAGACAAGGTTAACACTAATAAGAAATAAAGGTATGTATTAAGAAATATATATATTTTGTAGCAATACAATATATTGAAATATAGTTCAGAAACTTTTCTGTATTTTTGCTTTGGTTTTTAATTTTTGAAAATACATTTATTATTTATTTAATATATAAAAATGTATTGAAAGTTTGTTTCCCTCTGGTGTATTGTCCATGCAGTACTCTGCATATAAACTCAATCACTGGGTTTCAGACTAATCTCCCCACAAATACCGTCTATGAGTTGGAAAAAATACAAAACAGTTTTGAAAACACCAAGAGTATTCTAAGGCAGTCAAGACTTGAAGGACAAATATCTTGGAGATAAATGCTCACTGATGCAAGCCAAACTTCTCTGCACCTTTTTTTCCTGAGAGTGTTTGCTGATTCACATGAGAGCAATAAGCACTAAATAGAAAAAAGCATATATTATTTAATGCAGTTTCACTGAATTTAGAAGTGAAATATAAGGGAGTTTGGGTCTATAGAGGCAAAAAATGATTTCAAATGAAAGAATCCCAAAGAACAAAAGGACATTAAGAAGCAATCCCGGCATTCTGCAGGAATTTCTCCTTGGGGCATATAGTAAATAATATGCTAAACATAAATGGACCAACAGCAGAGGAAGCAAGCAGAATACACCTGCTAACTAAAAATAACAAGTGTAGATCTCAACATTCTTACAGTACTGAGAAGAAAACAATTTGAGTTCAAAGACTGCAAGTAGGAAGCAGCCCAGTAAACACTTCAAGTTTTCAACGGATATGTCTGAGGTAATTGGAGATGACCTAGAAATAAACGAAAAATTATTAATAGCCTCAAAGTACTTTTTTATTATCTTGCAGTCTTCTGCCAAAAAATAAATAAATAAATATAAGTAAATACGTCCTCTCTGATGAAAGACTACTTTATCCAGAGTCACTACAATTTGTCATATACAAACTCATACATTTAACGACAAAATAATTTGCCATGTTTACCAGGAAACAGAACATAGAAACAAATAATTAGAATTATATAAAAGTCAATAGAAAAAGATTTATAAGTAATAAAAATTATTAGAAAACATATTAAAACAACTATGGCTAAGAGTTTTAAAGAAAGGGACAATCTTTTTTAAAATTACATTTTAGGTACCAGAGTAAATGTGCAGGTTTGTTATATAGGTAAAATGCATGTCACGGGGTTTTGGCACACAGATTGTATTGTCACCCAGGTAATAAGCATAGTATGCAAGTCGGTAGTTTTTCGATCCTCACACTCCTCTGAATCTCTACTCTCAAGTAGGCCGCATTTTCTGTTGTTCCCTTCTTTGTGTCCATATGTACTCAGTATTTAGTTCCCACTTTTTAAGTGAGAACATGCAGTATTTTGTTTTCTGTTCCTGTGTTCACTTAGGATAATGACCTCCAGTTCCATCCGTGTTACTACGAAGGACATGGTCTCATTCTTTTTATGGCTCCATGTTATTCCAGGGTGTACATGAACCACACTTTCTTTATTCAGTCCACCATTGATGGGCATTTAGGTTAATTCCATGTGTTTGTTACTGTGAATAATGCTATGATGAACGTACATTTACGTGCGTTTTCATGACAGAATAATTTATTTTCCTTTTGGTATATATCCAATAATGGAATTACCAAATCGAGTGGCCATTCTGCTTTGAGATCTTTGAGGAATTACCAAACTGCTTTCCATAGTGGTTGAACATATTTGCATTCTCATCAGCAGTATATAAGTGTTTCCTTTTCTCTGCAACCTTGTCACCATCTATCATTTTTTGACTTTTCAGTAATAGCCATTCTGACTGATGTGGCATGGTATCTCATTGTGATTTTGATTTGCATTTCTCTTTATTAGTGATGTTGAGCACTTTTTATATGCTTGTTGGAGGGCCGTATATATTCTTCTGAGAAGTGTCTGTTCATGTCCTTTGCCTGCTTTATAATTGGGTTATTTGTGTTTTGTTTGTGGATATATTTAAGTTCCAGATTCTAGATATTAGCCATTGTTGGGTATATCTCTTACAAATTTTTTTTTTCATTCTGTAGGATGTCTGTTTATTGATAGTTTCTTTTGCTGTGCAGAAGCTCTTTAGTTAAATTAGGTCCCATTAGTCAATTTTTTGTTTTTGTTTCCGTTGCAATTGCTTTTGGCATCTTCATCATGAAATCTTTGCCAGGGCCTATGTACAGAATGGTGCTTACTTGGTTATCTTCCAGAGTTTTTAGAGGTTTAGCTTTTACACTTAAATCTTGAATCCATCTTCAGTTGATTCTAAGGAAGGGGTCCAGTTTCAGTCTTCTGTATATGGCTAGCCTATTATCCCTGTACCATTTATTGAATAGGGAGTCCTTTCCTCATTGCTTATTTTTGTCAACTTTGTTGAAGATCAGATGGTTATAAGTGTATGGCATTATTTCTGGGTTCTCCATTCTGTTCCATTGGCCTATGTGTCTGTCTTTGTTTGCTTACCATGCTGTTTTGGTTACTGTGGCCTTGTATTAGGTTGGTGCAAACATAATTGTGGTTTTTGCCGTTAAAAGTAATTGCAGTTTTGCTACTATTTTAATGGTAAAACTGCAATTACATTTTCACCAAACTAATAGTATAGTTGGAAGTCAGGAACGTGATGTCTTCAGCTTTGTTCTTTGTGGTTAGATTTTCCTTGTCTATTTGAACTCTTTTTTGGTTCTATATGAATTTTATTTTTATTTTTTCTAATTCTGTGAAGAAGAATGTCATTGGTAGGTTGATAGGAATAGCATTACATTTTTATGCCAGGTTGGAAAATATGGCCATTTTTATAATATTTATTCTTCCTATTCATGAGTATGGAATGTTTTTCCACTTGTTTGTGTCATCTCTAATTTCACTGAACAGTGTATTGTAATTTTTAAAGATTTTTCACCTACCTGGTTAGCAATATTCTGGAGTATTTTATTCTTTTTGTGACTATTGTGAATCAGATGGCATTTTTTAGTGTGGCTTTGAGCTTGAATATTGTTGGTGTATAGGAATGCTATTAATTTTTATACATTGATTTTATAATCTGAGAATTTGCTGAAGTTGTTTATCAGATCAAGATGCTTTTGAACAGAGATACAGAATTTTCTAGGAATACAGTAATATCATCTGCACACCGGGATAGTTTGACTTCCTCTCTTTGTATTTGGATGCCTTCTATTTCTTTCTCTTGCCTGATTGCTCTAGGTAGAACATCCAATACTATGTTGAATAAGAATGGTGAAAAAGAGCATCCTTGTCTTGTTCCAGTTTTCTCTGGAAGTGCTTCCATCTTTTCCCCTTTAAGTATAATGTTGGCTGTGAGTTTGTTGTAGACAGCTCTTACTATATTGAGGCGTGTCCTTTAATGCCTAGTGTGTTAAGGGCTTTTAAAATGATGGAGTGTTGAAGTTTGTTGAAAGCCTTTTCTTCATCTATTGCAATGACCATGTGGTTTTGTTTTTGTTTATGTTTATGTGGTAAATCACATGAATTTAACTAGAGAAGTAGAATTTATAAGAATCAAACGAAAATGCTAAAATGAAAAAAAAACTTTTACAAATTAGCAGCAGATTGAATACAATGAAACAAAGATTAGTGAATTGGAACATATAAGTATAAATTGTTCAGGTTGATACATAAAGCAAATGTATAAAAATATATTAATAAGCTTCAGACATGTGAAATGACACAAATTTTTGTTTGTAATTGAAATTTCTATAAGAGAAGAGAAAAAGGCTGGCAAACTTATATTTGATACATTACTAGCAAATTATTTTTCTAAAACTGATCTATATACAGTAAAAATCTCGAGAAAGGTAAAGGTAAAAGTTTTAATATACTTTCATTTAAAAGTGGAGAAATTTACATCGGCATATATGAATTATATGAAAATTATGAAAGTGGCTATTTGGGTAAAATTATTCCAAATGAAAGCATGAAAACTCAAAAAGAAATAAATAGCAATCCCTGTAACCCAAAATAATTATTGTCTTTGTCAACCGAAAATAATACAATGGTGAAGTTAAGAGTATCTGTAAATTTGAAAAACATGACAATAATTTAACAGAAGGTGAGATTAAAAAAAGAGATAAATTGGAAATACTATTTTTCTTTGTTTAGGAAGTAGCACAAATGATAATGCAAAGTAGTGTAACTTTTACTGAGGACACAAGTAAAATGTCTAAGATAAACACTGGATGCATAATAAAGACATGTATAATCATGAGCTAATAAAATAAAAAGTAAAAAAAAAAAAAAACCCACAAGTTAATTGAAAAAGAAAAAGATAAAGGGTGTTTAAAAAAAAAGAGACAAAAAGTTAGTAGTAAGAAGGCACAATCAGACCCAAGTATATCAGTAATTCCATTTAGTATATGTACAATAATGTTCCAATTACAATTAAAAGAACATCAGGATTGAGGCTCTAAAACTATATGCTGTTCAGAAAAAAATACTTTAAATCTGTGGAACATTTAACTTTCTTAGAAAAAGGATAAAAAACAGTGTTCTGCTCAAATTTCAACCAAAAGAAAGTTGCTGATGCCATATAAAAACTATAAGAATAGAAATACTAGAGGAGATGAAGAGGGCTACTTCATAATTATAAATAATCCAATTTAACAGGAAAATGTAATCATCCTAAAAGTTAATTGCCATGTGGCATATTTGTAACATGTGTAGTAAAACATAAGTGACATTTATGTACCTAGCATAAAACATACACTACCATATATGTACCTAGTAACATAAGCAACCTATTTGTATAGGTTGAGAAAACTAAAATAAAATATAGAATAATTTACAATTACAGCTAGAAATTTTAACAAACCATGTAAGTAATAGCTGGAATACACACACATACACAAACACATACACACACAAACATACACACACATAAACTTACATGCAGAATTGGTAAGTATATAATCATTTTGAATAATGCAATTTGGATTTAACCAAACTGAAACCCAAATCGTGATAAATATTCATTTCAAATGAGCAAGGAGTTGTCTCCAAAATGTACAAAATATCTAAGGGCACGAAACAGACTGATAAATCTTCCTAACTACAGACATAAAATATCTTTGATAAAAAAGAGATTGACAGATGGCTTGAAACATGACTTAAAGCAGAAAGAAGGACTCAGGGAGCCAAACTGGGCCCTACTTAAGGACTATTCCCCATTTCTTGAGATCTGGAGATGTATGTGTGACTGAATTCCAGAGTTGTTGTGGACCAGTAACTGCTATGCGCTCTCGTTCCTCTCTATTTTGAATGAGAGTGAATCCTGCTATTATCTTGTCCCTGTTTCACACTTGTAGTTTGGGAATTCAGAGGTATTAGTTCATAGGTCTGAGTTAAGAGGCTTCCCTGAGAAGCTACAAATGAGTGGGACTTGATCTACCTCATACACATTTGGGAGTGATTTAGATAACAAGATACTAAAACCTAAGCATGATTCTGATGTAGTAATATGATAAGAATTTTGGAGTAGACAGTGAGTATATGGGCATATGGGAAAAATATAAATATTTGTGTCCAGGGTGCAAGTGTTTTTAGATTGAAAATTGTGTGTAGTATTAATTCACAGGTGTGAGTGTTAATTTGAAAATATATATTTTAATACTAGAACAACAATTAAAAATTAAACATAAAGATGTTTAATGACATTAGTGAGAAAAAATAATTAACAACAACAAAAAACCAATTTACACCAAAAATTCAGGACAAGAGAAAGACAAAAACAAACAACACATGACAAAATTAAAAAAATATATTGAGGAGATGGAATCAAGCCCACCATTATCAATAACTACATTAAAAATAAGTTGTATAAGGTTATAAACAGACACTTTTCAAAAGAAGACATATATATGGCCAACAAGTATATGAAAAAAAGCTCAATATCATCAATCATTAGAGAAATGCAAAGCAGAACCACAATGCAATATCATCACACAGTAGTCTGAATGTTAATTACTGAAAAGTCTAAAAATAACAGATGCTGGTGAGGTTGCAGAAAAAGGGAACATTGTGTAAAGCAGTATGGCAGTTCCTCAAAGAGCTAAAAGCAGAACTACTATTCAACCCAGCAGTCACATTACTGGGTATATACCCGGAGGAATATAAATCATTCTACCATAAAGAAACATGTACGTTAATTTTTATTGCAGCACTATTCACAACAGCAGAGACATACAATCAACCTAAATGCTCATCAATGACGGATTGGATAAAGAAAATGTGGTACATATATACCATGGAATACTGCAGCCATAAAGAAGAACAATATCATGTCTTTTGAAGGAACATGAATGGAGATGTAGGCTATTATCCTTAGCAAACTAACAGAGGAACAGAAAATTAAATACCACATGTTCTCACTTGTAAGTGCAAGCTAAATGATGAGAACTCATGAAAACCAAAAGGGTAACAACAGACACTGGTGTCTGCTTGAGGGTGGAGGATAGGAGGAGGGAGAGGAGCAGAAAAATAAGTATTGGGTATTAGATTTAATACCTGGATGATGAAATCATCTGTACAACAAACCCAGGTTACTTAAGTTTGCCTGTGTAACAGATCTTCACATGTACTCCTGAACCTAAAATTAAAAATTTTTCAATTAAAAAAGGCAGAGATTGTCAGATTAGATGAAAAAGCAGGAATCAAACATAGCTGTTTACAAAAGATACCCTTCAAATATAAACTCATAGATAGGTTAAAAGAAAAAGGATGAAAAAGAGATTTTAAAAAAACACTGACACAAACAAGCATAAAGTAATATATTCAAATCTTTAAAAAATATAAATTCTTTAAGAAAAAAATTCTAAGCACCAAACTATTAGAATATTTTTTCAATAAAAAAGTTTCAGTTTATCAGGAAACTGTAAAATCTTAAATGTAATTACACCATAAAACGGAACTTCAAAATAGACAGAACTAAAGAATAAAATAGACAAGTCCATAATTATACTTGGTGATTTTAACATACATCTTTCTGTAATTAATAGAAAAGATAGACAGAAACTTGGTAAGGATGTGGAAGATTTAGTCAACACTTTTAATCCACTTAATGAAAATTCATAAAATATTTCAACTAACAACAGCAGAATAGAAGTTATTTACAATTTAACATCAAACAAAAACTTAGCCATTTCATAGAAAAAAAAACAAGAGTGACTATGATCATATGAAAAGATACTAAATATCTTTAGTCATCAGAAACATGCAAATTAAAAACCACATGTTGCAGGAAGTCAGGGACCTCAGTGAAGGGACTGACTGAAGCCATGGCAGAAGAACACAAATTGTGAAGATTTCATAGGCACTTATCACTTCCCCAATTAATACTCTTGTGATTTCCTATGCCTGTCTTTACTTTAATCTCTTAATCCCATCATTTTCATAAACTGAGGATGAATGTCGCCTCAGGACCCTGTGATGATTGTGTTAACTGCACACATTGTTTGTAGAGCATGTGTATTTGAACAATATGAAATCTGGGCACCTTAAGAACAGGATGACAGTGATTTTCAGGGAACAAGGGAGATAACCTTAAAGTCTGGCTGCCTGTGGGCTGGGCAGGATAGAGCCATATTTCTCTTATTACCGAAAACAGGTAAGAGAAGTATTCTTGAATTCTTTCCCCAGTAAGGAATATTAACAATTAACAGCCTGGGAAAAGAATGCATTCCCAGAGGAGGTCTCTGAAATGGCCGCTCTGGGGGTGTCTGCCTTATGCAGATGTAGATAGGGATGAAACACGCCCTAATCTCCTGCAGCACCCCAATGCTTGCTAGGATTAGGAAATTCCAGCCTCGCAATTTCTAGTCAGACCGGTTTTCTGCTCTTGAACCCTGACAATGCATGCACAGAGGGACATGGAGATTCATTAGTGAGTCTAGTTTTGCCCTGACCTTCTGCCGTGTGATCTTTTGTCACCCTTGAAGCATGTGTTCTCTGTGACCCACACCCTATTCGTACACTCCCTCCCTTTTGAAAATTGCTAATAAAAACTTGCTGGTTTTATGACTCAGGGGGCATCACGGAACCTGCTGACATGTGACGTCTTTAAAATTTCTCTCTTTTGTATTCTTTCCCTTTATTTCTCAGACCAGCTGACACATAGGAAAATAGAAAAGGACCCACGTTGAGTATAGGGGGTGAGTTTCCCCTGATAACCACGCACCCATTAGAATTGTTAAAATTAAAAACTTTACAAACAGGTATTCATAATAAGGTGGAGCAATTGGGATTCTCATGTCTTGCTGACAAGAGTGCAAAATGGTACAATTGCTTTGGTGATATTTGGCAATTTCTTATAAAATTAAACATACAGTAAGCCTCACTTAACATTATTGGTAGGTTTTGTAACTTCAAGCAAACTGATGTAGAGCAGGTCCTCGAATAATGTAAACTCCAACTCCTTGTTTCCTTATAATATTGATGAGAAAAAAATTGGCTTTGTTATGAGTTTTGCTTAACATTGCAGTTTTCAAGAATCTCTTGATGATCTTAAGTGAAGACATACTGTATACATATGCTATGGTCCAACAATTCCATTCCTAAGTATTTACCAAGATAAACAAAACAAAATTTAAAAAAAACTACCCATATCCACAAAACACTAGTTTAAAAATATTCATAGCAACTTTATGATAGCACTAAAATATAAACAACTCAAATGTATATCAATTTTAACCAGAAATATTTCCCTTTTTTCCCACAAAAAATGGTATGTCATAACAGCCTTATGCAATATTGCTATATGTTATATTGCTATACATGTGTATATATACATATTGCTATGTAAATATATGTACACATATAGCAATATATGCATATGTGCCCATATAGCAATATCAATATATATAAATATATATTTATATATTTACACATATTGTACATATTGTATATATTGCATATACACATGCTGCCATATGCGTATATGTATTTATATAGCAACATATCCACATATGCAGGGAATGGATAAACAAGATTTTTTACATTCAAACAAAGGAATACCAGTCATCAACACAAGGACAGAATACACACACACACACAGACACACACACGTACTTTATGAAGTAATTTCACAGACATTGTGTAGAAGGAATAAAAAAAGTTACAATATCATCATGTTCAGTATGGTTCTACTTCCAAGTAAAGGCAAAAACTATCTAGGATTCTTAAAAAATCAGAAAATGGTTTCCTGTTGTGTGAATAGGGGGTGGCATGTAGACGAGAAAGGAACTTGAGGGAAGTTTCTGGGTAATGGAAATTTATATCTTGATTTGTATGATGGTTTCATGATACATATAGTCAAACTCATTGAAGTGGACAGTTCAGATATTTGTGGTTTTTATTACATAATTTCTACCTCAAAATATTAATTTAAGAAAAATATATCCCTCCACCTTCTTTACATTTGTCCCAGCTAAGATAACGCTATTGAAATACATTACAGTTATGAGCACAAATAAAAAATTATCAGATGATAGTCTATTTTGTTGCTTATATCAAATGAAGAAAAATGCAACCTACATAAATGTAATAAATTCCAATCTCCATCTTCCCTCAGGAATGATTTCTAAATAGCTATAATATTATGATAAATATTAGCTTGTCTAGAAAAAATCAATTAGAGAACCCGCACTTATGCCTCTACGTAATAAATAAGATCATGGAATTTCACATGATTAAGGTAAAATTGGTCTATTTGCATAAATATTTCTTGACCAGGACAGCTATCAGTACACAAAAACGATTTACACAGCTCATAAGTATAGTACACTAAACTGAAATTGAATGAATTCGGTGTTCTCCCAATTCAACTTCTTTTAGTGGCGTCACCTAAATTTTCATGTATATTCAAATGAGAATGATCAATTTTTATCATTTTACTGAGACTGAGTGACTTTGAAAAAAAATATTGATTCACAAATACATTGAGGAGAATAGTTTTGTTTTGAGGATAAAGCAATGAAATCACAGATTGAAACGACAGTTTTAAAACATACTTAAAGCTGGACATTGTGGATCATATCTGTAATCCCAGCACTTTGGAAGGCCAAGGTCAAAGGATCACTTGAGCCCAGGAGTTTGAGGTCAACATGGGCAAAATAACAAGACCACATTACTACCAAAACAATAATAATATTAAAAAAAATTAGCCATACATAGTGGTGCCTGCCTATTGTTCCAGCTATTCATGAGGCTGAGGTGGGAGGATCGCTTGAGCCCAGGAATTTGAGGTACATATCACATTGGGAAATTATTATGGGTATTTTGAAAAAAATACAGAGTGTCAGAAATTTTCGAAAGTGAAACAAAGGAAGAGAAAATGATCAATCCAAAATTCTACACACTTTACACCACATTATACTAACTTGATGTGTCTGTATTTGTTCTCTTCTAGTTGTTTTCAATGTGTAAGTGTTTTTCTTGAAATTAACAAAGAAAAATAGCATTGTCTCATATAACTTTTATAATGATATTTCCTAATAGATTTTAAATTCCCCATGTTTGAGACTAGGCATGTGTAGAGATAGTATGTATATGGGATATATCTGTATCTTCCTCTCAGTCTTGCTGTGAACCTAAAGTTGCTCTAAAAAAAAAGTCCTTAAAGAAAACCTCTGTTTTTAAAATACAATAATTTAGTTGGTTATTAATGACCAATTAATGGCTAATAGTCATTAGCCTTTGCTTACTGAGTTACTGGGATCTTTATAGTTTATTATTTGCAATGTTAAAATAATTGATGTATTAAATCACAAATACATTTCCTTATATATTATTTTCCTTTTAAAGTATTTTTTAGAAATATGGTCTTACTATGTTGCCTATGTTGGCATGAAACTCCTGGGCTCAGCTTATATTTTTAATTTAAAAAATATAACAATTTTTTGTTTTGACACTTTTTTCTTTTCAGCAATGTCCTGATCTTTACACAATGTATTTATCTTTCCTAAATAACTCAGAAATTGATACAACACCCCCCTCCAAAATAAATTATTTACAGGTTTAAAATAATCACTTCGGTCCCTGAAATGACTCCTGCTGTTTATTGACATATATACAGATGTAGATTCATTTCAGGTATCTTATAGGATCAACTTTTTAAAAATAAACATTTATTTAACTTCAAAAAATTAATTTATAGAGATTATTTTATTGGAAATCAAGAGGAATATTTCTGAAGTAATCTTTCTTAATTGTTCAACAGTAATATCAATCCTATATTCCAAATAATTATTACTTTCTGAATAATTGTTACTTTCTCCATCGACAAATAGTGCTTTTTTTTCTTTTTATTTTATGTTAGTTTTGAAATCAGCTGTAGAGTTTAGTTTTGGTTATTATGTTAAATTTCTTCATAAATTTAATTTCTTCTGATGTAATTCAAAAATTACATCAGAAGAAAAAAATGGCATTTTCACCCACCATTTTTGACAAAAGAAGGTCTCAAGATCAAGTGAGATGCCATTAATGTAGAAATGGAAAATACTGCAAGAAGGTGAGACAGTGAACAATTGGAGAAAAAAAAAAAAATATATATATATATATAGTTTATTACGCCAACTTTTAAGGCTATAGCCCAGATCCTGATTCTGTAACTACATGGCCTGTGAAGGCTAATTTAGCCTTTCTGGGTTTCAGCTTCCTTATTATAGTAATGAGCAGATAATCAACAAAAATCAATCAAACAATATGGAGACTATATTTAAGTGCTAAATTAAAGAGATAGTTGATTTTCCTTTTCTGCACCTAGAAAACATCTACACTGATGATAATAAATACTTTCATTTATATGTTTAATTTTTATTCTTTCAATCTCATTTCCAAACCTTCTAAAACAATAGTAAAATTAATCTATACAAGGAGAAGAGGAAGCAATTTAATCCTATCAATCTGAGAAAAGATTTGGTCCTTTTTGAATTATTTATATTGCCCCTAAGATTCTTTCTTTTTCTTATAATTTTTTGACATGGAATGGTAATTTGATTTAGGGACTTTGTGAACTCTTTTAACGTATGTTTAGTATTCACTTTATAAATATAAAATTATTATAGCTGACAAATTTTTCATTCTGTGATTTATACTTATTTCTACTCAGTTCTTTATTAGTGGAGATTGAGAGGAGTTGGTCACTCTCCTGAACGCAAGAATCTTTTTTTGTTGAAGCTTTTCATTAGTCAGTTTCTTTAACATTATCTTGTAGCTCTTTTTTGACTCATGAATAATCACTACCACTCTTCTCTGAACCTTATTTACATTTCCACATATTTTTAAAGTTCTGAGACAAAGAGAAGGAAAATACTCTAGTATTCATTTACCTTAAACCGTTTATTGGAATTTAAATTTATTTGGTCATCATATAAATCTAAATCAATAACTTGTACAATTTTTTTAAAAGATGGAAAAGTGAGTAAATAGAATATATTAATAACTAACAGTGTAATCTTCTAGGTACAGCTTATTAATTGAAGATATATGCAAATAGAAGAGAAAATTCTATATGTAAAAAAGAAGACTGTTAGCCATCACCATGATTACACCTCCTTCCAAATATAACATCAAAAATATGTTTGTCCTGTTGGTTAGGGAATATCATGATGACCTTTCTCTCATATCTTCCAATAATTCACAGAAATACTAGAATATACAACTAATTTGACAATATGAGTAAATGGCTTCATTTCCACTGTTGTTTTACTTCATTGTTATTTACCTTTTGTGAATGACAATTTTGAAAAAGGATTAAAAACATGAATGTCAAATAGAATTGACTTGTCAGCATCCAGATTCTATAATCTATAAATATTTTACCTTTGACAATTATTTTTTCTGTGAAAAACAGGGATAATAGTAATATTTTTCTCAGAATGCTAAAAGCAATAAATAAGACACATAAATAATTAAGCAGTAAATTAGACACAGTGTTTAGCAGTGTGTCACAGAGAGGAAATATTTAATAAGTGTTACCTGTGATTATCTAATGAACTCTATGAGAATTATCAAAATAAAGAAGTACCTGTTTCTTTTATACTTTCCATATTTCTTAAATCAGGGCTCTTCTTGAAGTAAATTATGTTGTCAGAATCAAATTTCTCCAGATCCTAAGGAATCTTAACTTCAGGGCCCTATGTTTGCATTCCAGATAGACTGCTTGTAGTTCATATTTTTGTTTTTCATGGCAATTGGCATTGAGAGTCTGTGGAAATTTTATATTTTCAATTTTATACACTTTTTTAAATTAAAGAAATAATCCTCCTACAACATGTAAAAGGAGCCAGGAACAGGAAATGCTGAACCCAGAATGCCTGGTAAATTGTTCGTATTATTTCTACTTCCTGATGAATTAATGTGGATGTTAGTATTAAAATGTTTCAAATGTTTCTCAGTAAGTAACATTATTTATTTTAACATTTATGAAAGAATTATTTGTATTCCTTTATAATCATTTTTCCATTAATTCATATTATAGAATTGGATTAAATGAAAATTTTATAACTACACTGAGTAAAAAAAAATTTCTGAATATGCATAGATATGAAAATTCAGTACTGTTTTCTACCATTCATTTAGGATCAATATTTCTATGCCTAATATAACAATTGCTAAAAATATTTATAAATTGCTACCAAACCATAGTAGTTGTTTAACCAAGGAATATACCCCAATTTTATAAACTTCAAAGGATTAAAATCTCCCTTGTGTCTTCCCTGAATCATTTACCCACTAGAGCATGGACACATTCCACTGTTGTATCAATATAACTAGCAGTGGAATAAAAGCAAAATGAATTACATCATTGATTTTAACTCAAATAATTCTTGAAAATGGTAATCTGAGTCATAACTAATCAAAATGTCATTTTTATAATTTTAGAAATGAATACTCTTTTTCATCTCAAGAAAATGTATTTTATATTTACACATCTATTTAAAAATCTGCAGTACTAAAATCTCAGAGAATGTATTTTTATAAACACATAATTTTTCTCTTTGAATAGAAGACAATTATCTTTCCATCATTTCCTTAAACTTACTTATGATAGAGTTATACGGTGGCATTTCCTGAATACATAGTACTGGGAATACAATGCCACCTATTCATCTGTTTCTCATCAATAACATTTGTTCTGTTTGTGGTGATTTAAGAATTCTCTAGGGCAATTTAGGTTTTCTCTACCATGCTCTTCACTTTTCTGAAAGTCCTTCCCAGCAGAGTTTTTAATGTCCATATTTCTGATAACAGTCTGTTAAAAATCATCTAGACATTTTCTATCATGGGCTCCTCAAAAGTATTCCAATTTCTTCCCCCTGTTCAATTCCAAAGGCACTTACACATATTTTAGGTGTATGTCACAGCAGAACCTCACTCCTCGTACCAAATCTGTATAGTCTCCTATTGCCATAACAAATTACTACTAATTAGTATTTAAAACAATGATGACTTGTTATTTAACCCTTCCTATGGGTCAGAAGTTCATGCTGCTGACACTCAGATGGCTTCTCTGCCTTGATTACCCAGGGTCAAAATCAGTAGATCCATTGGGCTGATCCATTATCTGAAAGCTCTGAAGAGGAATATTCTTCCGGGCTTATTCAGGTTGTTGAAATTTCATTTCCTTGTCATACTTTGCATGTTGTATAGGGTCTCTTCAAGCCAGAAACAATAAGCATAATCATTGTGCTTCGAATTTCTGACTTTTTTCTTCTCTTCTCTCTCCTTATTTTTAAACAGCTTATAAAGAGATTATACTTAAGGCAAGTCCTGAAGTTTGGGCAGTATAAATGCTAGAAAAAAAAGTTTTGTGAATAACTATCACTCTGTGCAAACTTCTTGGAATAGAATATCCTGGATTTTTTGGGAAAAGCAGCATAAAATAAGGTTGGAATGAGAGTCAGGGGCCAGATTATAAATAATTCCAAAGTACAGCAAATATATTTTGATTCTGATCACAAATAATATTGGAAATTATTCTAAGTTTTAAGTTGTATATGTGTGTGTGTGTGTGTGTGTGTGCCTGTGCCTGTGTTTATGGTATGTGTTGATTGTGAGAAGCACAATTAAATTTGTTGTTGTATACGCATTTCTAGGAATTCCTTATATATTCTGTATTCAATACCTTTTCTAGTTTTTGTCAACAATCTAATCTTCTGGCTTTATTTTTTGTCAACTATCTTCTGTCTGTGTGTCTTCATGTTTTACCTTCTCAATAGTGTCTTTAATTAACAGAAATTCCTACTTTTAACCATTTTCTTTATGCCAGTGATTTTTGGTCCTTTTGGAAGATTTATTTTCTTGCCACAAATTTGTTAAGGTATTTCCTTATGTAACCATTATTGTGCTTCACATTTAGATCTTCAATTATCTAGAATTGATGCTTGTACTTAATGTAAACTGAGTCGTTTCATTTTTTTTAATACAAATGATACAGTATCACCTTTTGCAAAGTAGTAGTATTTTGAAAATGTTTGCATCTAAATCAAAAGATACAGTGATCACCAGTTGTTTTGTTTCTTGTGAAGTGTTTGTCTAGTTTTGGTATAAAGATAAGCTTGACTTCAAAAATGAGACAAAAAATGTTCCCTCATCTTCCATTTTTTCACAACAGTTTGTGAAGGACTATTGTTAAATTTTTAAAAAATATTTGGTAAAATTCTCCAGTGAAGCTACTGGGCTCTTTATTTGGGGATTTTTTAATTATGATTTCATTCTTTTTGTTTACTATGTGTCTAAGCTTTATTATATGATCTTGAATCTTCAGTCTTGTTAGCACATATCTTTCTAGAAGTCTATAGATTTACTCTAGGTTATCTAATTTGTTAGTATACCATTGTTCATGGTATACTCTTGATTTTTCTTCTTTCCCTGATAATGTCAGAGTGATTCTGATTCTTCCTAATTTTTCTAAGTTGTCATCTCTCTTATTTGATCAGTTTAGACAAAGTTATGTCAATTTTGTTGATCTTTCAAAGAATCAACTTCTGATTTGATTGATTCCTTTATTTTTTTATGTTTTATAATTTCCAAATTTGTCTTTAAAATTTCCTTCCTTCTGCTCGCTTTGAATCTGTACTGCTCATGTGTCACCCTATAAAAGGTTTGCCAAATTTTGTCTTCCCTCTCAATGTGCTAGATTCAGTTTAGTTTTCAGTTTTCTCATAGTTGCTTTTTATATTTTATTCACAACTGTAGTAATAATAGCAGGAATGTTAGGTCGTGGTGATTATACTGTACTTTGACTAACAACAGAAGTCTTCTGTGTTTTCAACTTAACCTGGATAAATATTATTATTAGTTCTCCTTAGGAGAGAAATTCATGATTTCTTTTTTCTTAGCTCAGGATATGGACAGATGTATGACTTTATATAAGAAAGTCTCAGTTAAGCAGATATTTTTAAACCTATGTTTTAATGTAGTAGAAAATCACATATTTTAGTATTATAAATTCTGTGAGTGCTCTATTATCTTTAGATCTAGAGTTATTGATATTCATTGGTAGGATTCTTAAAATCTACCCTTCTGAAATTTCAGGAACTGTAGTTTTTAGTAGTCCATAAAAGCCACTTAATTTAAGATATCAATTTGAGAGTTACATTTGAGAACAATTTATGAAAGAAAAGGAAGCTCTATAGTAGGCATTTTATATTGGAAAGCAATGCTTATTGTTTTATTAAAATATAAAAAATTCCAAGAGAATGGTTAACATAAAATGACATGTAGCTGAAAATGTGCTAATGTTACAACTCCCACAGCCTATAATGAAAGAAAAACTTTTGGTTTCCATAGTTCCTCTAATCTACTGCATGTCACATTCTTTTGTCCGTTTTAGCTAAACTTTTATAAAAATTAAAGGTGTCAGAAGCTAAGAAACAGTAGGCCAAAATGAAAATACTTATCAAATCTGAAGGATGATTATAGTCAACCATAAAGCATAGGAAAGTTGTGATCTGACTATATCAGAAATTAGAGGAATTAAGCAATAGTTTTAGATTTTACTTTAGACACAAATACAAAGAATCATATTTTTATCACTACACACCAAAAAATGCAAAGTAAAAAGTCAAACCACAAACAGGGTGAAACTATTTGCAACACATATGTCAGAAAATGTCACTATATCTAAAACACATAAAAGCCCATTATATAAATAGCTTGATAAAAAAGGGAGAAATTACTGAAATCAGAAAAATAAAAAAATAAGCTATCCAAATGTCTTCTGAACATGTCAAGAGATCACCAACGTCATTAGTTGTTTGGGAAATGCAAATTAAAATAAAAATCAGATATAATACACATACACCAAAATAGTTAAAACTAAAAATACTGATAACAATAAGGGTTGGCAAGGATGTAGAACAACTGGAACCATAAAACCTCGTTAATAGGAATAAAAAGATTCTCAAATTTGAGAATTTATTGGTAATTTCTAATACATTTGAGTATACAGGCTGAGTATACTTTATCCAAAATTACTGAGACTAGAAGTTCCTTAGATTTCAGATTTTTTGTTATTTTGAAATATCTTGGAGATGGTACCCAGTCTAAACATAAAATTTATTTATGTTTTACATATACATTTTTACACATACATTTTTACACATAGCAAAAGGTAATTTATACAATAGTTTAAATAATTTTGTGCGTGAAACAATGTGTGTATACACTGAACCACCAAAAAGCAAAAGGTGTTACTATCTCCTTCACCTCGTGGAAAATCTGTGGTTGTTTGGTGTCATTCCTGACCCCAAATTTATATATAACCCATAAGCAAACATTTTTAAAATTTTGACCATTTTTCGTATTACTGTTTTAAAAAAAAGAGATCCCATCTCTACAAAAAAAAAAAAAAAAAATACAAAAATTGGCTGGACATGGTGGTATGCACCTGTAGTCCCAGCTACTTGAGAGGCTGGGGTGGGCGAATTGCTTGAGCCTGGAAGGCAGAGGTTGCAGTGAATCAAGACCGTGCCACTGTGTTCCAGCCTGGATGATAGTGATACCCTGTCTTAAGAAAAAAAGTGAGAGACTCTTGTGCTTTCTTCAATATGTCATTGCATTTTCCAACTCCAGAATTTCTACTTGATTTTTTAAATTATTTCTAATTCCTTGTGAAATTTACCTGCTAGGATTTGAATTTCTTCTCTGTGTTATTTGAACTTCCTCTAATATCCTCAAAATAGGTATTTTGAATTCTCTGAATGGTCACATATCTCTTGTTTCTCTGGGTTTGGCACCTGGTGTCTTATTTAGTTCAATTGGTAAGGTTATGATTTCATGAACGGCATTGACACTTTTGGATGTTTGTTGGTGTCTGGGCATTTAAGAGTATTCACAGACTTTTCACAGTCGGAGTTTGTGCTCACACTTCTTGAGAATGCTTTATAGGTGTTTTATGGGACTTAAGTGCTGTAATTCAAGTTTTGACCGCTGCATTCATATCTGCCTTAGGGGCAAGCCAATCCCAGTAATGCTGTAGTTCTTGCAGAATCATAGAGGTACCACCTTGGTGTTCTTGGATAAACTCTAGAAGAATTATCTTGATTACCAGGCAAGGACTCTTGTTCTCCACTCTTATTTTCTTTCAAACAGTGTCATTCAGTTTCTCTCTCTCTCCCTCTTTGTGCTGAGCTGCCTGGAATCAGGGTGGGGTGACACAAGCGTCCTTGTAGCTACTACCACTGGGACTGCACTGAGTCAGACCCAAAGCCAGCATAGTACTGTATGTCACCCAAGACCTGCTGTAACCGCTACCTGCCTACTTCTGAAGGCCCTATAGCTGCACAATCAGCATGTGGTAAAGCAAGCCAACCTATTTCCTTTCTTTCAGTTCAGTAAGTTCTCCAGGACTCTGGGAACGTCCTTCTTTTGAGAAGCGGCTATTCATGTCCTTTGCCCACTTTCAAATGGGCTTGTTTGCTTGTTTGCTTGTAAATTTGTTTAATTTCCATTTAGATTCTGGATATTTGACCTTTGTTAAATGTATAGTTTGCAAATATTTTTTCCCATCTGTAAGTTGTCTGTTTACTCTGTTGAGTAAAATTTGTTTCTTTTACTGTACAGATTTTTAATTTGTTGCAATTGCTTTTCACATCTTCATCATAATATCTTTGCCAGAGCATATGTCCAGAATGGTACTTATTAGATTATATTATAGAATTTTTATAGTTTTAAGTTTTCAATTTAAGTCTTTAAGCTATAGTCAGTTGATGTTTATATGACATAAAAAGGGGTCCAATTTCAATCTTCTGCATATGGCTAGCCAATTATCTGAGCACGATTTATTGAATAGGGAGTCTTTTCCCCATTGCTTGTTTTGGTCAACTTTGTTGAAGATGAAATGGTTTTAGGTATGTGGCATTATTTCTGGTATCTCTATTCTGTTCCATTGTTCTATGTGTCTGTTTTTGTGGAGTTATCATGCTGTTTCAGTCACTGTAGCCTTGTAGTATAGTTTGAGGTTGGGTAAGAAGATGCCTCCAGCTTTGTTCTTTTTGTTTAGGATTGCTTTGGCTATTCGGATTTATTTTGGGTACTATTTGAATTGTAAAATCGGTTTTTGGAATTCTGTGAAAAATGTCATTGGTTTTTTGCAGTAGTTTCAGAAGGGTGGTATCAGCTCTTCTTCATACATCTGGCATATTGTGGCTGTGAATCTGTCTAGTCCTGGGCTTTTTTTGGTTAGTAGGTTTTTTGTTTTGGTTTTCATTTTTTTTTTCTTTTTCACTGATTCGATCTGGAACTTTTTATTGTTTTATCCAGGGATTCAATTTCTTCCTGCTTCATTCTGGGGAGGTTGTAGGTATCCAGGAATATTTCCATTACTTCTGTATTTTCTAGTTTATGTGCATAGAGGTGTTTATAATAGCCTATAGGGATTAAAAAAAAATCTGTGGTGTTATTGGTAATTCCACTTTGTCATTTTTAATTGTTTCTATATGGATCTTCTGAGTTTTTTTCTTTATTACTGTAGTTAGTGGTCTATCTTATGAACTTTTTTTAAAGAACTAGTTTATGGATTATTTGATCTTTTGTATAGTTTTATGTCACAGTTTCCTTCAGTTCACTTCTTATTTTGGTTATTTCTTGTCTTCTGCTACTTTTGGGGGCATAATTTGCTCTTGTTTATTTAGTGTCTCTATTTGTGATATTAAGCTGTTGATTTGAGATCTTCCTAACTTTTTGATTTGGGCATTTAGTGCTATAAAGTTCCCAGTTAACATTGCCTTAGCTGTGTCCTGAGAGATTCTGGCATATTGTATATTTGATTTCACTACATGCAATGTTTCTGCCTTAATGTTCTTGAAATGATTTGACTGTGTCCCCACCCAAATCTTATCTTGAATTCTCACCTTTTGTGGGAGGGACTTGGTGGGAGGTAATTTAATCATGGGGGCAGGTTTTCCCATGCTGTTCTCGTAATGGTGAATAAGTCTCGAGAGATCTGATGGTTCTATAAAGGGAAGTTTCCCTACACAAAATCTCTGTCTTTGCTTGCTGCCATCCCTATAAGACATAACTTACTCCCCTTGCCTTCCACCATGATTGTGAGCCCTCCCCAACCATGTGGAATTGTAAGTCAATGAAACCTCTTTCTTTTGTAAATTGCTCATTCTTGCGTATGTCTTTATCAGCAGTGTGAAAACAGACTAATACAGTGCTTACTTACCCAAAAGTCATTCAAGAGAAGATTGTTTAATTTTTAAGCAATGGTATAGTTTTGCGCAATTTTCTTGATATTGATTTCTACTTTTATTGCACCATGGTCTGAGAATGTCACTGGTATAATCTCGTTTGTTTCATTTTGTTTTTGTTTTTTTTAATTTTCTGAGGATTGTTGTGTGGCCAATTGTGTGGTCAATTTTAGAGTATGTGCCATGTGGCAGAGGGGATAATATATATTCTGTTGTTTTAGGGTGGAAATTTCTGTAGATTTTCATTTGGTCCATGTGGTCAAGTATTGAGTTCAGCTCATGAATTTTTATTTTTATTTTTTTAAATTTTTTGCCTGATGATTTGTGTAATACTGTCAGTAGGGTGTTGAAATCTCCCACTATTTTTGTTTGGTAATCTTTCTCTTCATAGGTCTTTCAGAAGTTTCTTTATAAATCTTGGTGCTCCTGTGTTTCGTGCATATATATTTATAATAGTTAGATCTTTTGTTGAATTGACCCCCATACTGTTATGTAATGCCTATCTTTGTCTCTTTTATACCTGCTAGTTTAAAGTCTGTGTTGTCTGAAATTAGGATAGCAACCATAGCTTTTTTCTCTTTTTCATTTGTTGGGTGATATGCTTTGGCTCTGTATCCCCAACCACATCTCATGTTGAATTGTTCCAAGTGTTGAAGGAGAGGCCTGGTGGAAGGTGACTGAATCATGGGGGTGGACTTCCGCCTTTGCTGTTTTCATGATAGAGTTCTCACAAGATCTGATTATTTAAAAGTGTGCAAAACCTCCCCCTTCACTGTCTCTCTCCAGCTCCACCATGTGAATGTTGTACCTGGTTCCACTTCACCTTTCATCATGATTGTATGTTTCCTAAGGTCTCACCATCCATGCTTCTTAAACAGCCTGCCAAACTTTGAGTTAATTCAATCTCTTTTCTCCATAAACTGCTCAGTCTCAGGTATTTCTTTATAGCAGTATGAGAACAGACTAATATACTTGGTAGATGTTTTTCCATCCTATTATTTTGAATCTATGTGTGTTATGGCATGTGAGATGGATCTCATGAAGACAACATACCACCGGGCCTTGCTTCTTTATCTAACTTGCCACTCTGTCTTATTTAATTGGGGTATTTAATCCATTTACATTCAAGATTAGTATTGATATGTGTGGCTTTAATTCTGTCATTGTGTTATTAGCTGGTTATTATGCAGACTTGTTTGTGTGGTTGCTTTTTAATGTTACTGGTCTGTGAACTTAAGTGTGTTGTTGTAGTGCATGGTAAGGGTCTTTCCTTTCCTTATGTAGCACTTCCTTCAGGGCCTCTTGTAAGACAGATCTAGTGGTAACAAATTCTCTCAGATTTGCGTGTCTGAAAAATATCTTACTATTCCTTATTGTATGAAGCTTAGTTTGGCAGGATATAAAATTCTTGGTTGGAAATTCTTATCTTTAAAAATACTGAATATAGGCCCCCAATATCTTCTGGTTGTAGGCTTTCTGTGGAAAGGTCCACTGTTAGCCTGATGGGGTTCTCTTTGGTTGAGTGACTTACCCCTTCTCTTTAGCTGCCTTTGACATTTTTTCTTTATTTTTACCTTGGAAAATCTGATGAATATTTGCTTTGGGATGGTCTTCTTGTGCTGTGTCTCACAGGGGTACTCTGCATTTCTCAAAAATAAATGTTAGCCTCTCTAGCAAGGTTGGGAACGTTTTCATGAATAATAACCTGAGATATGTTTTTAATGTTGCTTGCTTTCTCTCTGTCTTTTTCAGGGATGCCCATGAGTCCTAGCTTTGGTCTCTTAATTCCATATTTCTACAGATTTTATTTGTTCTTTTTTCTTTATTTTTGTCTGTCTTAGACATCCAGTCTTCAAGCTCTGATATGCTTTTCTCAGCTTGATCTATTCTGCTGTTAATACTCATTATTGCATCATTAAATTCTTGTAATGTGTTTTTGAGCTATATATGATCATTTATACAGCTTTTTAATAATGACCATTTATCTGTTACCTCCTGTATCACTTTATTGTAAACCTTAGATTTCTTGCATTGGGTTCAACTTTCTCCTGAATCTCAATGATCTTTGTTCCTGTGTTCTGAATTCTGTTTCTGTCATTTCACCCATTTCAGCCAGGTTAAGAATCATTGCTGGGAAACTACTTCAGTCATTTGGAGGAAAAAGGTATTCTGGCTTTTTGTGTTGCTGAAGTTTCTATGCTGATACTTTCTCATCTTTATGTGCTGGTGTTCCTTTAAATGAAGTGTAAATTGAGCACAGTTATTAGACTTCTTTTATCAGTGTTTTCAGAGTGTGAGGCTTTGTGCAGGGTCTTTATTTGTAGCTGTATTATTGTCCTTGGTTTCACAGGCTGGGTTGGGGTTATATTAGCAATGTATTTTTGGTGTTGAAGCTTTGGGCTGTGATCCAGTAGATGATGCTTAAGCATACTGGCATATCTGATACACATCTGATATCCAAAACTCTGAATAAACTTATAAAATATTCTTTAACTTTGCAGACTTTTTCTGGTATTATATTCCATACAGTAGCTGTTAAGAGCATAACTTCTGGAGCTAGACTACCTGTGTGGAAATTCTGACTCTTCCTGTTCCAGTTTCTACTACTGTGTAACATATACTTTAAAATTTATCTGTTTAAGGCAATTACAATTGACCCATGAACAACACCAGTTTCAGCTGTCTTGGTCAACTTATATGCAGATATTTTAACCTAGCTATGGATCAAAAATACTGTATTAGAGGGATGTGAAAGCTGATTATGCAGAAGATCAACATTTTTTATATTTTGTATATTGAGTTTCACAGAGTCAACTGAGGGATTTGAGTATGCATGGATTATGGTATACAGCAGAGGTCCTGGGACCAATCCCCTACATTCACTGAGGGATGGCTGTATTTTATTATGCTCATGGGTGCAGTGGGTCAGTAATTTGGACAAGACACAGTTAGGGAGACTTGTCTCTGCTCTATGAAATCTGAATTTTACGTGGGCAAACTCGAAGGCTGGGCATACAGGAGTTGGTGGGGCCAGAAACATATAAAGACTCATTCACTCATCTGTCTGGCATCTGGGATGGTAGAACTATTAGACTAGAGTTAATGCAGATCTAAATGCCTACATTTGGCCTCTTCTAAGCTGTTACGCACAGAATGGTGTTAACTACTCACAGTCCTAATCAGGACTCCAAGTGCCAGTGTTACAGGAAATACAGTGGCAGTTGCATCACTGTCTTAAACCTACCCTCCTCTGAAGGTATACAATATATCTTTTATCATCTTCTATTATTATGAGTCACCTAAATTTCCCTTTGAAGAAATGTTACTGAATTCTCAGTCATTCTTATGAAAATTGCTACAGTCTCCTAGAGTTCTCTAATTTTGAACAAATTGCCTAACTTTATTACTTGAGTTTTTTAAACTATAGAAGAAATATAATAATAATAATTACCTCATCGGTTTTTGTATTCAGTGAATTAATATGTGTAAACTATTTGGACAGTCTATGGCATATTGCAAATGTTCAATAAGAATTTAATAATTATTTCTATTATCACAATTATTTTAAGAGAGCAAGTAAACACAGTGGAACCCACCTCTGGGAGGTTTGCTTTCCTTAGTATTGTTAATTCATTAAAAATCTATTAATATAATTAAATAATGAATAAATATAAACAATATTTATTTATATAAAAGGAATGTCTAAGAATAAAGGAAATGAATACTTCAGAAAAATATAAAAGATGTAGATTTACAATAACAGTATATTAGACTACTATTAAAGAAGTTTTATAAATGCACTATTCCAAGTAATCATTTTACAAATGATAAGCAGCATTCATGAGCAAGCCTAAATGATTTGCCTTAAGTCAGTGGGAGAGTAAGGATGGGAACCAAGGTCCCTAAGGCCACTGTAGAGTGGCTTATCCTTTACACTACAGTGCTGCAATTTTAATTAATATTTGTGAATTTTTTAACTTTGAATATCTGTGAATTAAAAGAAGAGGAAAGAACAAAAAGTGGAAATAAATTTACTAGTTTTAAATTCCTTTAGCACATGAGTTCATCACTTGTTAATAACTTACAAACTTTCTTCTAACAAAGAAAAGAACTATTTTTGTAACAGAAACTACCAGAAGGGTTATTTTGACACATTGTTTAGTATGTGCTAAATATTTTTTAATATATTACATGTAAATAGTATCCTACTGCAATAATTCAAGATCCACTCTCGAAATATCTTGCTTCATAATATCTGGACTTCAGCTAGGCAAACTCAATGGCTGGATATCCAGGAGTTGATGGGGCTGAATTTCTTATGGGAGAATATTTTTATTTACAAAAATAGAGTAACATCGACAAAATTTAAACATTTTTCAAAGCAATAACTACAGTCAATGGTCAGAAATATCCTTTCACTGGTATGAAATATCTTTAACACAAAATAGTGATTTAAATATAATGAAAATTATTGGTCTACATATTTACACACATGAAAGTTTGCATTTGACTGAGAAATAGACAATTTAAGGTAACTTTATTTTATTGCAGTTACTGACTTAAATAAATTGCCAAGGTTATAAAGTTACAAGCATTTTATATATTTTGTAGAAGTTGACACCTATTACACTAGACCTTTATGTTTGAATAAGCACAGAAAAAGTGATACAACCACAGGAATATAAATATTTATTGCAAAATCTTATTTTGCTATAGAAAAAAACTAATAGACATTTTATTTCTACATTTGCTGAGTATGCTAAGTTTTCATTGTATAAATCATGTTTTTGCTTTAATCGTATATATCAGCATGTCAATATCGTGACTGAACTTATTCATGGTAATTTAAATTAGACATACATATTTAAATATACTTATGAAAAAATACCATCTTTTAATAATGGTCACTTATGACCAATAATTCAAGCAAAACTCTTAGGTAATCAAATACATGATTACTTTTTAAATCTTAAAGTATAAAATACAGAACTCTTTGTGATTATCTTATATAGCTTCAATGTTATAGATTGAAGATATTATAGATATTAGATAACCTAACAAACACAAGTATGCATACCACTTATGACCTACTATGTAACAGATGTGCTCTAATTATTTCTTTAAAATGCTAAGTAATCATAAATATATGTTGGAGTAACCGGAAAAGTTATCAGGTGTATACTAGTTAGACATTTTTCTCTCATTTTTTACTTTCTAAGATGACTGAGATAGATGAAGTCACTTCCCAATCATCAGATCATGCAAGTTGTCTGCTGGGAGAGTGGTAAACCTGGGCAGAAAAGTAAGCAACATTCTAAGAGAGAAAGGACAGAGATCACCAAGCATTTCCCTTTTGAGGTAAACGTGGACCATGTGGGTGATTATTTTGTTAACCTAAAAAACAAAAGGGGCTCTCTAATATTTTTTAAAAGCTACTTATTTGGAAATAGGGTACTGCAATGGGGATACTCCTGCCATAACAAACTGTACACATATTCAGAGAGTAAAGAAGACAAAGGTTTTTTAAATAAAAAATGAGGAGGATTACATAATTGTTTTAAAATTGTTATCTTTGGATTCAAAGAGGAATAATAAGGGTGACAACAGTTCGTGGTTGGACAGACAGTTGCTCAATAGATGTCCTTGCAGAAGTATTTTTTTAGTAAGGTTGCAGTGCTCTTTGCAAAAGATTGTGTTTTTTGCAGTTTTTTGGTAAGAGTTTTTGTTATCAATCATACAAGCATAAGAACATTCTCCTCATAGCCTTTCTGGCTCCACTTGCAAGAATAATTTTAACATTAATGACTCCATTTTAACTTTGACAACCTCCCAAATTTTCAATAATAGCTGTGGTAAACCCAGCCTAAGTTCTTTTTGATGCGAGTTTCCTGCTCTGACATATGAAAAGTAGCTATAGAAAGACAAATGTCTCAAAAATAACTGTGAGTATAGCTTTACAAATATTTCATCTAGAAATAGCTCAAAGTATTATTGAGGGAGGCTTACCAGCAAAAACAGAACCATTCTAGGGTACAGGAGGTTAAATGGTTCAAATTCCATAAACGTCTCTGGGTCCCCAACTTTTTACAGGTAAAAAAGCTGGCTGAGAAAGCTATTCAATGGACTGGGCAGCTTCTTTTATAGAGCAGTATAGAATAAATGCCCGAGGCTCCAATTGTATAGTATAACAAGGTCATGGTTAAGGATTATTTACTACTTCTGGAGTAAATAGGTCTATTGCAGTCATCTTTTTGTATCCTTTGGGGGACTACTTCCAGAACCCACCTCCCTCCCCCAGGTACCAAAATCCACGAAAGCTCTAGTACCTTATTTAAAATAGCATAGAATGTGCATATGATCCACATCCCCCCACATACTTCAAATCATCTCCAGATTACTTATAATACGTAATACAATGCACACATATTAATTCATTGAATGGCAATGTAGTACTTGGCAAATGGCAAATGTAAATTTTGTTTTTTTGAAATTTTGTGGATTTTTTTCTAAATATTTTTGATCCTTGGTTTGTTGAATTCATGAATGCAGAACACATGGATATGGGGGCCAAACTGTATATCTAGCGGGTTTTCAGAATTGTTTTGGAGGAGTGATTGCTGTATACCTTCCATTCTCCCTTCTTTTGAATAGGGGGGATTGTGATAGCATCTCCCTTTCTCATTACATGTTGAGAATGTGTGGGAAGATGGCTTGCATTTTGAATTCACAGATTTATGAATTAAGAGAGGAGCTGCATTTTAGAAGTTTATCTCAACATGAAATAATACCAAGATTTTGGACTTTGAACATGATACCACACTTACATAAGACTTTCAGGGTTCTTAGCGTGGGTGAGTATATTTTGCATGTAGCAGTAATGTGATTAATTACAGCAAACTAAGAGCTATCATGTGTTGCTTGTACCAATGGCTGTACTTATTTCTCTTTCCACATGCATGCTACTTTCCAATATGATTTTGTAGCTCCTTGCATTAAAATTCTGGAATCACCTTCTCATTCACTTTGATCAATAAAATTATGTGGAAGTGACAATGAGCTGGTTCTAAGCCAAAGCCTCAAAAGCTATGACTATTTCCTCTCCATCTTTTTGAAATCTACACAATCACATAAGTTGAAGCCAACGCTAACCTACTGGATTATAAGTGGTACATGGCTCAATCACCTCCATCATCTGAGCCATCAGTCATCTTAAGAGTTAGAAAACCTACTAATATGCTGTTGACTTCACACATACATATGAAGAAGCCCTGCTGAGGCCAGTTTAAATTTTAGACCAACAGAATCATAGGCTAACGAAATGGATGTTTTAAATCACTAAACATTGTGATAATTTTATTTTCAGCAATATTGACTGATACTGATAGTGACTGACGGATTGAAATCGTTTCAGATTAGGTGTGCTCTCAGGAAGGGGCACCGGAATGAATAAAGAAACTCATCATGAGAATAAGTAATGACTTTGCTGGTGACCTGGGTACAATAACTGAGCCAATTATTTTAAAGTAAAGTTAGTTGTGGTGGCAGAATGTGAATGAGTTCAGCATAGTTTTCCCTCTGGCTATCCTGACATTACTGAGCATGCTGTAGAAATGTAAATAAAAAGCTGAAAAATAAAATATGACATTATTTAAAGTATCATCTAATGACGGCACAAGGCTTAAATGTTACCGTAAAGAGAAAGGCCTCCTCCTCTTCCCACTTCCCCATGAGGAAATATGCTGACCTCACTAACTTGGTCATTACTAGAATAAATAATAAAGTAGGGACTTGTGAAAACTTTCTATTTATGGCAGCAATAGCATATGGCAACAACAGCATTAAAATGACAAATGTTAGGGGTAATTATTAGACCTAACTTCAGATGTTCTTTCCTTGTTCTATGGGCACTCTTCCCTGTTCCTCCCACTAAGTATAGTATAGTATAGTACTTCATGAGAGAAACAGGCAAGAGTGCCCATAAGACAAGTAAACAGAATTTTAAAACTTTAAAAGGAAAAAATCAAACCACCTACTTGTATTTGTTCATTGCTAGTCTCACCTCAGCTCCTTGAACTGAATCTGGTTATTAGCTTATATTCCAAAAATATTTTTTGAATGAATAAATACATGAGCATTAAAAAAGTGATATGATCTTTCTTTGAGTTTCATACTGGTGAGATAAAAATATTAATTGTAATAACAATATGCAAGTTATGTAAGGCTATAAAAATACTCAATTGCTTTCCTAAAACAATAAAAATAAACAGTTTTTTATACTTGATACTTTGAAAAGTACCAAAATATACGTTGCTAATCCAATTATAAATGAAATTATATTAAGTATCCAACACTATGTCAAGAAATGTATATTATTTTCCCTATTTTAAAAACAACACAAGTTAGAAGAGATTAAGTCGTTTACTCAAGGGCAAGTAATTAGTCATGGATTTTGAACTCAGATCCTGATATGGTTTTGTTCTGTGTCCCCTCTCTAAATCTCATCTCAAATTGTAATCCCCATGTATCAAGGGAGGAACCTGATGGAAGGTGATGGAATCGTAGGAGTGGTTTCCCCTATGCTGTTCTCATGCCAGTGAGTGAGTTCTCATGAGATGGGATGGTTTAAAAGTGTTTGGCAGATCTCCCCACCCCCAATACTGCTGCCAAGTCAGATGAACCTTACTTCCCCTTTGCCTTCTCTCATTATTGTAAGTTTCTTGAGGCCATCCCAGCCATGCAGAACTCTGAGTCAATTAAACTTCTTTTCTTTAAAAATTACCAAGTGCCAGGCAGTTCTTCGCAGCAGTGTGAAAACAGACTAATACAGAAATTGGTACCAGGAGTAGGGTACTGCTATAAGGATAAACTGAATATGTGGAAGCGACTTTGGAACTGGGTAACAGGCAGAGGTTGGAATAGTTTGGAGGGTTCAGAAGAAGACAGGAATATGTGGAAAAGTTTAGAACTTCCTAGAGACTTGTTGAATGGTTTTGACCAACATGCTGCTACGATATTGACCATGAAGTCCAGGCTGAGGTGGTCTCAGATGGAGATGAGGAACTTATTGGGAACCAGAGTAAAAAGTCACTCTTGCTATACTTTAGCAAATAAACTGGTGACATTTTGACCCCACCCTAGAGATCCGTGGAACTTTGAACTTGAGAGATTATTTAGGGTATCAGTTGGAAGAAATTTCTAAGCAGCAAAGTGTTCAAGAGGTAACCTGACATTTTCTGAAAGTGTAGTCCCATATGTGTAAACAAAGAGGCTATCTGAAGCTGGAAATTTTGTTTAAAAGGAAAGCAGAGCATAAAAGTTTGAAATATTTGCAGCCCGACCATACAGTAGAAATGAAAAAAACATAGTCTAGGGAGAAATTCAAGTCAGATGCAGAAATCTGCATAAGTAATGAGGAGCTGAATGTTAAGATAATGGGAAAAATGTCTCCAGGTTATATGAAAGATCTCTGTGGCATCCCCACCCATCACAGGCCTGGAGGCCTAAGAGGGAAAAAATGGTTTTGTGGGTCAGGCCCAGGGCCTGGCTGCTCTGTGCAGCCTCAGGACATGGTGCCCTGAATCCCTGCTGCTACAGCTCCAGCCATGGCTAAAACAGGCAAAAGTACATCTCAGGTCGTTGCTTCAGAGGGTACAAGCCCCAAGCACTGGCAGCTTCCAAGTGGTGTTGGGCCTGTGGGCATGCAAAAGACAAGAGGTAATCTTTGGGAACCTCTGCCTAGATTTCAGAGGATGTATGGAAAGGCCTCAATAGCCAAGCAGGTCTGCTGCAGGGGCAGAGCCCTCATGGAGAAACTCTACTAGGGCAATACAGAGGGGAAATATGTGGTTGGAGCCCTGACAATGAGTGCCCATTGGGGCAGTGCCTAGTGGAGCTGTGAAAAGATGGCCACCATCCTACATACACCAGAAAGGTAGATCCATTGACAGCTTGCACTGTGCACTTGGAAAGACAGCAGACACTCAATGCCAGCCTGTGAAAGCAGTCATGGGGTATGTACCCTAAAAAACCACAGGGGCAGAGCTGCCCAAGTCCCTGGGAGTTCACCCCTTGTATCAGCATGCCTAAGTGTGAGACATGGAATCAAAGGAGATCATTTTGGAGCTTTAAGATTTAATTGCTGCCCCACTGGATTTTGGACTTTCATCAAGCCAGTAACTCCTTTGTATTGGCCAAATTCTCCCATTTGGAATGGGAACATTTATCCAATGCCTATACCCCCATTGTATCTTGGAAGTTACTAACTTGCTTTTGATTTTACAGGCTCCTAGGTGGAAGGGACTTGCCTTGTCTCACATGAGAGTTTGGATTGTGAACTTCTGAGTTAATGCTTAAGGAGTTTGGGGTACCAGTTGGGAAGGCATGATTGGTTTTGAAATGTAAGAGGACATGAGATTTTGTTGGGGCCAGGGGTGGAATAACATGGTTTGGCTCCATGTCTGTACCCAAATCTCACCTTGAATTGCAATTCTCATGTGGCAAGGGAGGGACCTGGTGGGGAGGTGATTGAATCATGAGGACAGTTTCCCTCATACTGTTCCCATGACAGGAAGTGAGTTCTCATGAGATCTGATGGTTTAAAAGTTTTTGACAGTTCACGCCTCAGCCTCTCCAGCAGCTGGGACTACAGGCGAATGCCGCCACGTCCAGCTGACTTTTTGTATTTTTATAGAGACAGGGTTTCACTGTGTTAGCCAGGATGGTCTGGATCTCCTGACTTTGTGATCTGCCTGCCTTAGCCTCCCACAGTGCTGAGATTATAGGCGTGAGCCACCTCGCCCGGCCTTACTAGTTTTAATAGTTTTTTTGGTAGAATCTATAGTGTTTTGAATATATTAAATCATGTATTCTGCAAACAGGGACAATTTAATTTCCTCCTTCCCAATTTGGATGCACTTTGTTTCTTTCTCTTGCTTGGTTGCCCTGTCTAGGACTTCTAGTATTGTGTTGACTGAAAGTAGTTTCTTATTCCTGAACTTCAAAGAAAAGCTTTCAACTTTTGCCCATTCAGGATGTTGGCTGTGGGTTTGCCACATAGGGCCTGTATTACATAGATCTTTACAATAGATCTTTACTACACCTAATTTGTTGAGAGTTTTTAATCATGAGAAGGTGTTGAATTTTATCAAATGATTTTTGTGCATTTATTAAAGTGATTATGTATTGCTGGTTCTTGATTCTGTTGATGTGATGTATCATATTTATTGATTTAAATATGTTGAATCACCCTTGCATCCCTGTAATAAATTCCAATTTATTATGGTGACTAATCAAAAAAAAAAAAAAGTGTTTGACAGTTCTTTTTCTTCTCCTCCTCTCTCTCTTTCTCTCTCTCTCTCTCTCTCTCTTTTGCTGTCTCTTCTGCCACCATGTAAGATGTGCCTTATTTCCCCTTTACTTTCTGCTGTAATTGTAAGTTTCCTGAGGTCTTTCCAGCCATGCAGAGCTGTGAGTCAATTAAACCTCAACTGGACTAATACAGATCCCTTGCTGTTCTTATCACAGTAGCCCATAAATGATGAGAGAAAATAATTTCTTATTGAAAATATCTAGTGCTTGCTGTTTAAAGTTGACAAATGATAGAGCACAACTTGATCATTTATACATAACATTTAAGAAAATGTGGTAATTTCAGTTTTATGTTGAACAAACATACTCTGGGTAAGCGATGAACCTGCATTTTGGATTCAGTTCTCCTAAATATAATTAAGTAATAACAATAAGTAAACCACTTAAATTTTCTGGAATACCTCTTTCCTCATCTTTAAAATGAACAGATAAAGTTTTCAACTCTAGCTTTTTACACACAAGCTTATTTAAAATTACAATGTGTAAAACAAATAGAAATATATATGCTATGCTTGAAGGCAGCAAAGGAGAAGAAATTTCTAACATAATCCCCTTATTAAAATTTTGTCAGGGGTGACTACAGCATCTACAATGAACCAGGGTTCAGTTGGACCTATCCTAAAATGGTCATAACCAGGGATCTTCTAAAGTTCATTTTAGTCATAGGTGTGTTTTATATGGTAGTTAAATGACTGTGATATCTGTATTGGTCATGTATTGCATGTATTGCTGCATGATAAATTATCTCAAATTTAGTGGTTTAAAACAACAAAGACTTAGTATTTCACAGACTATGTGATTCAGGAATCTGGGAATGGCTTAGCTGGGTATATTTGGCTCAGGATATCTCAAAAAGCCATAGACAAGCTGTGGTCCTGGGCTAAATTTATTAATATCGCAGGGCTTGATTCAGGCTGGAGGATCTGCTTATAAGCTCATTCACATGGCTGTTAGAAGGTCTTAGAATATGTAATTCCAAACTTACTCACATGGTTGTTACAGCCTTAATTCTTTGCCATGTAAGTTTTTCCATAGATTATTCAAGTATTTTTATCACATGGCAGCTAATGATTTGAGTGTGTGGTGGAGAACACTTAAGGTGGAAGTCAAAGTGATGGAAAAATCTAATTTCAGAAGTGAAATTGTATCATGTTCACTGTATTCTAGGCACCAAACACATGCCACTAAGTCCAGCCCATACTCATAGGGATGAAATCAAAATTTCACATCTTGAGGGTACATGCATCAATGAATTTGTGTACAACTGTTTAAAACCATTGAAAGACCTGATGGTGAGTTTTATTGGAGGCAGCTACATTCCTAGCTGGTATGATTATAAGCAAAAAAAGGTCAAGCTTTATGATATTGAATGTGAAAGTAAATAAATGTTACTTATATTGTTTCATGACGAGATGCCACTTGGACTAAGCCAAAAATGCAAAACCCCTATTCACTCTCATGCACAAACTCACCTGATATCCAACATATTATGTTTAAATGAATATCAATTAAAATAAGATTAATTTATCATTACTCAATCCTACTCAAACTATTCAGAATCACTGAATTCCATATAGAAATATCTCAAGATCTGTGTATTATATTGATGCCACATTACCTTTGAATGCTAAATCACAAATTAATCTTTTCCTAAATATCACTTAATACTTTGCAATATATCTGCCCTGCTATTCAGTAATCAATATTTTAAGTAATCCCTAGTATTTTAAAAAGTCACACAGCAATGGAAAAATTGCTTTCCTTAGGAATCTTAGAGGTGAAAAAACTGAAAAAAAATGAATTATATTAAAGTTTTGAAATGTGTTTCTCTTGATGTATATATGAGTCTCTATCTTCTTTGATACATATAAATGGCAAATGCAACGTAATATATATTATGCAATTTCTGTACTACTTTTGTTTTTATTAAGTACTATTCAAAGTGCAAAAATAGCAATTTCAAACATAATTTATAAGGTTATATATACAAAAAAATCGTAATTTAAATAGTTGAAAGGGAACCATGAGCTCATATTTTATATTTATATAACAATAAAGTCTCTTAGGATTTATTAGTATTGGTATCCTTGTCCTTCAAGTCCCAGTTAAAACGGTAATCTCAGCACTTTGGGAGGCCGAGACGGGTGGATCACGAGGTCAGGAGATCGAGAGCATCCTGGCTAACACTGTGAAACCCTGTCTCTACTAAAAAAAATACAAAAAACTAGCCGGGCGAGGTGATGGGTGCCTGTAGTCCCAGCTACTCGAGGGGCTGAGGCAGGAGAATGGCGTAAACCCAGGAGGCGGAGCTTGCAGTGAGCTGAGATCCGGCCACTGCACTCCAGCCTGGGCGACAGAGCGAGACTCCGTCTCAAAAAAAAAAAACAAAAAACAAAAAACAAAAAATGGTAAGTTCCTTATAGAATTTTCTTCCCAGTATAATTAGTTTTTTTGTACGCTCTCTCATCTGATTTGTGCTTCTCATTGCAATCCAGCACTCACTAGACTACAAATTTTGTGAATGTTGAGAATGTGTTCTTATATCTCTTACTTTAATAACCATAATACAATTATTTATTTACATATCTTCAGCTCTATCTTTGAAGTTTCTGTGCAAAACTAAGCTAATCACCCAATAAATTTAAGAATAAAATTACCAGATAAACTATCCATAGTTGTATTAGAATAAATTAAAATTCCTTGTTGTAACAAACAATCCCAAATTCTCAATGGCTTAAAGCAATGAAGGTTCATTACCTCTTCATTCCACAAGTCCAGTGCAGACCTAAAGGAGAGGTCAATTTATTGTTATCAATACGGGTGATGGAAGCTGCTGGCATTGCAGTACAAGGTTTCAGGATTCATCACAGCTGGGTAAGAGAGCATGAAGGATCACTTATCAGGTATCAAGAGCTTCCACCCCCAAGTGACACACACTACTTTTGTTCACATTGCAATAACCATGAAACAAATTAGATATTCACAGCTAACTTCAAGACACTGTGTGGCCAGAATGAAGAGCCAAAATCCTGATGACCAGTAGTGATGGCCTCCACAATAGTCATTACATAGTATGGTATATAATCTGTACACAGGGGGTCACACAAGTTAATGAAGAAAGTAGTGAGTAGTGAGCCAGAGCATACATGATTAATATAAGTCATTTGTATGAAACTTGGATTACTTTAAAATAATTTATCACAAATTTTATTGTTTTAACTTGTATTATCACATTAAATGTGTGTATATAATATATAAATAGTCATCATTTGAAGAAAATTTCAGAACTATGACATAGAAAATATAACAGTGTTTTATAGTAACTATTTTCTGCACTCTTATAGTATTACAAGTATCTATTTATCTAATCTTTAAATATTAAATTTAAAAGATTCTTTTAGCTGCCCTTCTTTTTCTAATTTCCTGCCTCTGGTTTATATTGGATCACTGGTCCTGCCTAGATACCATTTCATCATTTCTCTGATTTAGGTCTGCTTTTTCAACCATATTCAAAGAATTCTTGTATTTTCTAAGTAACCAGTTACAGAAAAAAGTACTATAAATTAACTTAATTAACATATTCACTTCTCACATACATGTACAAATGTTCATCTTTGTCTTGAAATTCATAGAAAACATTTTTCAAAGCAAAAAGGAGTTATTTTGAATTGTGAAAAATAATGTCATGATTCTTAGTTGTTTTTGTTTATTGCATTAACTTTTCGTTATTTCTCTTTAGTTCATAATAGATTCCAATTTGACATGATGAACATTATACCCACTATTGAATTGTGGTGAGAAAACTTATTTTCTTGGCTGTGAGTAAAAAACAGAAAACTTTGTATAATGTAATACACTACCATTGAATTCCCATGACATAATATTGATAGTATTTATCCTAGAATTATTGAAACTTTTATCTGCCTTTAAAATAAAGACAATAAATATATTGTTTATATATATTGTCTATAAATATGAATACATTGTCAATATTTATTTTTGTTTCTATTTATTCATTTATTTATTAAAGCCTAAAGTGTTTAATTTATATATTATAAAATATTAGCATGGGTTTACCATCATAAAGGTTTGAAGACATTATTAAATTTAAAACGCAAAAAAATACTTTACATAAAATAAATTACTCCTTTTCAAAAATTGCGTTCCAGTCAGGTTTTTGTCCTTTCATGTATAGTTCATATTAATATCTTGCTAACCTAAGCCACTGATGCCCCAGTCACTTCACGTGATTTGATGACAATCCACCACCCGCTACACACAGAGCAGCTTTCTGGTGGTCATATTACCTAGTCTTGGACAATTACATTTTCTACCCCATGAATCATAGAGATTGCTTCAAGGATGGATAACTGACCCAATATGTTTAAGTGATTTTTTTTTTAACTACTGAGAAAGTACAGTTCTGTTTTCCAAGGTAAAGAGGTAAGATATTAACATAGCATTAATGGGGGGTCACCATTATAAAAATAACTTGCCTGAGAGTAAAGCCAACACAGAGATGAAGAAACCAAAATAATAATATATTTAATTTCCTGGATCCAACTAGGGCTGAAGTTAATTTTATCCTTGGGCTTTTAAGTTGCATTAGTCATTGAATTCTTTTTATTTCTGGATCAGTGTGAGTTTAGTTGTTATAATGTGTACCATGAATTCCTTATGAGTGCTGCATTTAAACATCTCTTTATGAGATGTCTAGAAGGCAGCTGGACTGGTGACAAAGCATTAGAGATGACAAACTCTCTAAAATTTTTATAAAGAGTCTGTTAAAATCTAGCACCCAATGCTTTTGACAATGGTTGGAGTTTTACAGATTCTATGTATAATTTAACCCCATAAAAGAAGTAATTTTTATTCATTGTAAGCTTTTCCAATATTATCATTAAATAGAGCAGCTGAGTCAATATTATGAAAATTACTTATGGTAATATTATACTCTATAATATTAATGAAAATCATTTAATTATATATTTTAATTATAATTAAAATTAAACAGTTCAATTTTAATAGATATCTAGTAAGAGGAAAAAATATTTTATTTTCAAATATTTACTCCTCTTTTATATTATATATGTAATGGAAATAGTTAGACAGTCCATGAAAGTGAATATTATTGCCATTTCAGACAATAAAATGATTTCAAAATTAACACTGGAAAATTCAATGTTATTCTATTTTATATTTGCCTCTCATTTTCTATACAAATTGAACCATGAACATGAAATGTGCTTTAAAAGAAAAACAAAACTTCCAATAATTTTATTATTTGCAGTTAAGTTGCAATTCTAGAAGCTCGACTCACAGAAATACACATAGTGAAAATAAATTTAAAGCATTAAATATGGCAGAAAAATTTTCAAAATGCATAAAGTATTAGTAAAATAACTGCTAAGAAAATAAGCCATTCACAAAATAAAGTTAATATCTATATAATTTTTTTCAATGATTATTACTCAATCTGATCATTATAAATTGTCAATAAAAATTTTTTTCCAATTTTAACTATATTTTAGTTAAATTTAATGAGTTGAAAATTAATGTATTAATTTTATTAATGTATTACCACATTATTAATGTAAAATGTATATAGAAATATTTATACTGATCAATCTACATATAGAAAATGTAATATTAATTGAGAGAAATTTTCACCTAAAAATTGTTCTGAAAGCTAAATATCGATATATTTTCTTCCAGTTTGTTGAGATTAAAATGTTTTTTATTCACAAATATATTTAAATACACCCTTAACGAGAATTGAAAGTCTTACTGATTCATTCTAACATGTATCCCTCATCTCTTTTTTTATTTTATTTTACTTCCATTGGGATTTTTTTTCTAGTTAACATTTCAGCTGTTTAATTTGGAATGAAATATGCTCATCTTCATCAGTCTGTTTTATAACTATTTTACAAAGGAGATTGATATTCTTCAGACTTTGTCAGCTATCTTGTTTCTGTAACATACTGTTGCTTAAAAACATCCATGAGATTTCCAGGATCCTGAAAAAATACTTAAACCTTATACACCATGGAATACTATTCCGCCATATAAAAGAGATTATGTCCTTTACAGAGACACAGATGGAGCTCAAGGCCATTATCCTTAGCAAACTAATGCAGGAGTAGGAGACCAAATATTGCATGTTCTCACTTATAAGGGGGAGCTAAATGATGAGAACACACAGATACACAAGAGGGCAATGACACACTGAGGCCTGTCAGAGGGTGGAGTGTTGGAGGAGGGAGAGGAACAGGAAAAATATCAAGTGGGTACTAGGCTTAATACCTGAGTGATGAAATAATCTTTGCAAAAAAGCACACCATGACATAAATGTACCTGTATAAGAAACCTGCACATGTACTTCTGAACTTAAAATAAAAGTTAAATAAAAAATGAATAAAGTTTAATCTTACTATGCAGTTATCTAAATGTTAGACATAATATCTAGTATATGTTATATAAGTAACAAAACAACAAAATAAGCTTTCCTCATTTTATAGATGCTGAAACTGAGTAATAAATTATTTAAATAATCTTGCCCAGTCTCTTCAAAATCATTCCAGTCTGGTTCCAGGATCCCAGGTCTTTACTGTTCTGCATACTGTCTCTCACTCTACAGTGGTATTTAGTTAAGTGCCTAACACTTTGTAACTGCTCAGAATCTGTTTATTATTATGTATGAAGTGACTGAGAGAATGAATAAGGAATATGAATAAATTTCTAATGTCTGCAATGATTTAGACAAACTTTGAAAACATGTAAGTTAATCAAATTATTTTAAAAATGCTTAAATCTTGTCTGTTTCATTAATCTATTTTTTTCAATAAAGTTATAGTGCTGTATATTAAGCTTTTATTAAGAATGAAGACATCTCTTTAACTCTTTCAAAGCCTATATGAACTTTGTGAAAATTAATCTTGAAGTTAGATTTTCTGAATATTGCTCATAACAAAATTAAATACTAATTGAAATGAGACTCAAGGAAAACATTTAATGCTTATAATTATATTTGGAATTTTTTTCAAATGATAGAAATTTCACATAGTCTAATGCTTCTTCTTTCTGTAAAAAAGTATATTTCAATGAAAGTTAGGTGCACATAAATATTTAAGATGTGACTGAATATGTAAATGGATAAGGGTAAGACTATATATAAAAATAGAATCCACACCCACAACCTGCAGCAATTAAGCCAACATCCTATCTCCAGAAACCACCTGCAAAAGCTATTCTACTGTCTACAGTAACTAGTCCAGGAAGCCAGACGATTATCTCAGACAACCAATTTAGGAAGACAAACAATAACCCTTGTAACAATAAGCTCTTAGTACTTGTCAGCTTCCCTAATATTTGCTCTTATTTAAAACAGGACTAACCAGAGAAACCCAATTACAGGGATGCCCCACTTCTGCTAGCCTGCCTGCAACTCGTCTATGTCAACAGCTTCCCATCAGGGCATACCTGAGGCTGGCTGTCTTTATTCTGCTATATACCAAAATCAAGTGGTGGTAGCTGATTTCCCTGCTATAGCAAGGTCTGAATAAGTAGCCTTTTCTTGTTCTCATTTGTCTCGGTTTCATTTAGTTTTGCCAATCTTGAGTCTAAATAGACTTAAATATATTTAACTATTACAAAACTTTCAAATGATCTATTTTATCAGATGGTTTTTTATTATTGTGTTATAATTGATAAGTTGAGATTAAAATATATCCTATAAACATTGTTTAAACATATTTATTATGGTGCTAGCAAAATACATTCCAAACAGAAAAACTTATTTGATTTTTGGAAGGAAATCTAAAAATTTCAGAATCAGCAAGATTTATTTTGATTTATTTTCTTTGGTTTGATTATATAACTATGGTGATGAATACAACTTAAAATATATTAATGCTCAAACGCTTATTTAAAGGTCAATTAGAGTGAGCTTTCAGGTGAGATTAAAACACTTAAATTTATCACTCATTTTATTCTCTGAATTTTTGTAAAAGACTTTAAACAATCTTTAGTTCACACGTAGTTCCTGTTATTGCATTTCTTTGTGTTGTTTCTACTAAGTGTTAATTACTTTTCTATTTTTCATATATTTAATAGAAGAAAAAACTGACATAAAAAATGATTCAAATGACAATAATGGATTGTAGATCACTTGTGAGAGATTATAAGACAACCTGATCATATTGACCAGTATGCTTTATCTGTAACTATGTTAATCAAGACCACTTCTGGCTGGGCGTAGTGGATCACGCCTGTAATCCCAGCACTTTGGGAGGCCGGGGCAGGCAGATCACAAGGTCAGGAGATTGAGACTGTCCTGGTTAACACGGTGAAACCCTGTCTCTACTAAAAAAAAATACAAAAAACTAGCCGTGCGTGGTGCGGCACGCGCCTGTAGTCCCAGCTACTCAGGAGACTGAGGCAGGAGAATCGCTTGAACCTGGGAGGCAGAGGTTGCAGTGAGCCGAGATCATACCACTGCACTCGTCTGGGCAACAGAGCAAGACTTCTTCTCAAAAAAATAAAAATAATAATAATAATAATAATAAAATAACCAAGACCACTGCTAACACCAAGTGAGCAATATAATATTGGAGCTTATAAAATCGGGCCACAGTTTGTTCTCTAAGAGTCAGTTTTGATGTCATACCCTGTTTTCCATAGAATTGATAATGGCATGTTTTTTCAGTCAACAGGTTTTGATTTGCTGTAAGTTTCCAGGATATTAGGATCATTTCTGCTTTAGAAATAATTCTGGTAATTGAAGTAAAATTGTGAATAATTTTTAGTATGTTTTTAGTCCAGGATAAAACTTTAAAACTCTTTAAACTTCTCTTTGACTTTGGCAACTCTAACTTTTCAGAACACTATGTTAAGATTATTCTCTTTCAGACTGCAGATTGTTTCTAATTACATTTTCATCTTTTGCTTGTTTTTCTAATTCTTCATCATACCAAAGTTACTTCTTTATCCCATAAAATTACCAAATGCAAATCTTAGGAATTTTATGGATAATAATTGAGTAGATGTGAATGAAAGAAGTAATCAGATTATTAGTTAATATATAAACACATTATAGAGAGAAGTAAAAATCAATGCATTGGTTTCTGAATCAATTGAGAGTATACTAAATTTTCATTTAATTATTTTAATACTAGTTATTTATTATTGAGATGAAGGACATACCTTTAGAGCCTCCTTTGGATTTTTATTTCTAACATTCAACTTCTCTCTTTTCTTTTTTTCTTATTCTCTTCACATATGTCATTTATATTCCTCTTCCTCTATTCATATACCAACATATGTAATATTCTTGGGTAGAATGGTTAGAATGTGTGGGGGGACATAAACATTGTGGATGATTCTGATTTCTGTCATAAAGCAAGACTCAGTTGAGACAAACACAAAAAGCTAATTCATTGCAAAATCTACAACCTTCATATTTCTGACCACAGATATGAGAAAAAGGGGCTAATAATTCACCTAAAATTATTTCAGCGCATTCAAACTAATTAGGTCATATTTTCGTGTATTACCCAGGAGGCAGTGAAGTTATGCTCAGGCATATTGAAAGAGAATCTGTGGCTGACTTGTAGTATACCTGGTAGGAAAACCACTCCGATATCCCCTATATGTGGTGTAGGATCAATTGTAACCTCAGATTTCTTACAGCATTTCCTGCTGTGCTGTTAAAGTAACAGAAAATCTTTAATTCCAATCTTTTAAAAATACTATGTTTTTCTCTTTTGAGAAAAGAGCAAATAACATGTAACTCAGTGTTATGTCCTGATACTCCCAATGTCCACTTTAAGCTCACTTTTTCAGTTGTTTATGCCTGTAAATTGGTTAGTATGTTCACGATAGTTTTCTTTTTCAAAAAATAATTGAATTTCTATTCTCTGTGGAAATATTTGGCTTGCAAGCTGCTTTCTTTATTTCTTTATAATATTTCAACTAAAATGTAACTCCTGGTAATTATGAAAGCAAACAAAACAGAAACAGTATGTGAAAATATGTTTAGATTCTTTCAAAATCTCCTGTTTTAAAAATCTAAGCAATAACCTTGCTGTTTTTCTTGATCCAAATGACAATGAACATAAAGATAGCTATGTTAAATTTGATATCTAAGCACTTTCAATACATTTGCAGATAAACTATAGCAACATCTATTAAATATAAAAGGTACCTATAATAAAAATAAAAATGGCTCTTGTTAGCAGGGTCAGTGGGTCAAGAAACTAAATGTAATCCATTGTGACAATTTGAGATTAAAAAATGGTTCCATGTGAGATAATTATTTCATAATGATTACTGAGTATAATTATGGCTTATGTTTTGCAGATAATTGTCATTTAGTAGTTCCAGAGAATTTAGACTTTCAGAATATTTAACATGAAAATTCTATGTTCTCAAAGTTATAACAGCCTTGACTGTCGAGATGTACAACCTAATTTAATCAGGTTTAATGGCATACTGAAACTTTCATTATTTAGAAATTTGTATAAAAACATCATTTAACTTTTCATTTATTAGTGAATACAGGCATATACAAAACATCATTATGCTGTGATAAGAGTCTATTTTTTCAGTTCTTGTGAAACCAAGACTATTTTAAAACACACATATATTGCACTGCGTAGTGACCACAGTTAAAAATACTGTTGTATATTTTATATTATTAAAAAATAGATTTTTAGCATTCTCACCACAAAAAAAAAAAACAGTTGGTAAGCAAATATGTGAATTTGCTTGATTGAATCATTCCGTGAAGCATACAGAGATCAAAACATCATACAGTACTCAGCAAGTATATACAATTATAATTTTTGAACTAAAAATAAATTTTAAAAAATACACATACTTGACATCTGCACCTAATTTTCCATGTAATATAAAATATTTAAGTAAACGTTCTTAGAGTTTAATTTTAGTGTTATACAGTAATTATTCTTGCCTTTCTCAGTATTTATCAAGTTAGTAGAAAACTATATTTGTTAGACTTTGATATATAGCTATAAGTTGAGACAGCTTGCTTGTGAGATATAGATCTTTTTAAAAAAATATTTTATTCAGGCTCATAGTCTACTGGGTGATGGATTGTGTGCTGATAGGATGAGATTAAGTTGGTATCATTTCAACATATTATACTTCATCTTACATTTGCTCAAGGTGTCAAACCTAGTGGTCCTTGAAAAATATGTGAGACATTTACTGAGAGACATTTATATTGGCCAAACATATCAATTCAGCCATAAAACATGAGCTTTCTGACCCTCATATCACATATGGAGAGATTAGTAACTTGTCTCAGACTGATTTTCATTACTTTGACTGATACACCAGAGTATTCACTGAATTTATACTTTTATCTGGTAAGATCCATGTCAATATTCCCAGCATTCTAAATTTAACTAAAATAGCACAAATGATTCTCTGCATGTGTAAAATATGTGTTATATGAGCTCTTTGGATTTGAAAAATTCATCTAGATTCTTCTGTCTTTGGGGGAAAATCTCTTAAATCATAACTTAAATGGAAGAATGGTAGTGTAGAGAAAGCTTCTTCAGCTGTTTAATTTCAGTTGTTTCAATCTGTGATCTCTGGGTTTGAAAAGTCTGTAGGGCAAACCAAGGAAAGCATACTTTGCTCCTCACAACCAGTTCAACCTAAGAGAACTGAATCTTAACTTTGGAAAAGCACACATATATGATTGAGGGCCAAGTGCAGTGGCTCATGCCTGTAATCCCAGGCATGTAATCTCACTTTGAGAGGCCAAGGGGGAGGATCACTTGAGCCTAGGAGTTTGAGACCAGCCTGAGGAACATGGTGAGACCCTGTCAATACAAAAAATAAAAAATTAGTTGGGTATAGTCAACACATTGTGGTCCCAGCTACTCAGGAAGCTGAGGAGGAAGGATCTCTTGAGCTCAGGAGGTTGAGGCTTCAGTAAGCCTTCGCTGCATCGCTGCACCCTAGCCTGGGTGACAGAGTGAGACTCTGTCTCCAAAAATTAATTAATTAATTAAATGTTTAAAAGATACGATTGGAATCTGAAGTAGGGTGGCTTAAATCCTTAAACAAGTATAGCATTGCTTCCAAATAAAAAAAGAAAAAGTGGAAGTCTTGGATAGAAAATAAGATGCTAAATATTAACACTTTTGTTAGAGTAAGAGCTATGAGAAAAATCACGTTTCCTTGGCTATACATATTATAAGCAACTGTATTGTAAATTCTAGAGGCCATCAGGTACTTTTACCTTTTTAAACAATCAGAAATAGGTATCTAGAAAAAATTATATTATTAAATTTAGATTTATTTTATTCAAAAACTATTATTTGGTTTGACACAAGCAAACCAAAATAAAACATTTTTACATATTATTTGGCTGTTCATATTATCAATATATTAGATAATACTTATTAACTGAATAATTAATTACCACATTTTTATTAATAATCTTTAGATGCTAAGGAATTCCCTATGTCATAGGTTACAATGATGCATAAGATGGTCAAGACTTGGGTACCTCTAAACGAGGTGAGAGGCTATAAACATATATAGAAAGGCACAAAACATACAATATAAGAAAAGTGAAATTAAAAGGATTATACAATATAGAGAGTAACTGATGAGTAGAAAGTATTTTAGATAGTATTTAGATTTGGGCAGGATTCTGAAAGATGAAAAGGAACCAACTACTAAGTTCTTGAGGAAGTACATTGTTCGAGACAAAAACTGCAAAAGTGATGGAGTAGAAATGGGCATGGTAAGTTTGAGCAACACTGTAGTTAGAGCATTGTAAGCATGAGAAGATGCATGCGAGATGAAGTTGAAAAGATAGGCAGTGTCCTAACATGCAGGGCCATGGTGACTTTAGCTTTTATTACAAACTCAATGAAAAGCTCTAAAATGCTTTTCCACAAAGTAGCTAATACAATCTATTTTACATTTTAGAAAATAATAAGCTAAGAATGGTTATAACAAACCAGTAAATTTGATGGTGATTTGGAATAAAAGACCAGACAAAGAAATGTGAACATAATTGAGCTTTTGGAGTTAGCACCAATAAGAATTGTTGATGGCTGTGTTTTGCAAATGTGTGGCACTTTAAATATACTCATTACATATGTTAACTTGTATCTCACTTTACTACATAGGATATACTTTTAAAGCAAATGCAAACTTCTTATCCAAGACTTTTGAGAGAGAACATCAAGCTGAAGTTGACTTGCCTATCCCCGACGTTAAGCATCGATTTTGATAAAATTATTTCAGCTTATGGATCATCTCATTCGTTTTGAAACTCAGGCCATTTACCTTTTCTTCATTGATTTTGGCTTAAAATGAAGGAATTAAAAAAAAGTCCACTATAACTTATTTTTCAGTGAGTAGTTTTGAATATCCAGCAGAGTTTATTAAGTTGGATAAATGAAGATGGTTTACATTAAATTAATATAAGCAGTTTAAAATGTCATAACAGCTCCAAATTTATTTTGACCACTAAACTACCAGAAATCTTTGCATATTAAATCACACAGTGCATACCTTTCTCCATCTTTAAATCTAGTTGAAACGTTTTCTTCCTCTAATTCTCCTTTTCCCCACCCTGTTGTTTAAAATATAGTTACCCAGACAACTAATAATTTTTCTAATGTTACTATGCATACATGTTTACTTACTTCAAATTCCTCCTCTCGATTCAGTTCCTGGCACACTTCACATATTCAAAGCCCATGGGAGAATTTAGATGAACAAAATGGCCATATATACCATGCCTTTCATGAAGAATAGGCAGAGACCCTGAAGTTGACTTTATCAAGGTTACATTTAACCCATAAAATTAAATAACAAAATATAAAATCCTTAGAGATTGGAGTCTAAGGCAAAAATTAATTTTGAAAAAATCAATTTTCTTTTTCTTTTTAAATTTAACATGTAAAATTAAGCAGCAAAATGAAATGCTAAAAAATACAAATTGTGTGTGTGTGTCCTTTATTCCACAGACAAACTTGTGTGGAATATAGGGACGATAAAATGGAGACCACCCCACCGTTTCCATTAAAGGATATATTTACTGTCCAATAAATCAGTGGCTTCAGAAGGAATTTGTTTTAGATATTTTACAATTCAAGATCCAAAAGATTGGCCAGGGGCCCTGATTTTCCTCTATGAGTCCGTTGTTAAACTCTTAATTTTCAGAAAGATTAAAAAGAAATAAAATAATATCTGCCTAACCCCTCATTGTAATACATGAGATATCTGCATTTTACTCCAATATAAATTACCTAGCTGCACACCAGTAATTTGTTAGTATAATATTGAACTTACCATTGCTAACACATTTTGAAAAGTAGTTGATAAGAATATGTAATTTATTTATATATTCAAAAATCTCCTGAAATAGATTATAAGAGAAATGGGTACATGGACAAGTAGTGCTTAATTGATCTGCTGTTGGACAGTCTTTTACTAAATTGTGTTTTACCAAGTTGTTGTATGTATGGTAGTAACAGATACATTTCGCTTTGTTTTTTTCTTACTCTTCGGGTCTATGGATCTGGGAGTGGAGCTAATAAAGTGTGGAAATTATATCATGAAGAATTAATATTGGCAAGAGAAAAGTCTGTTTCCTTAGCACATGCTTCATCAGTGGGATGTGATATTGCCTACAATAGATGAAAAATTGGTTTTGGGGAATGGGGAGGCAAACAAAAGTACTCTTTTATGTACAAACCAGAGATACACATGCAACACATAAAGAGATATACAGTATATCTATACTATTAAAATTTTCTTTATGGGAGGGACATTTAGGAAAAAATTAGAAAAATATCACATTCTCTCCTTAAATGGGCAATAATGAAAAAAAAAAGTTGAGAAATACCAGTCTCTAATATACGTTCAACCTGAGAAATAAACTCTTGAGAAGTATAGGGAAACACTACTCTAAGATTTCACTCTTGCATTCACCAGCAAGTGTGGTTCTAATTATTAGATTCTTTATTCTGTACAGATTTTCCAAGGCAAACTTGTAATTTGTGTTATAACAAGAAGTAGCCTTATGAGTCCCCCAGGCATTTTTACTAGGTGGATTATTTTGAGAAAATTAATTAGTTACATTACATAATGTTCTCATGTTGAAAATGTTTCAATGAAACATTGACCTGGCCTCAATGCTTGTAATAATTGTTCTCCTGAGTATCTGTTTGGTTGTCTTATGAAACTTGTGAAATCTATTTCCCTCTTCATATTGGCTAACAGAAAACATAATAAAAATTTTTTACCCAGTGTGAAGTATAGAAAAGATTGAAAATATGTATATATGTAACCTCATATTGGTTGTTATATCTTGCTTTCCTGCATTTTTTGTTTTATTATTTTAACCTAGTTTTAAATGTATGTAATTTTACATGAATTGTCTTATGGCTTATGCTATCTGCAATTACATTTGTAACATAAAAGATATAAATGTAGATAGAATGAAAGAAAGGACAGTAGCTTTTACTTAAAAAAAAAAAAAAAAAAAAAAAAAAAAAGGCAGGGTTTCAAATTTATTATGGACCCTTCCAGTACTAAAATTCCAAGTGAGTAAACTCATAAGTGAATCCAACCCTTTAACCCATGTTATTATTCAAATGTGAACATCACCCTTTGTGATTGTTGAGAATGCAGTCTGAGTGTTGTGTGTATGTGTGATGAATATGTTTGTGGCCATATTGTGAGGCATGGAGACCAACTGACATTCAGCAAAAAGAAACCTAAAGGAATGAAAAATTGTGTACTTCCAACCCCTTTTTATTTATGGAACACAAACTAACAAACAAACAAAAAAAAATAGCAAGTAGTCCTCATATAATGCAAACTCAAATGTATGGAGAACTGTGTTTTCAATTATATTAGGACAAACTTACTGGAGCACTGATGCATTATGACTTAGCGTAAACTCAGCCTATGGAGATCAATATCTGTTCGTGAAGATATTTCTGTCTCCTAAATGTTTAAAGTTAAAATAAGACAGGTGTGAATAAGCAAGCCCTTAATAAAACCCCACAGAATCCAGCACATGGATATTCTTGCTTGTACAGTAAAGTGCCTATCTTTGGATCAACAAATGTCATTTAAATTCTTATTGTCACAAGACCCTATCTCTTTAACTAGATTGTGTGAGAAGTGGAAGGCTCCAGGGGACATACAAGAAGGGGCAGACGTTATGAAGATCTTGAAGTATTAAAGGAAAAATAAAGCCTTTTCAGTGTCCCTATTACTATATTAGAATTAGCAAAGATACAAGTGATGTTGTAAGGACTAAGTTTATTATTTTTTTCACCCCCAATCAAACTGATGTTTAGTTATATGTTTTTATGAATTGTAAACCCAATTGATTTTGTCTAGGCTTTTATTTAGTTTAGTTGACTGGCTGTTTTCTTATTTAAAAAGTCTAGAACCTTTAGGCAGGGTGCGGTGCCTCACGCCTGTAATCCCAGCACTTTGAGAGGCCCAGGAGGGTGGATTAAGATGTCAGGAATTTGAGACCAGCCTGACCAGCATGGTGAAACCCTGTATCTACTAAAAATACAAAAATTAGCCGCGTGTAGTGGTGTGTGCCTGTAATCTCAGCTACTCAGGAGGCTGAGGCAGGGGAATCGCTTGAACCCAGGAGGTGGAGGTTGCAGTGAGCCGAGATCATGCCACTGCACTCCAGCCTGGGCGACAGAGCGAGACTCTGTCTCGGGTGGGGGGGAGGGGGAAAGTCTAGAACTTTTATACTTCCCTTATTTAATAGGAAAAATTTCAAGGAAAATGTAAGATTTCCAAGAGCCAAAGTTACTAAATTATATAGATATTTTTAGATTACTGAATATTTAATTAATCAACAATAGTGTTCTATGTAGCACTGAGTGATGTCCTCCAACTTAAGACACACGTTCCTTGCGATTCAGAAAGGATTGAAAGAAACAGATTTACTAGTTTCAATTCATGTTAGGTGACTAATCACAAAAGTCCTCTATTAAAGTAGAAAATAGTAGCTGTGCTTATGGGAAGAATACACCAAAGTTCAGCTCAAATTGCACAATATGTATGATACATGTGAAATTTGTTTCGAATCCAAATTTTGAATATCAGAGTAATATTTTAACAGCAGTTCCTAAATCCTACTTGGTAATCATGTTGCAGTTACCTTCAGAATAGATTTTTGATGTCTGTTGCCATTTTAAGTAAGATAGCTTACTGATGTGATTCTCCCCTGAGCTGGTAGAATAAGGAGGACAACTTCGCATTTCTATTTCCGATTTAGTAACTGGTAGTAACTTTTACCTCAATTTTTGTAGAAAAATGTCATGTCTCCTTAAGCCTTAAAAATACCATTCTAAAAATTCTCTAATACTTTAATGTTTGAAGAAAAACTAAAGTTTTATTCATGGAATGGAGCTTTTATGTCATGCAAAGATATAAAATGTTTTGATAGTACCTGTTCTCTCTATTTTATAACTGAAATAAACTCTGCTTTGCTGTAAAGCCACCTAAAATGGTAACTGGATAATAACTCTACTTCTAAATATCACAACCATGAAAAAGTAGTGATTTTGCCTTTATGGTTTAAAAAATAAGGAATTAAAATATCAGATTTCTAACAATGCTTTATTTGAAGAAGAAAATTTAGGCATTACTATTTGAGGAACTTATATGTAGTAATGTATGAGAAATAAAGACACATAAAACTGAGAAAGTTTGCTTCTGTGGTTCTACATATTTTCATATATATATATGTATATATATTTAGACAACTAGAATCTGAATTTTATAAAGATATAGTAAAATATTCTCAACCTGATTTCATTTTAGTTTCAGCAGATTTAGAAGAACCTATCACAGAAGTACAAAGTTTCCAGATAGTCTGAGATCTAATCCTTTATCCATTGGTAAGCCTCTGCCTTTGTTTTCAATATTAAGATAACAGTGTCTCCACTAGTGTCTGCTCAATAACTACCAGTTTTCTCTCTCTTTCTATATTAGCAGTTTACTCAGGATGCAGCTGTTGGACTTCTGGTGTATAATTGGCACCCCAATAAAACCATGCATAGAATTTTCCTTTAGTCTTGAAAGAAAAAGAGAAAAGGAGTCCTTTACAATATGATTTAATTATTTTAACTAATCATTTTATTGAAAATTATATGTAGATAAGAGACATATGTAATATTATGTGTACATGTTCTAAATTCATAACAAAATTATTTTGTTTATGATATACCTCTCCTGATAGCAATGTCAGAGCCAAAGGAAGCTCCTCGCATTGATATAATTTGGGGGGTCAGAATCAGATTCTAATTTAAGGGTTCCATTCTAGTGATTCAAGCAAAGTGACTAAATAATAAGTAGGTGAGGAACAATGATACAGGAAAGTAAAGGCAGCAATAACAGGTGGGCTATTAAGCCAACTATGTAGTGGAATCTGGAGAATAATCCAAGGAGCAACTCTGAAAATGTAAAAACACAAGCCTCTGTAATAACAGACAAAGTATTAGGAAGCTATTATACCATTCACTGGGTGGTCAGTGGTTAAATCTTTCCAATATGATAAACATTAACTTCCAAACATATCCAGCATCTTGAGGACAGATCAAGGGAAATCAGATTGATTCTGGCTCTTTGAGGTCAGCCTCACATAACATAAAAGTATTTAGAACTTTTGGTACAACAATATTGCAACTCTATAAATGTTATTTTATTAAAAACCCATTTATTTAAAAATATAAATGTAGATAATTCCTACTCACAATAAATTTAATTTAATGTATTACACATTTTTTAAAAACTTAGCTAGATGAAACGTTTTATTACTCAACTATGAGGAATACATATTTTATTCAAATAACAGAATACAAATTATTTTTCTTACTACAGAACAAATGCATGCTTATTTCGTAAGATTAGAAACTATAGATGAGAAAGGTAGGTAAATTAAAATTTCTGAATATAATAAATACTATGAAGACATAGGTACTATTAACTTTTTGAAAATGTTAATTTTTTCCTGATGCATAACCTTATTGCTAATGATGTTAGGATAGATAATAATATCTAGGATAGAATTAGGATGGATAGATAATACCTACCCTGCATTAATAATGAATATTTATTTTTATAAAATATTTGACAGAAAGTAAGAGAAAAACACTTCCACATTGAGAGAATATATTGGTCATGAACTAAGCATGGGTGTGCATGGATTTTAGAGTAACAAATAATAAGCCTTGTTTATGTGTGTGGGTGTGTGCACATGCATGTATATGCCTAAGTAGTGTCAGGTAAGGTATGCCTGCTTTTTTAATTGTTTGGTTCTCTTAGAGTACACAAATGTAGGACCATACTAAATTAATGCATAGACTTACACTGAAGAGTGGCTTCTCTGCATAACATATAAAGGAGAATGATGATGCTTCATTCTAATTATCTTTATGGTCAGGCTAACATATAATACACAACTCTATAACATTATTTGGATAAACATATATATTTCTAAAATTATGTCAAATTTTATCAAATCTGACCCTACTAGAAACTTAGATGAGAATATCGTATTTTTATGAGTTTCTTAACATAGCTTTGGTTCTATGTGAAGTGATTTATGTAAATTATGAGGTGTTTTCCTGTATAGCTTAATTCAGATCTCTCACTCCAATTTCAGCTGTAATTTATTATACAAAATTTATGTAATTAACTTGCTTGTTTATTCAGCAAAGTACTTAGACACTCACTATAAGCATTATGGTAGTGGCTAGAGATAGTCTATCAATTAGTTTTTAGTGCTTTCAAAAACCCCAAAACTTAGTGATTTAGCAAGAAAATATTCATTATTTCTTTCAGTTCTGCAGTAGAGTCATTATTTTGTTGTGTGTCAGTCTCTCTAGTATCTGTGTTATGCCGGTAGCTCAGCTGAGACTGATTATTCTAGGATGGCCACACTATGTATCTGGCATTTGGCAGGCTATTTGATCTAGACCTTTTCTAGGTCTAGGCTATTTTTTCTAGGCTAGAACACTTTACCTTTGTCCCATGAAGTTCTCTTTCCCACTTATTGATTAACCCATGCTTCTCCAGTTGATAATATCAAGGGTCCAAAAAGCAGTGAGAGACAAAGTGCCCATGCACAGACTTTTCTCAAATTGCTAATGTTTTCTTGGACAAATCATAAAGCCAGCCCAACATCAGTTTGAGAAGCTACAACCAAAGACACTGAATAGGGAGAAGGGAATACAATATTAATATTATAAAATACTATGCTGTGCAATTTCATGTAACATTTGTTCTGAAGAAGCTCACAGTTTGGGGAAGGAGAAAGAAACATAAACATATTTTTAAAAGGTCAGTGAAAATATAATTATTGAAACTTACCAAGATGACCTTAATATTGCTTTTCACTGGGCTAAACCTTGATGGATTTATTTCTGACTGTGAGCTCCTGACCTCACTTTTCTGAAAGCATTACTTTAGAAAACCTGCAATTATAAATTCTTTCTCTGCCCCTTTGAGATGTAAATATTCTTTCACTTTCTTGCCAGTTTTACAATCCAAGAATGTCTTTCTCAAGGACCTTGAAGCCATCCCTTTGGAATGCAATCATTCAGAAAGAGCTCTGTCTTAGCCCATTTTCTGCTGCTACAACAGAATACCTAAGAATGGGCAATTTACAAAAAGAAAAAAAGATATATTTCTTACAGTTCTGGAGGCTGGAAAGTTCATTATCAAGGTGCCAGCATCTGACAAAACATTTCTTGCTATGTCATCCTGTGGCAGAAGGTGAGAGAGTGAGAGAGAAAGGGAGAGAAAGAAAAGTAGGCCAAACTTATCCTTTTATAAGGAACTCCCCCTCCGCCGTGATAATTACATTAATCAATTGATGAAGGCAGAGCCCTCAAGACCTAATCACCTCTCATTAGGCCTCACCTCAAAACACCATTGCAGTGGGGATTAAGTTTTCAGCACATGTTTTTTGGGGGAACATCAAACAATGGCAAGCCCTTATCTTTCAGTTTATATGTCATAGTGAAAGCCTAACTTCCATAGGCACCAGTTATTAATACCTAACACAAATGGCCTAATTACATTAGCCAATATTTCCCTTAACTTCCTCTAATTTAATTTTTTCACTGCTCACCACAATGCTAAAAATACTCTCTTACCTTTTGTTTTAGGGGAGTCTTTCTCACCAATTGAAATAGTCTTGAACAAAGTATTCCTTGACTGTTTAACATGTTCAATGCAATTTTTCTTTGACAGAAACAAGAGGGAGATTTAACCTGTCTTGGACAGAGCAGTAGAGTAGGAATCAGGGGACAGGACTTATGTTGGTATTATCTAAGTTAACTGTCCTTATTATGAACTACTTTGTAAACAAAACTTGATTTTTTTCTTCAAGGGACTTTTAGATAATTTCTGGTTTCACTATTATTTTGAAAGAAATAAAAGTGATCTGGAGTTTAAAGAAAATATTTCTGAATTCTATCTCAACATGTTTACTCAAATCTTCTGTTTTTTTTTTTTTATTTTCAAGAGTTATTTTGACACAAGCACTGGTATATCTTCAAAAGAGTACATTTTTTAATTTCCCCCAGCTTTTATTATAAAATTAGACATTCATATTCTGGCATTTTCATTATGCTACTGTATGTAACTTTTGATAGTAAGAATAAGTCAGAATAAATCTTTAATAATTCTAGAATAGTTGACTTCAGAGAATGGGACATTTCTTGAAAGAAAGAATCTATCATTTAATGTGAAGTTGAGTCTCATTTCCTGATAGACATTACTTTTGACGTTAAGAAAATCCTCAATACTCAAGTTGCTAAATGTGTTTTTATAGAAATATTAGTAAACTTAAAAAGAGATGTGTATTTTTATTTTATCCACCACCCTTTAAACATACTATTTCTGCTTGATATATTTATGTCATTTCTTAGTTTTGCCAAATTCCTGTATTCTGAAATTAAATTTTAATTTCTATGATCTATTATAATACAATGGGGGGAGTTTATTTTCTGTTGTTATAATGAGTAGATTTTATGTTCATAAGTATACATAATTGATTCATAAATTTTTATGCTAATTTTCATCTTTGAGCTTTAGTGTTAGATCAACATTGTAACATACAATAAATTTTCCATTACCAATTTTCAATAAGTAACAGTTCTTTTCAAATTTCAGTATATCAGAAATTCATCTAAATGCAAGCACATTTATCTTAGTTATGTTCCCAATTTCTCTTATAATTATTGTCCCATTATATTTGTCATCTTTATATTCCTTAAATCAATTCTATTAACCTATAGTTTTTGAAAAAATTGTACACTGATAGAATAAATTATTTTTGTATAACTCAGTGTTTGTACACATCCTACTAATATCACCCATATTATGAAGAGCAAATAATCCATTATCTTTCATACCTACATATTATAGAGAAGTTATAAATCACTGTTAGCTACAATTCATGTGTAATGAAGCATTCAGAACAGGCAGAGGCATCCACAGGGCATGATGGTTGAGAGAGCTGGGTGTAGAGTTTTATGGAAAAGAGGAGAGGAGCATGGGACCAACAATGGTAGAATATACATAAAAATTACTTCAGAATTTCCCTAAGTGGAAAAATGTGGAAAATAATCTCAGATCAGGTACTTTTAAGATACTGGCTACTATGGAAATCAAAAGCCTTACCCTGAGAAGGCATTACTTCTAGGAATGGGGGAGATGACTTGGAAGGGATGACAGCCTCTGGAGGATTCAGTTTGCTGATGGAAAAAAGAAAATGAAGAGAAAAGTGAAAATTAAGAATCTTAGAAAAACTGAAGAAAATTAGAAAGTCAGAAAAGGCAAATTCCTCCCTTCCCTAAATACCATCATTATATTACTTAAAATGCAGTTCACTTTATATGATCACTGTATATGATCATTTTCCTGAAGAAGAAAATTATATAACATTTTTAAATGGAAAATTGTGGATAATATCTATAAAGAGATAGTAACTGAACAAAAGATCAAAATACTCTGGCTAATAAAAATATTCAATAAGAAAGCAATCCTAGCCAGGAGCGGTGGCTCACGCCTGTAATCCCAGCACTTTGGGAGGCCGAGAGTGGCGGATCACGAGGTCAGGAGATGGAGACCATCCTGGCTAACATGGTGAAACCCCGTCTCTACTAAGAAATACAAAAAACTAGCCGGGCGAGGTGGCGGGCGCCTGTAGTCCCAGCTACTGGGGAGGCTGAGGCAGGAGAATGGTATAAACCCAGGAGGCGGAGCTTGCAGTGAGCTGAGATCCGGCCACTGCACCCCAGCCTGGGCGACAGAGCGAGACTCAGTCTCAAAAAAAAAAAAAAGAAAAAAGAAACAGAAAGCAATCCTAAAGAAGAAAAATAGTGTAACATATTATTTCATTTGCAGAATAAAAGAAAAAAAAAACAATATTTGAAATCCAGAATAGAAATAAGAAAAACATAAGAAGATGTGGAAAAAAAAGGTGACTAAATTTGGGAAAGAAATTAAAGTAGGTGTGGGATAGAAATTCATCCCAGAATTGAGACTAAATCTAAAATACATAAGAAATAATACTTTTCACTAAAGACATAATAAAATACATCGAGGAAAAGAAAAGAATAAAAAAATTGTTTAAATAGTGGAATTAAGAAGTATAAAGGATTAGAGAAGTAATGTATTTAGATAATAAACAAACCAACTTCAACATACATACAGTTAACATCTCTGGGGGAAAAATAAGACAGAAATTATATTCTAAGTATAACATGAGTAAAATTTCCAGAAAAAAAAAAAAGAGACTCTTGAATCTACCAATAAAACAGGCTCATAATGTAACTGAAAGTCCTGATCCTAACGACACACTATAGATCTGTACCAATGATGTTACTTGAATCCAGGAAAAAGGATTGAGAAAATGGAAAGACAGGTAGGTTGTTGAGAATACTCAACAACAGGATACAAATGAGATGGCAGTGAATAATATTTTCAAAGATCTCAAGAAAATAAATTATAATCCATGAGTTTTATATGGAGCCAAGCTATTCTTCAGATATCAAAGCTATTGTACTAGGATTGTTAACACATGAGATTTCAGGAATAATCATACACACAGGGTCTTTCAGGTCATCCTACTACAAAAAGAGCTTCACCCAAATAAGATATGACTGGGGATATCTTTGCAAAAGTTCTGATAATGAACATCGGATATGTTTAATCATACAACTAAGACAAAATAAAAGTAAAAACGAGTGAAAGAATAATAGTCAATGTTCTATGTTCTGACCAAGTAGACATAACGTAACTAAATAATTTGGAGAAGGGAGAAAGACTGAAGTAGAAGAAGCTCATTGATAACTTCGAAGGAAATAAATAGAAAAAAAAATAAAATGTTAGAGCATTTAATGCTAACAAAAGAAACTAAATGATAAAATAGGTCACTACAAAAATATGAAAGGCATAATTATAAAGAATCACTAAAAAATGCAAGAGAAAATAATGAAAAATAGTAATAGAAAACCAATTTTGAAAAGTTTACAAACCATGTAGACAAGTCAATCATTATAAGCATCCACAGTAAATATGACAATGTCAGCTACAAGTTTATCTTCACAGGTACAGAACAAGACCAGAAATCATCCTTCTTCTTACCCTGAGACTGATGCATAATTGACTTTTCCTCTACTTCTTCTTTTCACATGTTTACCTTAACTAATATAAAAGGTAGACTTACTGAGGGCTAATCAGAGCCTCGATGGAATGTAACCTTTGGCTTACCTGCCCACCTTCTGTCCCATTTTCCCTTCTCCTTGCTTTTTCCCTTTATTTGTTTTTATTTTTTAATTAAAAATTACACAGTTAAAAAAAACAGTTTTTTTCTTTAAATTCTGAGTTCCCAAAACCCTCTTTAGAAAGCACAAGTCACAGAAGTTCCTGTGACTTGTGATTTTCCCAAGAGCTATATCAAACTTTGGCTCAATAAAACTCCATTGATTGAGACTCTTGCGTCAGTCATTTTTCCATTAACATATGTATGAAATTTTAAAGCTGCAATAATGAACAATGTATCTACTCAAGTTCTTATAGGACATTTAAGAAAATTGGCCACACACACACACACACACACACACACACACACGTATGTTTCATAAACTAGAAATACCATGACAAAGTTATCCGGTAATAAAGGAACAATATCAGAAATGTTTAATGAAAGCAAAGGCACATAAAAGTTGTTCTAGCTAGACTTGAAAAGCTTTTTATTAAAAGGGGTCTTTGGTGAAAGGAAATATAAAGACACATAATCATTCATTACATTAACTTTTCAAATCCCTCAAGGAATATTGTGTTATACAGTATTCTCTTAACATTCTTATTTTCTCATATAGACGTTTAATACAATTTTTCTATTTCAAATTTGAGAAATGGATGTGTTCTTTTTGTGATCCTATTGAAAATATGAATAATGAATTTTTTTTATAGATTGAGGTTGTCAGATTTATCAATTCCAGTATCTACATTTTCACATTCATTTATTACTTGGATTTAATATTTTTTTCTTCTGGCTTTCCAGGAAAGAATAGACATTTCAATTACAAAGTATTTTGGAATGCTGTAGTCAAAGAAAATGTACACAATGTATTTTTCTTTTTTTTTTTTTTTTTTTTTTTTTTTTTGAGACGGAGTCTTGCTCTGTCGCCGGGGCTGGAGTGCAGTGGCCGGATCTTGGCTCACTGCAAGCTCCGCCTCCCGGGTTCACGCCATTCTCCTGCCTCAGCCTCCCGAGTAGCTGGGACCACAGGCGCCCGCCACCTCGCCCGGCTAGTTTTTTTTTTTGTATTTTTTAGTAGAGACGGGGTTTCACCGTGTTAGCCAGGATGGTCTCAATCTCCTGACCTCGTGATCCGCCCGTCTCGGCCTCCCAAAGTGCTGGGATTACAGGCTTGAGCCACCGCGCCCGGCCTCACAATATATTTTTCTATTATTGAACAACGATGTGCAGTTTACAAGAGGAATATCTCAAACAATACTGCGAGGGGTCAAATAAAAGAATAGATTACGCTGCTCAAATAACAAATACAAAAACTGATCTATTAATGTGAGTACATAGGTTTAATAAAGACAAATTATTAGAAATAAAAAGGTTACTTTGTAACCTAAACAGAAAGATATATAAATTAAAATTTAATCGATATACAAGATAAAATAACAAAGCCAAAATTGTCTTTCATCTTAGCTTTTCCTGCCTTTAAAAAAAAAAAAAAAATCATTTTTGGTTTTCTGTCATAAAATGTATCTTTTGGTTTTTTTAGTAAATTATCCTTAGGGGTATGTTCTTTATTTCAAAGATATATTTATCACTGTGTGTGCATTATATAGACACAGGCTATGGCATTGCTTTCTGTTTTTTATCTTTAGTGAAAGCTATTTTGATCTGGGAAAAAAGTGCATTTTTTAATGTTGATTTCCAATGTTTCACCAGTTTTTGAAAATCGTACTTTTTCTCCAAGTAACTAAAATTTACCTGGATCTAAGATCTCCTACTATATTGTTGCTTTGGATGGCATACCATACAAAGGAAAATTATTTGGCATGAATAATGAAGTATGAATGTATGCTGCAACTTGGATGAACCTTGAAAACATGATATCGAATGAAAGAAGGCAGTCACAAAAGGCCACATATTACATGATTCTATTCATAAGGATTTTCCAGAATAAGCAGAAAGTAGATTAGTGATTGCTGTGTAATGAGGCAGGGAGAAATGGGGTGACTGCTAATGGGTACAGAGTTTCTTTTGGAATGACGAAAATTTTCTGAAATTAGATAGTGGTGATGGTTACATAACCTTGTAAATATACTGAAAACCAGTTAATTATACACATAAAAAGTGAATTTTATGTCAATCATATCAATTATATTTCAATAACACTGTGTGTGTGTCTGTATGAGTGTGATTATACAATAGATGGAACAGCCAAATAGGAAGAGAAGTCTTATGTCAGTTTCTGCAATCCAAAATTACATATCTTCACAATGCATATTTGGCTGAGTCTCCTTGAGCAAGAATGTTGCAACACTACCTCGAATACATACAATAGATATTTCTTGAATTAGTTAAAAGAAAAAACAACAACAAAAACAAACAAAAAAAGAAAACAAAAAAAACTTCTACCCATTTAACAAAATACATTTGGGAAAGTTCAGTAGCCAGACATATTAAGAGCTATTACATACAGTATCTGTGCTGCCTCAGTTTTCCATATGATCCCTTTATTAGAGGTAAGTTTAGGGAAGTTAAATCCTGGCCCAAGTCTATTGTACAGTGAGTCCACTAAGTGTGTGGTCCTCCCCTTGGTTATTATTGCCTTTAGCCTCTGCTGCAATGAAATATGTACCAGGTGGCAAAGATCACACACAATGGCTATGTGACCTGCAGATAATTTGCCTTATGTAAAAGCTTGGCCAAGAGGAAACCACTAAAATTACCTCTCTGTCTGTATTCAAGATTATAAATAAGAAATTATACTTTATGCCTGCAAGAATAAGATAGATCATCACTTTTTTTTTTTTTTTAACTTTAAGTTCTAGGATACATGTGCACAACGTGCAGGTTTGTTACATATATATACATGTGCTGAGTTAGTTTGCTGCACCCATTAACTTGTCATTTACATTACGTGTTTCTCCTAATGCCATCCCTCCCCCATCCTCCACCCCACGGCAGGCCCTGGTGTGTGATGTTCCCCTTCATGTGTCCAAGTGTTCTTATTGTTCAATTCCCACCTATGAGTGAGACCATGTGGTGTTTTGTTTTCTGTCCTTGGAATAGTTTGCTCAGAATGATGATTTCCAGCTGCATCCATGTCGCTACAAAGGACATGAACTCATCCTTTTTTATGGCTCCATAGTATTCTATGGTGTATATGTGCCATATTTTCTTAATCCAGTCTATCATTGATGGCCATTTGGATTGGTTCCAAGTTTTTGCTATTGTGAGTAGTGCCACAATAAACATACGTGTGCATGTGTCTTTATAGTAGCATGATTCATAATCCTTTGGTTATATACCCAATAATAGGATCGTTGGGTCAAATGGTATTTCTAGTTATGACTCTTGAGGAATCGCCACACTGTCTTCCACAATGGTTGAACTAGTTTACACTGCCACCAACAGTGTAAAAGCGTTCCTATTTCTCCACATTCTCTCCAGCATCTGTTGTTTCCTGACTTTTTGTTGTTGTTGTTGTTTTGTTTTTTTGAGACGGAGTCTTGCTCTGTCGCCCAGGCTGGAGTGCAGTGGCACAATCTCGGCTCGCTGCAAGCTATGCCTCCCAGGTTCACACCATTCTCCTGCCTCAGCCTCCCAAGTAGCTGGGACTACAGGTCCCTGCCACCACGGCCGGGTAATTTGTTTATATTTTTAATAGAGGCGAAACACAGTTTCACTGTGTTAACCAGGATGTTCTGGATCTCCTGACCTTGTGATTCACCCGCCTCCACCTCCCAAAGTGCTGGTATTACAGGTGTGAGCCACCGCACCTGGCCTGTTTCCTGACTTTTTAATGATTGACATTCTACTTGGTGTGAGATGATATCTCGTTGTGGTTTTGATTTGCATTTCTCTGATGACCGGTGACGATGAGCAATTTTGCATGTGCACAACATGCAAGTTTGTTACATATGTATACATGTGCTGAGTTGGTTTGCTGCACCCACTAACTTGTCATTTACATTAGGTATTTCTCCTGATGCTATCCCTCCCCCATCCCCCCGCCCCACGACAGACCCAGTGTCTGTTGGCTGTATAAATGTCTTCTTTTAAAAAGTGTCTGTTCATATCCTTTGCCCAATTTTTGATGGGGTTGTTTGGTTTGTTCTTATAAATTTGTTTAAGTTCTTTGTAGGTTCTGGATATTAGCCCTTTGTCTGATGAGTAGATTGCAAAAATTTTCTCCCATTTTTTAGGTTGCCTGTTCACTCTGAAGGTGGTTTCTTTTGCTGTGCAGAAGCTCTTTAGTTTAATTAGAAACTGTTTGTCTGTTTTGGCTTTTGTTGCCATTGCTTTTGGTGTTTTAGTCATGAAGTCCTTGCCCATGCCTATGTGCTGAATGATATTGCCTAGGTTATCTAGTAGAGTTTTTATGGTTTTGAGTCTAACATTTAAGTCTTTAATCCATATTGAATTAATTTTTGTATAAGATGTAAGGAAAGGATCCAGTTTCAGCTTTCTACATATGGCTAGCCAGTTTTCCCAGCACCATTTATTAAATAGGGAATCCTTTCCCCATTGCTTGTTTTTGTCAAATTTGTCAAAGATCAGATTGTTGTAGATGTGTGGTGTTATTTCTGGCCTCTGTTCTGTTCCATTGGTTTATGTCTCTTGTTTTGGTACCAGTATCATGCTGTTTTGGTTACTGTAGCCATGTAGTATAATTTGAAGTCAGGTAGCATGATGCCTCCAGCTTTGTTCTTTTGGCTTAGGATTGTCTTGACAATGCAGGCTTTTTGGTTCCATATGAACCTTAAAGTAGTTTTTTCCAATTCTGTGAAGAAAGTCATTGGTAGCTTGATGGGGATGGCATTGAATCTATAAATTACCTTGGGCACTATGGCTATATTCATGATGCTGATTCTTCCTATCCATGAGCATAGAATGTTCTTCCATTTGTTTGTGTCCTCTTTTATTTTGTTGAGCAGTGGTTTGTAGTTCTCCTTGAAGAGGTCCTTCACATCCCTTGTAAGTTGGATTCTTAGGTATTTTATTCTCCTTGTAGCAGTTGTGAATGGGAGTTCACTCATGATTGGGCTCTCTGTTTGTTATTGGTGTATAAGAATGCTTGTGATTTTTGCACATTGATTTTGTATGCTGAGACTTTGCTGAAGTTGCTTATCAGCTTAAGGAGATTTTGGGCTGAGATGCTGGGGTTTTCTAAATATACAAGCATGTCATCTGCAAACAGGGACAGTTTGACTCCCTCTTTTCCTAATTGAATACACTTTATTTCTTTCTCCTGCCTGATTGCCCTGGCCAGAACTTCCAACAATATGTTGAATAGGAGTGTGAGAGAGGGCATCCCTGTCTTGTGCCAGTTTTCAAAGGGAATGCTTCTAGTTTTTGTCCATTCAGTATGATACTGGCTGTGAGTTTTTTTATAAATAGTTCTTATTGTTCTGAGATGTGTTCCATGAATACCTAATTTATTGAGAGTTTTTAGCATGAAGGGCTGTTGAATTTTGTCGAAGGTCTTTTCTGCATCTATTGAGATAATCATGTGGTTTTTGTCTTTGGTTCTGTTTATCTGATGAATTATGTTCATTGATTTGCATATGTTGAACCAACCTTGCATCCCAGGGATGAAACCAACTTGATCTTGGTGGATGAGCTTTTGGATGTGCTGCTGGATTTGGTTTGCCAGTATTTTATTGAGGATTTTCTCATCAATGTTCATCAGGGGCATTGGTCTAAAATTCTCTTTTGTGTGTGTGTATGTGTGTGTGTGCCAGGCTTTGGTATCAGGATGATGCTGGCCTCATAAAGTGAGTTACAGAGGATTCCCTCTTTTTCTATTGATTGGAATAGTTTCAGAAGGAATGGTATCAGCTCCCCTTTGTACCTCTGGTAGATAAAAACCACAAAGATGGGGAGAAACCACAGCAGAAAAGCTGAAAATTCTAAAAAAAACAGAGTACCCCTTCTCCTCCAAAGGATCACAGCTCCTCGCCAGCAATGGAACAAAGTTGGATGGAGAATTACTTTGACAAGCTGACAGAAGTAGGCTTCAGAAAGTCGGTAATAACAAACTTTTCTGAGCTAAAGGAGGGTGTTTGAACCCATCTCAAGGAAACTACAAAACCTTGAAAAAAGATTAGACAAACGGCTAACTAGAATATACAGTGTAGAGAAGACCTTAAATGACCTGATGGAGCAAAAACCATGGCACAAGAACTACGTGATGAATGCACAAAAAGCCTCAGTAGCTGATTTGATCTCGTGGAAGAAAGGGTATCAGTGATTGAAGATCAAATTAATGACATGAAGTGAGAAGAGAAGATTAGAGAAAAAAGAGTAAAAAGAAATGAACAAAGCCTTCAAGAAATATGGGACTATGAGAAAAGACCAAATCTACATCGGATTGGTGTACCTGAAAGTGACAGGGAGAATGGAACCAAGCTGGAAAACACTCTTCAGGATATTATCCAGGAGAACTTCCCCAAACTAGCAAGGGAGGCCAAAATTCAAATTCAGGAAAAACAAAGAACACCACAACGATACTCCTCAAGAAGAGCAACCCCAAGACACAGAATTGTCAGATTTACCAAGGTTGAAATGAAGGAAAAAGTTAAGGGCAGCCAGAGAGAAAGATCGGGTTACCCATAAAGGGAAGCCCATCAGACTAACAGTGAATCTCTCAGCACAAATTCTACAAGCCAGAAAAGAGTGGGGGCCAATATTTAATATTCTTAAAGAATTTTCAACCCAGAATTTCATATCCAGCCAAACTAAGCTTCATAACTGAAGGAGAAATAAAATCCTTTACAGAGAAGCAAATGCCAAGAGATTCTGTCACCACCAGGCCTGTGTTACAAGAGCTCCTGAAGGAAGCAGTAAACATGGAAAGGAACAACCTGTACCAGCCACTGCCAAGACATGCCAAATTGTAAAGACCATCTGTGCTAGGAAGAAACTGCATCAACTAACGAGCAAAATAACAAGCTAACATCATAATGACAGGGTCAAATTCACACATAACAATATTAACCTTAAATGTAAATGGGCTAAATGCCCCCATTAAAAGACACAGACTGGCAAATTGGATAAAGAGTTAAGACCCATCAGTGTGCTGTATTCAGGAGACCCATCTCATGTGCAGAGACACACATAGGCTCAAAAATCAAGGGATGGAGGAAGATCTACCAAGCAAATGGAAAACAAAAAAAGGCAGGGGTTGCAATCCTAGTCTCTGATGAAACAGACTTTAAACCAGCAAAGATCAAAAGAGACAAAGAAGGCCATCACATAATGGTAAAGGGATCGATTCAATAGGAAGTGCTAACTATCCTAAATATATATACACCTAATACAGGAGCACCCAAATTCATAAAGCAAGTCCTTAGAGACCTATAAAGAGACTTAAACTCCCACACAATAATAATGGGAGACTTTAACACCCCACTGTCAATATTAGACAGATCAACGAGACAGAAGGGTAACAAGGATATCCAAGACTTGAACTCAGCTCTGCACCAAGCGGACCTAATAGACATCTACAGAACTCTCCATCCCAAATCAACAGAGTATCCTTTCTTCTCAGCACCACATCACACTTATTCCAAAATTCACCACATTGTTGGAAGTAAAGCACTCCTCAGCAAATGTAAAAAAAACAGAAATCACAATGAACTTTCTCTCAGACCACAGTGCAATCAAATTAGACCTCAGGAATAAGAAACTCACTCAAAACTGCACAACTACATGGAAACTGAACAACCTGCTCCTGAGTGACTACTGGGTAAATAATGAAATGAAGGCAGAAATAGAGACGTTCTTTGAAACCAATGAGAACAAAGACACAACATGCCAGAATCTCTGAGACACATTTAAAGCAGTGTGTAGAGGGAAATTTATAATACTAAATGCCCACAAGAGAAAGCAGGAAAGACCTAAAATAGATACCCTAACATCACAATTAAAAGAACTAGAGAAGAAAGAGCAAACAAATTCAAAAGCTGGTAGAAGACAAGAAATAATGAAGATCAGAGCAGAACTGAAAGAGGTAGAGATACAGAAAACCCTTCAAAAAACCAATGAATCCAGGAGCTAGTTTTTTGAAAAGCTCAACAAAAATGGATAGACCGCTAGCAAGACTAATGAAGAAGAAAAGAGAGAAGAATCACATAGATGCAATAAAAAATGATAAAGGGGATGTCACCACTGATCCCACAGAAATACAAACTACCATCAGAGAATACTGTAAATACCTCTATGCAAATCTAGAAGAAATGGATAAATTCCTGGATGCATACACCCTCCCCAGACTAAACCAGGAAGAAGATGAATCCCTGAATAGACCAATAACTGGCTCTGAAATTGAGGCAATAATTGATAGCCTACCATCCAAAAAAGTCCAGGACCAGACGTATTCATAGCTGAAATCTGCCAGAGGTAGGTCATCACTTTCTTCAAACACAAAGGACACAGGGGAGATTGTCTCATCCTTTTAACAATTAATTGGCATGTGTATTCCTTGCACAAATCCAATTATTGTGGGTGAGATGCACTTCCTTAATCTTGTGCCCCTTTAGTTAAACAAATTAACAAATCCTCTAGCACTTGATATGCTGTTGCTGAATTGAAAAATGTATTATTTCCAATTTCCGCCATGAAAAAGGATAAAAAACCAATTACTTTTAGGTGGAAAGAACTACAGTACAAATTCACCATCTTTGCTTTATGGCTATGGTGACTCTCCTATTCTCAGAAATAGCATAGTCCCAGGAGCCTTAGTTATGTTATGATTCCTTTGACTTTCACATTGGTCTTATATTATTAATATCATGCTAACCAATCCTGGAAACAGGAAGTAGATTAGTATTCTGAATGCCCTTGGAAGTATGTGCCTTCTGTGGCATTGAAGATAAGCCTTTGATGCCAAACCACTGTGGATAGCCGTAATAATCAGCAACCCTGCTCCCTGGTTACTTTGAGCAATCTGATAACCAGTAAATACCGTAATGAATAGAGTCTTTGATTCCAATTATTTTCAAGGGAAGTTTTCTGCAACAGAATGGAAATAAAAGAGTAGTGTATATATATACATATATGTCTTAAACTCAGAGGACTCATCTTTTGCTTCATGGCCTGTAATAAGCTTGTTTGGGTATTTTCAGCAACCATACCTGGCAGCAAGGACAATGAAACCAATAGCTCAAATCTTTCAGGTATGGCAGTCTGGGTCACTCCACAAGGTTAGCATTCTAGATCAGCTGAAGTATTCACTGGAAGTAAAGGAAAGCTAGTAAGTATAGTAAAAGAAGGAGATGCTAAGACAGCTTCTGTAGAAGATTAATTTGTTACAACAGCCTTCTTGAATAAGTATTTTATTGAGATTGTACCTGACCACTGTTTTGAAATTTTCTAAAGAGGAGATTTAATTTGGGGCACCAGAATATGTGAGTAATTAATGGGATGGATTTTGATTGATGTTTTGGGCTGCCCAATATCACATCCTTTTGACCACCAGTAACTTTGACCTTTAATGCATTCAAAAGTTCCATGTTAACATGAACTGAAGTTGGTGGTATCTCACCTGCATTGTTCCGTACAGATTTCAGATTTCAGATTTCTGCCACAGGACTGTCTCTAAAGCAGTGGGAGTCCACTAAGCGTGAAGGCATGAGAAGTCTGTCACATGTGGGAAAGTTGATTCTCCCTGGGGCAATCTTCAAAAAATGTGGATGAAAGCTGATGGATAAATGATCCATTCTATCTTTTCAACAGACAACTATAGGAACCATTCTTTATGTTTCTCTGAGTTCCTAATGGAGTAGAACTTGTACTTGCCACAAGAGTAATGTCAATAGAGTTTTCTCATTTTGGCCTTTTTGCTTTTATCTCACTTCTTGCTCCTGGTCCCTGGCAGTTCCTTCCAAACATACTGCGTGCATCTAAGCATTTTTCTTAAGCTTTTCCTAAGCTTGGTTAACCCCAAAACTAAGACAGCTGGTATTAATGTATAATTATTAGTTACATTATACATTTATATATCGTACATTTCCCTGGAAGTGAATTTCATTTCATAATTTTAAAAAGATTTTTTATTATTGTGTAATAGGAATTCATTGAAATGACTTAATAAATGTCATGAAATGATTGATTTGTATTTTAAAACATACAGCTTGGCTGCTGTGTGAAGAATAAATTAAATGAGGAAAGAGTGGAATGCAGGAGACCAATGAGTGTTACTGAAGTTGTCAAGATGAGAAGTGAAGTTGATGCCCGCAAATATAGTGACTGTGGAGACAAAGCGGAATCAATGGATTTCTGATACGATTTGTAGTTAAATGTTTATGATATAGTGATGGGTTTAATGTCACTATAAGTAAAATATGTGGCTTTTTAAAATATACGTAACACCCATCTTTCATTCAAAAACCATTCTTTAAAATTACTCTAAAATATTCATTATGGGTTTAAAATGCTGTTACTTAATGGTTAAGAAGAAAAGAAAAACATTGAAGAAATAGTAACAGATCTATTCTAAAATAAAATCAGATAGACTTTGAAAGATTTTTATTTACTATAGAACTGAGAAAAAAATGGTAAAAAAAAATAATAAAACCATGAAATTTTATTTATTTATTTTTTTTTGGAGGAAGGAGAGAATGGTGTCCAAGAGCAATTATTTTCAGTAATTGGTGCTTCCAAGTACAAGGCAAGCCATAAGCAGAAAAAAAAATTTAAGAAGTAGCAAACAAAGATAAAGACACTAAAAATGTTTTTAAATGTTCAAATTCAATTCAAAGATGTGAAGTCTGGCGAAAGTTCAAATTTGAAAGTTTCAACACATAAAAAGGTATTTTCTGATATAAAACACTTTTTAATTAAATTTAGAATATTGGACTAACGAGAAACACTGCTTATAGTTAGTTAATTTTAATTAATGTATTTTAATTTACTCATTCATAAACATAGACATAGACATTGAACAACAGTTTATTTAAAAGATAATAATGAGAGCTAGCATTAATTGAATACTTACTATATGCTAAGGCTTTCCTTTTTTTTTTTTTTTTTTTTTTGAGACAGAGTCTTGCTCTGTTGCCCAAGATACAGTACAGTGGCACACGATCTCAGCTCACTGCAACCACCACCTCCTGGGTTCAGGCATTTCTCTTTCCTCTGCCTCCTGAGTAGCTTGGATTACAGGTGCATGCCACCACACCTGGTTAATTTTTGTAGAGATGGGGTTTGACAAATAGGTAAATCTGGTCTTGAACTCCTGACGTCAAGTGATCCACCCGCCTAGGCCTCCCAAAGTGCTAGGATTTCAGGCTGTGAGCTACTGCACCTGGTCGGTAAGCCTTTTCTTATCATTCAACATGTATTAGCTGAATTTTTCCCTCAACTATTCTAATGAGATACATATTATTATTATTGTTTTATACAAGTAGAAACCAACTAGAGTAAGGTTAAGCCACTTCTGAGGGCTACAAAGCAAAAAGTGCTAGAGGTAAGTATTAAAACCAAGAATCGTATTTTCACAGTTCACATTTTTAATAAAGTCAAAATAACCATGACTTGACTGTAATTTTAATTGTTTTAATGATTGTATACTTATTACAGAAAATTATTTTATTTTTTCAACTATCAGATTGATACTCACATTTGTATATAACTAAAATTATAATATGTATTAAAATAGATGTATATATTTAATTTGGCCTTTCTTTTATTGAAGACCTAAAATTAAATGTGTGGTAAATCTTACATTACATGACATTTTGTAATCATGACCAGATGGAAATCTATATTTTCTTGTTTAATAATAAATGGAACTAGTGATAGCTATATTGAAATTTTTTTTTCAGATAATTTTGTTTAGTACCAACTGTAATTTTAATAGTAATTTTAAAATGAAGTATTCTATTAAAATTTAGAAATAAAAAAATCTTTATATAGATTTTCTGTTCATGTCATTATTTGTGAACACATTGCTTGAAATGAAAAGGTATTCTGTCTTAAATTAAAATTCAATCAAAAGAGTAAACCCTTTCATTACAATTGATTAACCTCATTTCATTAACCAATAGCTCCATCCTCTTTCTCCTCTAATTTATTTAATAAGACTGGTAAAAGATCCAGTCTTATTAAAGTTGAGTTTCACCAACTTTTACTTACTGAAAAAAATTTACCTATAGGCTGGGCACTGTGGCTCACACCTGTAATCCCAGCGATTTGAGAGGCCAAGGTGGGTGAATTGCTTGAGCCCAGGAGTTGGAGACCAGCCTGGCCAACATGGCAAAACCAATCTCTACTAAAAATACGAAAATTAGCAGTGTATGGTGTCTTATGCCTGTAGTCCCAGCTACTTCTGAGGCTGAGATAGGAGAATTTCTTGAGGCCAGGAGGCAGAGGTTGCAGTGAACCCAGAGGGCACCACTGCACTCCTGCTTGTGTGACAGAGTGAGATCCTAACTTAAAAAATATATATAATCTATATAATAAAGCAGCTTCTGCTTTATCAATCTTTTGAAACCTTTTTCTCTCTGTAAGCTCTTCCAAAAGAGGTCTCAAGATATCAGTTTGCTTCTGACTCATTTCCTGGTAAAATGGCCCATAGGATGTAGTTAATATAATCAAAATTCCACTGACTTTTCTAAATTACTGCATCAGGTAAGTGAGGTGGCTGCTTAAAATTAATGTAATCATAAATAGTAAACATATTTACAGAGAGTGGATTGATGCATGAGAAAGACTCCACACAGGAGTCCCAGGTATCAATGTAGATGTCTTGGCTCTGCTCCCACAAGTTTCATCTGAAAAATAAGAATAATAATAACTCTTGTTTATATTATGTACTGATATGGTTTGGCTGTGTCCCCCTCTAAATCTTATCTTGAATTGTAGCTTCCATAATTCCCATATATCATGGGAGGGACCTGGTGGGAGGTAATTGAATCATGAGAGTAGGTCTTTCCCATGTTGTTCTCATGGTCATGAATAATTTTCATGAGATCTGATGGTTTTATAAACGGAAATTCCCTTGCACAAGGTCTCCCTTTGCTCACTGCAATGTAAGAAGTCCCTTTGCTCTTCCTTCATCTTCCACCATGATTGTGAGGACTCCCCAGCCACATGGAACTGTGAGTCCATTAAACCTCTTTCCTTTATAAATTATCCAGTCTAAGGTATGTCTTTATTAGCAGTGTGAGAACAGACTAATATTAAAGTAAATTGGTACAAGGTAGTGGGCCAATGCTATAAAGATACCTGAAAATGTGGAAGCGACTTTGGAAGTGTGTAACAGGCAGAGTTTGAAACAGTTTTTAAGCCTCAGAAGAAAACAGGAAAATGTGGAAAAATTTGGAACTTCCTAGAGACTTGTTACATGGCTTTGACCAAGTGCTACTTGTCTCAGATGGAGACAAGGAACTTGTTGGGAACTGGAGGAAAGGTAACTCTTGGTATATTTTAGTAGAGAGACTGGTGGCACTTTGGCCCTGCCCTAGAGATCTGTGGAACTTTGAACTTCAGATAAATGATTTAGGATATCTGTTGGAAGAAATTTCTAAGCGGCAAGTTGTTCAAGAGGAAGCAGAGCCTAAAAATTTTGGAAATTTTGGAGCCTGATGATGCAATAGAAAAAAAAAAAATGTGGGGAGAAATTCAAGCTGGCTGCAGAAAATTGCACAAATAATGAGAAACCAAATGTTTATTGCCAAGACAATGCAGAAAATATCTCCAGGGCATGTCAAAGACCTTTGTGGCAGCCCCTGCCATCACAGGCCAGGAGATCTAGGAAGATAAATGGTCTCATGGGCCAGGCCCAGGGCTCCCTACTGTGTGCAGCCTAGGGACTTGGTGTCCTAAGTCCCAGCTGCTCTAGCCATGACTAAAAGGGACCAACGTACAACTTGGGCCATGGCTTCAGAGGGAGTAACCCCAAGACTTGGCAGCTTCTATGTAGTGTTGAGCTTGCAGGTGTACAGAAGTCAAGAATTCAGGTTTGGGAACCTCCACGTAGAGTTCAGAGGATGTATGAAAACACCTAGATGTCCAGGCAGAAGTTTGCTGTAGGCATGGAGACCTCATGGAGGGCCTCTTCTAGGGCAGAGTGGAAGGGATATGTGGGGTGGGTACCCCCACACAGAGTCCCCACTGGGACACTGCCTAGTGGAGCTATGAGGAGAGGGTCACTATCCTTCAGACTTCAGAATGGTAGATCCACTGACAGATTGCACCATGCACCTGGGGACAGCTTGCACCATGCGCCTGGAAAAGCCACAGACACTCAACGTCAGCCTGAGAAAGCAGTCAGGAAGTGGACTGTACCCTGCAAAGACGCAGGGACAGAGCTGCCCAAAACCATGGGAACTCACTCCTTGTAGCAAGATGACCTGGATGTGAGAAATTGAGTCAAAGGAGTTCATTTTAGAGTTTTAAGATTTGGGTGCCCTGCTGGATTTTGAACTTACATGGGGCCTGTAGCCCCTTTGTTGTGGCCAATTTCTCTCACTTGGAATGGGTGTATTTACCCAATATTTGTACCCCCATTGTATCTAGGAAGTAACTAACTTGCTTTTGATTTTACAGGCTCCTAAGCAGAAAGGACTTACCTATTCTCAGCTGAGACTTTAGACTGGAACTTCTAAGTTAATGCTGAAATGAATTAAGAACTTGGGGGACTGTTAGGAAGGCATGACTGGTTTTAAAATGTGAGAACATGAGATTTGGGATTGGCCAGGGTGGAATAATATGGTTTGACTGTGTCCCCATCCAAATCTCATCTTGAATTGTAGCTCTCATAAATCTCATGTGCAATGTGAAGGACCTGGTGGGAGGTAATTGAATCCTGGGGGTGAGTCTTTTCTATGCAATTCCTGTGGTAGTGAATAAGTCTCAGAAGATCTGATGGTTTTATAAACTGGAGTTCCCTTGCACAAACTGTCTTTGCCCACTGCCATGTAAGAAGTCCCTTTTCTCTTCCTTTATCTTCCACCATGATTGTGAGGACTCTCCAGCCTTATGAAACTGTGAGTTTATTAAACTTCATTTCTTTCTGAATTACCCAGACTTGGGTATGTCTTTATTAGCCGCATGAGAACAGACTAATATATGTACTTTGAAAACTAATATATTGTGTCAATAATTTTAATAGAATTTAGGCATCTGTAAATTAAAATTGTTGCATACTGTAAAAATGTAAGGTAACATGATTACTAATCTCGTCCTTCAACATAATCATCAATTCATATTGTATTTACTAAGTTAAATGCAAACAACAAACTACTGATATACTTTAGCTGCTTATATTTTATTTCTGCATTAACTTCAATTTCATATTTATCCAGAAAAAAAGAAAAATAACAGGGCATTAACAAGTGCTTCTTTGATTAGCTGTCCTCACTCAAATGATTATTTACATTATATAGATAACATATATAAATGAACATAATATAAAATATATATTTTAACATAATATAAACATATATACATAAGTAAATATATATGTTTATATATACAAATATGATTTAGATATAATTTGAAAGTAAAATTTATGAATTTAATATAAATATAAAATTTTTATATTTTACATAAATATAAAAGTAAATATATAAATACAAAAATAAATATATAAATGTATAATACATTTTAAACAACATCAGATAAATATATATAATTACTTACAAATTCAAATAGTCCAGAAGATTATACATACATTCAGTGTTTAGTTATCTCTTGTTAACTTTTCACACATAAGTCTGTTAAGAGTCAACTCTTGTGCATTATCTTATACTCATGCATTTCTAAAGAGAAATGCATCATATGCACATTGAACTGCATTGCTGCTAATGCTGCTTGTACTGAACTTGCTCATACTGTATCACTGTTATTTTTCCTGACTTCACTGTCCTTCCCTTCATTGTATCCCACCTGTGTCCTAGCTTTGTTTACCGTGGCCATTACCTGCTAGGAGCCTTCAAATCTCTGTGTCTGTATCCCAGACTATAGCAAGGTAGTTCCCTAGCTTTACCATCATAACTCTCAATCTTTCCTTCTCTGCATAACAAAGGATTAGGAAACTGTACACCTGAAACTTTGCTAATGCCAATGCACATCTCTGATTCCCTGACAGAATACTATTGAAAGAATTATTCTTTGTGTCATCTTCCTTACTCCAAGAACACAAATACACAAATGGTTGATTTTCATATACTTATTTCGTTACTTTCAATTTCTCTCAGCTAAAGCCACAGTTGACAGACATATATTTACCTCTACTCAGGAAATAACATATAATATTTGATAGCTCTTGTCTCAGGTACAGGGACCAAGAAATGAACAAATTAAAAGGTTGGGGTAGGGTGGAAGCAGTTAGTACTGAAAGAAGATTTTTTTTAAAAAGTTTAAAAAATGTAGTATATTCAAGTATTTGGATAATCTGGCATTTACATGCTTATGATTAAAGAAAAATAATTAGTTACTGATCTTTAAGACCTATGATTACTGCTATTAAAAATAATTCATGGAGCCTCACATTAAAAGTTCTCCATGAAAAGGCGTCGAATTATTTTTTTTTTTATTTTTTTTAAAATTTATTAATTATTATTATACTTTAAGTTGTAGGGTACATGTGCATAACGTGCAGTTTTGTTACATATGTATACTTGTGCCATGTTGCTGTGCTGCACCCATCAACTCGTCATTTACATCAGGTATAACTCCCAATGCAATCCCTCCCCCCTCCCCCCTCCCCATGATAGGCCCCGGTGTGTGATGTTCCCCTTCCTGAGTCCGAGTGATCTCATTGTTCAGTTCCCACCTATGAGTGAGAACATGCGGTGTTTGGTTTTCTGTTCTTGTGATAGTTTGCTAAGAATGATGGATTCCAGCTGCATCCAAGTCCCTACAAAGGACTCAAACTCATCCTTTTTGATGGCTGCATAGTATTCCATGGTGTATATGTGCCACATTTTCTTAATCCAATCTGTCACTGATGGACATTTGGGTTGATTCCAAGTCTTTGCTATTGTGAATAGTGCTGCAATAAACATACGTGTGCATGTGTCTTTATAGCAGCATAATTTATAATCCTTTGGGTATATACCCAGTAATGGGATGGCTGGGTCATATGGTACATCTAGTTCTAGATCCTTGAGGAATCGCCATACTGTTTTCCATAATGGTTGAACTAGCTTACAATCCCACCAACAGTGTAAAAGTGTTCCTATTTCTCCACATCCTCTCCAGCACCTGTTGTTTCCTGACTTTTTAATGATTGCCATTCTAACTGGTGTGAGATGGTATCTCATTGTGGTTTTGATTTGCATTTCTCTGATGGCCAGTGATGATGAGCATTTTTTCATGTGTCTGTTGGCTGTATGAATGTCTTCTTTTGAGAAATATCTGTTCATGTCCTTTGCCCACTTTTTGATGGGGTTGTTTGTTTTTTTCTTGTAAATTTGTTTGAGTTCTTTGTAGGTTCTGGATATTAGCCCTTTGTCAGATGAGTAGATTGCAAAAATTTTCTCCCATTCTGTAGGTTGCCTGTTCACTCTGATGGTAGTGTCTTTTGCTGTGCAGAAGCTCTTTAGTTTAATGAGATCCCATTTGTCAATTTTGGCTTTTGCTGCCGTTGCTTTTGGTGTTTTAGACATGAAATCTTTGCCCATGCCTATGTCCTGAATGGTACTACCTAGGTTTTCCTCTAGGATTTTTATGGTATTAGGTCTAACATTTAAGTCTCTAATCCATCTTGAATTAATTTTCGTATAAGGAGTAAGGAAAGGATCCAGTTTCAGCTTTCTACTTATGGCTAGCCAATTTTCCCAGCACCATTTATTAAATAGGGAATCCTTTCCCCATTTCTTGTTTCTCTCAGGTTTGTCAAAGATCAAATGGCTGTAGATGTGTGGTATTATTTCTGAGGACTCTGTTCTGTTCCATTGGTCTATATCTCTGTTTTGGTACCAGTACCATGCTGTTTTGGTTACTGTAGCCTTGTAGTATAGTTTGAAGTCAGGTAGCGTGATGCCTCCAGCTTTGTTCTTTTGACTTAGGATTGTCTTGGAGATGCGGGCTCTTTTTTGGTTCCATATGAACTTTAAAGCAGTTTTTTCCAATTCTGTGAAGAAACTCATTGGTAGCTTGATGGGGATGGCATTGAATCTATAAATTACCTTGGGCAGTATGGCCATTTTCACGATATTGATTCTTCCTATCCATGAGCATGGTATGTTCTTCCATTTGTTTGTGTCCTCTTTGATTTCACTGAGCAGTGGTTTGTAGTTCTCCTTGAAGAGGTCCTTTACATCCCTTGTAAGTTGGATTCCTAGGTATTTTATTCTCTTTGAAGCAATTGTGAATGGAAGTTCATTCCTGATTTGGCTCTCTGTTTGTCTGTTACTGGTGTATAAGAATGCTTGTGATTTTTGCACATTAATTTTGTATCCTGAGACTTTGCTGAAGTTGCTTATCAGCTTAAGGAGATTTTGGGCTGAGACAATGGGGTTTTCTAAATATACAATCATGTCATCTGCAAACAGGGACAATTTGACTTCTTCTTTTCCTAACTGAATACCCTTGATTTCTTTCTCTTGCCTGATTGCCCTAGCCAGAACTTCCAACACTATGTTGAATAGGAGTGGTGAGAGAGGGCATCCCTGTCTTGTGCCAGTTTTCAAAGGGAATTTTTCCATTTTTTGCCCATTCAGTATGATATTGGCTGTGGGTTTGTCATAAATAGCTCTTATTATTTTGAGGTACGTTCCATCAATACCGAATTTATTGAGCGTTTTTAGCATGAAGGGCTGTTGAATTTTGTCAAAAGCCTTTTCTGCATCTATTGAGATAATCATGTGGTTCTTGTCTTTGGTTCTGTTTATATGCTGGATTATGTTTATTGATTTGCGAATGTTGAACCAGCCTTGCATCCCAGGGATGAAGCCCACTTGATCATGGTGGATAAGCTTTTTGATGTGTTGCTGAATCCGGTTTGCCAGTATTTTATTGAGGATTTTTGCATTGATGTTCATCAGAGATATTGGTCTAAAATTCTCTTTTTTTGTTGTGTCCTTGCCAGGCTTTGGTATCAGGATGATATTGGCCTCATAAAATGAGTTAGGGAGGATTCCCTCTTTTTCTATTGATTGGAATAGTTTCAGAAGGAATGGTACCAACTCCTCCTTGTACCTCTGAAAAAAAAAAAAAAAAAAAAAAAAAAATAAAAAAAAAAAAAAAATTTAAAAAAAAAAAAATAAAAAAAAAAAAAAAAAAAAAAAAAAAGTAGAAATTCAGCTGTGAATCCATCTGGTCCTGGACTTTTTTTGGTTGGTAGGCTATTAATTGTTGCCTCAATTTCAGAGCCTGCTATTGGTCTATTCAGGGATTCAACTTCTTCCTGGTTTAGTCTTGGAAGAGTGTAAGTGTCCAGGAAATTATCCATTTCTTCTAGATTTTCCAGTTTATTTGCGTAGAGGTGTTTATAGTATTCTCTGATGGTAGTTTGTATTTCTGTGGGGTCGGTGGTGATATCCCCTTTATCATTTTTAATTGCGTCGATTTGATTCTTCTCTCTTTTCTTCTTTATTAGTCTGGCTAGTGGTCTGTCAATTTTGTTGATCTTTTCAAAAAACCAACTCCTGGATTCATTGATTTTTTGGAGGGTTTTTTGTGTCTCTATCTCCTTCAGTTCTGCTCTGATCTTAGTTATTTCTTGCCTTCTGCTAGCTTTCGAATGTGTTTGCTCTTGCTTCTCTAGTTCTTTTAATTGCGATGTTAGAGTGTCAATTTTGCATCTTTCCTGCTTTCTCTTGTGGGCATTTAGTGCTATAAATTTCCCTCTACACACTGCTTTAAATGTGTCCCAGAGATTCTGGTATGTTGTATCTTTGTTCTCATTGGTTTCAAAGAACATCTTTATTTCTGCCTTCATTTCGTTATGTACCCAGTAGTCATTCAGGAGCAGGTTGTTCAGTTTCCATGTAGTTGAGCGGTTTTGAGTGAGTTTCTTAGTCCTGAGTTCTAGTTTGATTGCACTGTGGTCTGAGAGACAGTTTGTTATAATTTCTGTTCTTGTACATTTGCTGAGGAGTGCTTTACTTCCAATTACTTGGTCAATTTTGGAGTAAGTATGATGTGGTGCTGAGAAGAATGTATATTCTGTTGATTTGGGGTGGAGAGTTCTATAGATGTCTATTAGGTCTGCTTGCTGCAGAGATGAGTTCAATTCCTGGATATCCTTGTTAACTTTCTGTCTCGTTGATCTGTCTAATGATGACAGTGGAGTGTTGAAGTCTCCCATTATTATTGTATGGGAGTCTAAGTCTCTTTGTAAGTCTCTAAGGACTTGCTTTATGAATCTGGGTGCTCCTGTATTGGGTGCATATATATTTAGGATAGTTAGCTCTTCCTGTTGAATTGATCCCTTTACCATTATGTAATGGCCTTCTTTGTCTCTTTTGATCTTTGATGGTTTAAAGTCTGTTTTATCAGAGACTAGTATTGCAACCCCTGCTTTTTTTTGTTCTCCATTTGCTTGGTAAATCTTCCTCCATCCCTTTATTTTGAGCCTATGTATGTCTCTGCGTGTGAGATGGGTCTCCTGAATACAGCAGACTGATGGGTCTTGACTCTTTATCCAGTTTGCCAGTCTGTGTCTTTTAATTGGAGCATTTAGTCCATTTACATTTAAGGTTAATATTGTTATGTGTGAACTTGATCCTGCCATTATGATATTAACTGGTTATTTTGCTCATTAGTTGATGCAGTTTCTTCCTAGCCTCAATGGTCTTTACATTTTGGCATGTTTTTGCAATGGCTGGTACCGGTTGTTCCTTTCCATGTTTAGTGCTTCCTTCAGGGTCTCTTGTAAGGCAGGCCTAGTGGTGACAAAATCTCTAAGCATTTGCTTATCTGTAAAGGATTTTATTTCTCCTTCACTTATGAAACTTAGTTTGGCTGGATATGAAATTCTGGGTTTAAAATTCTTTTCTTTAAGAATGTTGAATATCGGCCCCCACTCTCTTCTGGCTTGTAGAGTTTCTGCGAGAGATCTGCTGTTAGTCTGATGGGCTTCCCTTTGTGGGTAACCCGACCTTTCTCTCTGGCTGCCCTTAAGATTTTTTCCTTCATTTCAACTTTGGTGAATCTGGCAATTATGTGTCTTGGAGTTGCTCTTCTCGAGGAGTATCTTTGTGGCGTTCTCTGTATTTCCTGGATTTGAATGTTGGCCTGCCCTACTAGGTTGGGGAAGTTCTCCTGGATGATATCCTGAAGAGTGTTTTCCAACTTGGTTCCATTTTCCCCCTCACTTTCAGGCACCCCAATCAGACGTAGATTTGGTCTTTTTACATAATCCCATACTTCTTGCAGGCTTTGTTCATTTCTTTTTCTTCTTTTTTCTTTTGGTTTCTCTTCTCGCTTCATTTCATTCATTTGATTCAATCGCTGATACTCTTTCTTCCAGTTGATCGAGTCGGTTACTGAAGCTTGTGCATTTGTCACGTATTTCTCGTGTCATGGTTTTCATCTCTTTCATTTCATTTAGGACCTTCTCTGCATTAATTACTCTAGCCATCAATTCTTCCACTTTTTTTTCAAGATTTTTAGTTTCTTTGCGCTGGGTACGTAATTCCTCCTTTAGCTCTGAGAAATTTGATGGACTGAAGCCTTCTTCTCTCATCTCGTCAAAGTCATTCTCCGTCCAGCTTTGATCCGTTGCTGGCGATGAGCTGCGCTCCTTTGCCGGGGGAGATACGCTCTTATTTTTGGAATTTCCAGCTTTTCTGCCCTGCTTTTTCCCCATCTTTGTGGTTTTATCTGCCTCTGGTCTTTGATGATGGTGATGTACTGATGGGGTTTTGGTGTAGGTGTCCTTCCTGTTTGATAGTTTTCCTTCTAACAGTCAGGACCCTCAGCTGTAGGTCTGTTGGAGATTGCTTGAGGTCCACTCCAGACCCTGTTTGCCTGGGTATCAGCAGCAGAGGCTGCAGAAGATAGAATATTTCTGAACAGCGAGTGTACCTGTCTGATTCTTGCTTTGGAAGCTTCCTCTCAGGGGTGTACTCCTCCCTGTGAGGTGTGGGGTGTCAGACTGCCCCTAGTGGGGGATGTCTCCCAGTTAGGCTACTCAGGGGTCAGGGACCCACTTGAGCAGGGAGTCTGTCCCTTCTCAGATCTCAACCTCCGTGTTGGGAGATCCACTGCTCTCTTCAAAGCTGTCAGACAGAGTCATTTGCGTCTGTGCAGAGGTGTCTGTGTGTCTTAGTTTACTGTGCCCTGTCCCCAGAGGTGGAGTCTACAGAGACAGGCAGGTTTCCTTGAGCTGCTGTGAGCTCCACCCAGTTCGAGCTTCCCAGCAGCTTTGTTTACCTACTTAAGCCTCAGCAATGGCGGGCGCCCCTCCCCCAGCCTCGCTGCTGCCTTGCCGGTAGATCACAGACTGCTGTGCTAGCAATGAGGGAGGCTCCGTGGGTGTGGGACCCTCCCGGCCAGGTGTGGGATATGATCTCCTGGTGTGCCTGTTTCCTAAAGCGCAGTATTGGGGTGGGAGTTACCCGATTTTCCAGGTGTTGTGTGTCTCAGTTCCCCTGGCTGGGAAAAGGGACTCCCTTCCCCCTTGCGCTTCCCAGGTGAGGCAATGCCTCGCCCTGCTTCAGCTCTCGCTGGTCGGGCTGCAGCAGCTGACCAGCACCGATCGTCCGGCACTCCCCAGTGAGATGAACCCAGTACCTCAGTTGAAAATGCAGAAATCACCGGTCTTCTGTGTCGCTCGCGCTGGGAGTTGGAGACTGGAGCTGCTCCTATTCGGCCATCTTGCTCCGCCGGCGTCGAATTATTTTACCAATGTTATAGTTTATTACTTTTCATTTCATGCTCCTGCCATAATGAGTTATTTTCTTTACAATTGCCCTACACTTTACTGTTTGCCTTTGCCAATCTGTCCTTATTGAGAAAAATGCCCCTGTCTTCCTATGACTTCTGAACATGCAAACCCTGTCTGCTTCTCAAGGGGTCTTCAATGCTCTCTCATATGCAGAGTGTTTCTTAATCCCTGAGATGGAACTGAGCTCTCCTGTAACTACCCAAGTCATTTTAGCTGTGTCTCAGTTTTGAGCTTATATTTTTGTGTCTATTGTGTATGCACTTAAAAAATACCTGGTCTTATGTGATAATTCCTACTTTACTCTTTATATACTCCTACTGTACTCTTTAAGAGAGTATCTTTACTCTCTATAGTGCCATGCCTGGTGCTTTACATGATAATTGACAGGGTGGACATATAAAAAAGGGATTCAATTAAATTTGCTGAATAATGTCATATTTAACTGTACCAATATGATATAATAATCATGGGTAAATTGTATAAGAAAAATTCCAAGTGAAATTTTCATTTCAAAATTGCAGTACTATTTCCTAATCTTAATAGTGAGCTTCTCACAACAAGGTTAAATATCCTTTGGTTCATGTGGTATGACATAAATTGCTATGGTTCTACCATAGAAAATTTTTGCTCTTATCACTCATTTAAAAATATGTTTTAAAAATTAAATATTGGAAAAGCAGCATTTATACTACAGAATTTCTAAGTATGTTCAGTAAACATCAAAACAACCTTTCAGAGTCATATTAAAATCTTCTTCATTATTTCCTTTTTGTATAACATTTTAAACATTTAATATTAACATCATTTTAGTATGAAAGTTTAATATGAAAAGAATCATGTTATATGTACTGAACCTGGATCTTCAGGCTCAGATATGGAGTAAATTGGGATGAAGAAACATATAGATGGAAAAGAAAAAGGTGGTAATGGAACTCAGTTTGTAAAAATACTAAAACTTGGGTGTGTATGTTGTGTGAGGGGATAACCAGCAGACTCAATGTTGGTGGTGAAACACAACTATCATGTTTAATAGAAAACATCTTCAAGAATAAATTTCAGCACAATGGTAGGCTTTTGTTTCTCAAAGCTCACACATTATTTGTACCATATTTATCCATGTGGAGCAGGACTAGTGAGTGAAAAAGAGGAATGCAAAGATTTAATCAGTGTTTCAGCACTGTAATAAAATGAGCTATAATTCAGAACTTTCACAGCTGTGATTCAGATCTGGAATGCAGTTAGATTACTGAGATGGAAGCCCAATTGTATTATCAAACTCAACTGGCTTTAGCTGGATGATGGCATTTAGAAGACATGGAACTATCTTTCCATCTCAAATAAGGTATTTGGACAAAACGTTAACTCATTCTATCCTTTGATATCCTTTCAATGCAGGTTTAGCTTACACATTGTTCTGGATGTGTTAACACTGTATGTAGAGACTCCAGTTAAACTAGACTGAGAAAAATGGGCTCTTTCAATATACATCTACCAAGCTCTAGCATCATTCTGTGGAGATTTATATTTTCCTTTAGACCTCCTTTTTAAACATTGTATCATTAATTTATTAATTTTTAAGCCAATGGGGTCTCATTCCATTGCCCAGGCTGGAGTGTAGGGGAGTGATCGTAGACCACTGTAGCCTTAAACTCTTGTACTCAAGTGATCCTCTTACCTCAGCCTTCCAAGTAGCTAGAACTATAGGCAGGTGCCACCATGCCTGGCTAATTATTTTTGTTGTTGTTGTTGTTGAGATGGGATCTCACTCTGTCGCCCAGGCTAGCCTCAAATTCCCGGCTTTAAGCCACCCTCCAGTCTTAAAGGACTAGTCCTTTTTTTTTAATGCTGTACAAAAAAGAAATGCTGTTTTGTTATTTGACACATTAAAATTACCACTATGAGCTCTTTGTGAGAAATAATATATGGCAATACATTATGTATTATATATAAAGTATACAATACATTATATGTAAAATATATATATTAGATAAATATTACTGTATTAATGTCATATCAGATTATATTATTACATAATATATTGTAATATAACATATATTGCTCTGTCCTTTAGTAGTCATTTTATCTGTAAACTGTTTTTACATATACATATTCTTTGCTATTCACAACTTCATTAGTACCACCAAGGGGCTGGATCTCCCATAAGGCATCTAGCCAATGATTGATAAACTTGGCTTCTACATTTCCATTATCTTTTCATGCTAACACATCAGGAAGGAGGCTGACATGGAATGTTGACAGCTTGAGGAAAAAAGTACATTTCATAAGAAGGTGGTGCTATGATTGAAAACAGAAATATCCTCACAATTCCTTCAGGTTTACCTATCAACACTGTCACTCCAATGAGAAGCGAGGGAATGTGACCACTCTGAGAGGCACAGAATAGATAGTATTTTAATTATGAGTAAACTAAAGCTTAAAAGTTTAAATCATTTGGTCAAGCCTTTACATCATTTAGAGAGATGGTAAAATATTAAAAACTAAACCTTTTTAAGGCTTTTCTATCAATCATTAACTCAGAGAAGATGGAAGGCAGTATTAAAGTACAAGATAGCATGGAATAACAAGAAGTCAAAAATGAGACAAAGAGAATGCTGATGGCATAGACACAATTAAAATTTGATGGAGACAAACACACTAAATTTAATTTCAACATGTTACATATCTTTAGAACTCTAAGTAGTCTTAGAGATCAGCAGAAAGCAATTTGATATGAATTTTAAAAACCTCAGTTTAAATCCGAAGTGTTTTATTGCATTCGCACACTATCTACATTTTACATGTGTTTTTTTTTTTAATTTTCTTTACCTTGGAAATAATAACATACACTTGCAGGTGGTTGGGAAGATTTCATGACTCAGTGTTTAACAAAGTGCCTGTCTCAGTGCTGATTTCACAAGAAGAGTATAGTAAAATATTAGATGGTGATAGTGATAATGATGATGGCAGTGACAACAGTGAATAAAAATAAATAACAGAAATCCAAGTAGGGTAGGAGACATCTCTAAATACATATGATTATTTGCTTTTGATAATTCAGTTTTTTATTTATATTTCAATTTTTACGCATTGTTCAAATGACCGTTTGTTTCTGATTCAGTTTTATAGGTTATATTTGGAAAATAGGACCTCTTAAAACCTTTAATTGGCTTAAATTGACCATAGTTTATAAATTTATGCCAATAGGGATTTTTAAAATTACATATTTTGTCTAAAGGTGTAATATATGTAGATTAGTAAGTGGGAAAGTGAATTACTCTTTGTCTGAAAAAGATGGTGTCCTTGGCTCTAGTAGAGAAGAAAAGCAATGGTGTGTTAGTGAGTTTTGTGTCACAATAAAGGAATACCTGAGGCTGGGTAATTTGTAAATAAAAGAGGTTTATTTTGGATCATGACTTTGCAAACTGTACAGGAAACATAGTACTGGTATCTGCTTCTGGTGAAGCCTCTGGAAGCTTCCAATTATGAAGCCTCTGGAAGGCAAAGAAGGAGCCAGTATCTCACATGGTGAGAGAGGGAGCAGGAGAGGTGCCAGGCTCTTTGAAACCACCTGCTCTCACGTGAACTAACTGAGTGGGAAATAACTTATTACTATCAGGAGGGCACCAAGTCATTTTTGAGGAATCCATCCCTATGACCCAAACACGTCCCACCAGGTCCCACCTCTAACACTGGGAATCACATTTCAACATGAAATTTGGAGGGGACAAACATCCTAAGTATATCAAATGACAACTTCCCTTTCAATCTGATAATGAAATCATGTGACAAAAGTGAGATTCAAAATTCATGTAGTTATAAATGAAATTATCAGATAATTCATACCTATGTATTCAATTTTTGTCATTTTTCCTTGATGTATCATAAACAGAGCTTTATACAATTTAATATCTTACATATTTATAAGCTATTCAATGGGATAGAAATAACAACTTTTAACTTATTGTGTATTTTTTTCTCTCTTTTTTTAAAGATCAGAAAATAGAAGTGCATATTCTGGATAAAACTGCCAATATAGGCACCTTAGAGTGGTATTTATGTCTTCAACCACATAGTTAACAAATGCTGGTGCCTTTACATCCCTTAAGGCATAATTAACAATCAAAAACACTTTTCTATGGATCCTGCTTTACTAATAGTTCTCTAAAATCTTAAAATGTATTAAATCATTATCTATAACAATCAGGATAGCTACCAGAAAGAGTTGCTATACCTCTCAATGATAAGTTAGTAAGACCCCCAGATGTTCACAGGTGACACCATGTTTGCTTAGAAAGCTAATGTGGTTCTGGTATTAGAGAAAATGCTCCCATTCTGGATCTAAAGTCATCTAAACATAGATAGAAAACCATTCTAGTTGAGAATAACATGCTTTCATCTGTTTCTCCATGAACCCAACTTGGCATCAAGAAATATCCAACAAAATAGAAAATGTTCACTTCATGCTTTTTTTCTTTTCCTTTTTTTTTTTAATGTGACAAATGGAATGAAGAGTTGAGATCACTGGCCAGATAATTTGGGGGGAAAGTGTTACTGATTCAAGCTATAACCTTAGTGATTATATGATTTTAAACGAACTAGGCATTAATTAACAAGGCAATTATTTTAAACTTTCTTCACATTGTGTTTTAAATTAGATAGAAAAACTAAACATATTTGCATATATCACATAATTATTATTTCTAGTTTTATTGTTTATATTAATTACCTGTAATATTTTATATTAAAATTTCTTCTACCTATAAACTTGGATGATTCTTATTTTATCTGGGAGATAACCAATTATATAGAAAAACTAGTTTCATATAAGTTACAAGAATTGCTTTCAATTTTTCTGAAGAACTACCTAAATTTCACCTTTTGGGTGGGAGAGAATATAGATGAGAAAAAAAAAAGAAAAATCCTTACTCTAACTCTTCAATGAGAGGCAAAAGATGGATTTCTATAGTGGTCATGGGCTTCCAAGTGTTCTGTGAATGTATTCCTTGGTATTAACACTGAGAAGTGTTCTGTAAAACACACCTCTATTACCGCTGCTTCTCTGTTCTTTGAGGAGACACATATCCTCAGACTTGCAGGAAAAGATACTGTTCAACACTTTAATAACACCAGAATCTAAGGTTTCAGAAGCTTAATTACAGGATGAATATTTAATCAAACTATTTCAAAAAGTTTCCTTTTCATCTTTATACATACCTTTTTATGGAAGTACTTTTCTGAAAAATTACTTATTTTAATTTTAATTTTGGTTCTATCGAGTACTACAGTACTAAGAGTCTGCCCTTTACCAATGTTTTTAGATCTGGGAAAGCATTAGAGACTATGTAGTTAGTGCTCTAGTTTTAAAAGGAGAAAATACAGGACCTAGAAGATTAAGTAAGGTTTGGTAGCTACACTATTAGAATCAATATGCTACAATATTGCATGTATTTTGCAACCATTTGATGTTTCCAAAAGCAGAAAAATAATGAAAATTATAAGGGATATTTTGTAAATAAAGCGATTTTTTTTTTTTTTTCCTTTCACTGGAAATAATTCATTGTTGATGCCAGGGACATGAAGAAATCATTTATACATTTTGCATATAGGAAATTACTAGTATGTAGTGAAAACAATTACAAAATTTAGGGTAAATTTCATAAAGCTATCAAGAAAATAACTTGCTTTGCTCACTTAAAAATATTCAGTAATTCACAATATGAATCGCATACAAAAGTATTTCCCATTAAGGTTTACTTAGAAGTATACAAATATCAATGCCTATTTTAGAAGAGCATTTTGTAAATTCAGAACTGTTATGGACTAAATGTTTGTGTCTCCAAAATTCATATGTTGAAGCCCCAACCCCCAATGTGGCTGTATTTGTTGATGGACTTCCAAGAAAGTAATTATCTTTGTAACAGTGGGCCTCTGATGTAATAGGATTGGTGTTTTTAAAACAGATGGGAGAGCCAGTGCCCTCCATTGCTTATGCTTGCTTGCTTTCTCTCTCTCTCCATTTGCAAGTACCAAGGAAAGCTCATGTGAGCACACAGTGAGAATGCAGCTGTCTGCAAACCACAAAGAGAGCCCCCACCAAAAACCAAACTGGCCAGAACCTTGATCTTCGACTTTGAACTGGGAGAACTTGAGTAAATAAACTTCTGCTGTTTATTCCACCCAGTCTGTGATTATGGCAGACCAAGAACACTAAGACAACCACTTTTTGAGTTTTGAGTAAGTCAAGGTCATACACAATGTTTCGTTAGAAAATAATACTCTAAATACACCGATTTTAAGATGATTAAAATGTATTTTGTAATAACATTGCAAAAAACAGAGTGGAACAAATTGGAGGAGTTGGTAGTTAAAATGATAGAGCACATTCACTCAAAAAAATATTCAATAAATTAAAACATTTTAGGTACTAAAAACAAATTTTCAGAGTCCTCATTATATATTTAACTATTTCATAAGACTCAAAATATTTAATACATTATGGAAGAATAAATCTGTTTTAAATACATTTTAAGAATGTTAAGAAAAGACATCTAGCTGATCACCAAGACCATTTATTGTTCCTATTTATAAATGCAAATATTTCCCAGCCACCTACAGTTAGATTTGGCCAATGATTAATTTCTAGTCAAATAAATGTGGATAACAAGGATGGGCTCACTTCAAGCTTGGCCCAGAGATACTCTCAAACATGTTTCTCCACGTCTTTACTTCTGTCTGACTCAGTGTGAATTCCTCTTCCCGTGGTGCTATTTGGAGATGTGTTGAAGATTGTGGAACCACAAGACGACAGAAACCTGGGTTCCTGTGTCACCACTTAGAGGAGATCCATCCAACCAGGAATACCCACAACTGAACTCTTATATGTGTAGTACCTAAACTTTATTTAAGTAATTTATTGAGATTACAGAGTTCAGCATCTAGTGTTATTTTCATTACATGAGATTGTAATAAAATTGCATTAGGTAGAGAAGATGGCAAAAATTTCTTGATGTTTTGTGGTTACTGATTTTTATTCAAAATAGATCTGTATAATATAGAATTTCACCACTTTAGGAAATTAATGTCTATTTTCAAAAAGGAAAGAGAAAAAGGTTTATTTAAATTACATTTTACTACCAATTTGATATTTCTAAGAACCTGTGGAGAATTATTTCCCAACTGCAAGTTAACTTAAAACAATTACAGGTCACAGGTTGGGTGGGTTTCTTTCTTAAACTGAGTTTAAAAGGTGAAAACTAAAACTATAATTTGTAAGCTTTCCCTGTGTTTTATGTGTATTATACTGACTACTCAGGGAGACTCCACTAAAGACCAAATCCTGCCTACGTGCCTTCTATTTGATCTCTGTGTTAATACTTTCAGTTTGTTGTTCTTGAAACATATAAGCCATTCTTTTCCTGGTTGTTGAATGCCAGCTGGTACTGTCAGCAACCATTGTTTCCCAGCTGTCTGCCTTGATACCCCATTGCTTCAGGATGCCTGAAAGAGTCTCCTTGAAGCACATTATTTGACCTCCTTATTCCATATTCTCAATTAGTTTATCACAGGTACTTGGAATACTTGGTTGTAAAATCAGTCTACTTTTTCATGGTATAAGAGTTGATATATAATATATATAAATTTTCCTCCTGAAAATATTTGGTTTACATATTAGTCCTGTGGTCTCCAAAGTTTTGGTTACTTACTCCTATCAACAAATTTTCTAGCACACAAACCAAATATATACATAATATATGTATTTAATTATATAATATGTGTTCACAGGTACACAAACCTAATATATGTTGTGCAACTTGCATAAGCCTATTTCTAAAATATTTTTATTTTATAATTATAGTGCCTATCTTTGCTCATGTTAGAAATTATTTGTAAAAAGCTTTTTCTATTCATTTTATTTAAATACATAGTTTCAATGAATGCTGTCATTGAAAAGGCTATGTAGGCCATATTTTTTAAATGGTGTATTAACCATAAATCTCATGATACGCATTTTACAATCAGATCTGCCAAATATGTAAAAGCTATGTTGTAATTTAACTGGTAAGTTTCCATTCATTTAAAACCAGTGAGATACTTGTTTCCTTTTTCTTTTTTCTTTTCCTTTATCTTCTTTTCTTTTTCCTTTTGAGACTGAGACAGGGTCTCGGTCTGTTGCCAGGGCTGAGTGCAATGGCGCAACCACTAGCTTACTGCAGCCTTGACCTCCTAAACACAAGTGATCCTCTCACCTTAGCCTCCCAAGTATCTGGGATTACAGGTGCTGGCCACCACACCCTGTTAATTTTTTTTATTTTTCATAGAGACAGGCTCTTGCTTTGTTGCCAGGGCTCCTGAACTCCTGGACTCAAACGATCCTCCCTCCTTGGCCTCACAAAGTGCTAGAATTACAGGTGTGAGCCACTTCACTGGGCCCAATGAGGTATTTTTGAAAACTAATCAGATCCTATAGCATTTTTATATTTTTAAAAAATGGTTCAAAAACACAAAAAATATCAATTGGTATATTTTTGAAAAAATCAGTAAAAACTTCTGTCTCCTATTGTATTCATTAGAGACATGTTTGAGTGTTTTTACAAAATCATATAACAATAAAGACATGGCCAAAATATCACTTTTTCACTGACTTCTCTTTACCCAGAGTTTCTTTTGAAAAATAATTTTACACTCATTATTAAAATGTCAAGTTTACCTTGAAAAGAAACATTGAGGGTGATGTTTTGAAGTTTGTAAGTAGCAGCTTAACAAGTATTTGTGAAAAATGGAATGAAATCGATGCAATGATTTTTCTATTATGCCAAATTATATATTTTTATTCATTCATCCATTGACTTATTAAACTAATTTGTGCACTATTTGAGTCAATGTGTTCTCCTGTGTCTTTTATCAAACTATACTTGCAGAATCCTCAGATAGTAATAATTTTTGTTAAGTAATCATTCTGTGAATTGTTCCTTTTAGGTGTCCCATATTATATATATTTTTGCTTTGAAATATATATACACACACAAATATATATGTATATATGTACATATATACACATATGCGTATACACATATATATATACATATATATATGTATATGTGTGTATATATATCTCAAGAGGAAGTTTATTAAGAAAGTAAAGGAACAAAAGAATGGCTACTCCATAGACAGAGCAGCCCTGAGGGCTGCTGGTTGCCCATTTTTATGGTTATTTCTTGATGATATGCTAAACATCAAGGGTGGATTTTTCATGTTTCCCATTTTTAGACCATCTAGGGTAACTTCCTGTTGTTCTGTTGTTTCGATGGCATTTATAAACTGTCATGTCACTGGTGGGAGTGTAGCAGTGAGGACGACCAGAGGTCACTCTCATTGCCATCTTGGTTTTGGCATTTCTTTTTGAGATGGAGTCTTGCTCTGTCGCCCAGGCTGAAGTGCAGTGGAGGGATCTCGGCTCGCTCTGGGTTCAGTTTTTGTGGGGTTTGGCCTGTTTCTTTACTGCAGCCTGTTGTATCAGCAAGGTCTTTATGATCTGTATCTTTTGCTGACCTCTAATCTCATTCTGTGACTTAGAATGCCTTAGCCATCTGGGAGTGCAGCCCAGTAGGTCTTAGTCTCATTTTACCCAGCTCCTATTCAAGATGGAGTTGCTCTGGTTGAAACGCCTCTGACATTTCCCCACTCCCTTTTACAAGAGAACCCTTAATCCTAAGGATTGCAGAGGGAAAAGATGAATCTTCTGTAGCTTCTTCAAGCTGAATAGGGGTGATGATATTCCTGCCTGACGAATCTTAATTCATATAATATTTGAATTAAGTTTAGGCACACATTATTTTTCAAACTCAAATTTAAATATAAAATGTTAAGTGCTATTAAAGTGTACTTTGAAAATATATAAAATACCCCCTGTGTATGACGGGCATGCAAGAATGTATGTATAAAATTGTAAATACTATACATTTAATTCAGCTATTTTCTTCCAGATTTTAGTAGCTAATTAGAGATACCCTTGCCTAAAATTATTTAAATAGAAAATGTAGTGATTCTGGACATAATTCTTCCCTTTATATGATCCATGTTTTATGCAGCCTGCAACATTATGGGTTAGTTGAATCTTGAATCTGTAGTTTCATACCTGTTGAATAAAATGTTTAGTCTGTGCAAATCTTCTTCTTAATATACTAACATAAAGATATATCCAAATCTGGAATATATTCATTCTTTTATTGTTTTTGTAGATATTCCTGATATAAGCCCATTCTATCCAGGATGACTTCCATTCTTCTGCACTTTACCTGTGTTAATCAATGGATTTCATCATTCAGTCTTTGATCTGTGCTTTTCTGCCGTGGAGAAGGGGTTTTACACATCTCTCTGCCTCTTTGTGAGAGACAGAAGCACCCATCTCTTCAGAAGTCACTGAATTTAGTTTGTTATGTGTTGATTTAGCAAATGTCACTTCCTGCCTACTGGCTATAACAACCAGAGCTTCTTATACTTTCTTAGTTCAGAGTAACTAGATTTAGGAAAATAGAATCATGTACTAAATACTGCTAATAATTACAAGAGAAGTTGAATATTTTCTAATGTAATTTCAAACTATTATTATTTAGTGAAGTCAGAAGAATAATTTTAAAAAAGAACCTACACAATGCATTACATGTGGTGTGCAATAAAATGGCTGTTGATTTGTAAACAGGCATGCATTCCCCTCCATTCTCACTTAGAAAGAAATAGATCTAAGACATTCTTTTTTCAGAAATCTCTTGGGGTTTGTGAAGTTAAAACTAGAGAGTAGGCTGGGTGCGGTGGCTCATGCCTGTAATCCTAGCACTTTGGGAGACCCAGGTGGGCGGATCACGAGGTCAGGAGATGGAGACCATCCTAGCTAACACAGTGAAACCCCGTCTCTACTAAAAAATACAAAAAATTAGCCAGGCGTGGTGGCGGGCGCTTGTAGTCCCAGCTGCTCGGGAGGCTGAGGCAGGAGAAAGGCATGAACCCGGGAGGCGGAGCTTGCAGTGAGCCCAGATCACGCCACTGCTCTCCAGCCTGGGCGACAGAGCAAGACTCAGTCTCAAAACAAAACAAAACAAAACAAAACTAGAGAGTAAATGAATACACATATATTAAACACTAATGTTTATTTTATGCATCTAAGCTTTTTTATGTGATTAATATTATGTATGAGGTACTATAGCCTTTAAAAATATTAGTTGATACATGAAAGTGGTAATTTTTTTGCCTTCAAATGTTTTAAATCATAGGATATAAAAGTAATTCACTATACATGGTAAGAAAAATATTTTGTTTTACAGGTTTCTATATTCAAATTTAATTTTAAAAATATTAATGGTAAGTAGAGTCTTTTAAGACTCTTGAAAAATGCTGAGAGTGGTTATAAGTGTTCTCACTGCAAAAATGATAAAGCTGTCAGATAATGTATATGTTGATTAGCTAGATTTAGTCATCCCATAATTTACACATACTTCAGAACATGTTGTATGTGGTAAATATACACAATTTTATTTGTCAATTTTAAAATATAAAAACTAAAAATTATTTTTAAAAAGATGTTATATTGTTATTCCACCCCCCAAGTTTGTAAGGGAAAAAAAAAAAAGGAATTAGAAAGGCTACATGAAATACTGATAGTCTGAGAAAAGATAAAAATAAATGGATAAATGTTCACAAAAAGAAAAAGCAGAAGACAGTATAGGAGCCATGTACTTTGACCTAACTTCAAATCTCAATGATAAAGGTGATTTAAATTTTGACATTTAGCTTAATTGCTCCTTTATTATCTTTGAAGTATTTGCATACATATTTTATATATCTAATTTGATACAGTTTGCTTATTTGTCGCCTCCAGATATCATGGTGAAATTTGGTCTCTGGTATTCCAGATGGGGACTAATGAGAGGGGTTTGGGTTATGGGAATGGATCCCTCATGAATGGCTTAGTGCCATTCTCATGGTAATAAGGGAGCTCTGACTCCATTAGCTCCCCAGAGAGCTGATTGTTAAAAACATCCTGCAAATTAAAACTGCAATGAGATACCACCGTGTTATCCCAGTCAGAATGGCCATTATTAATAAGTAAAAAATATATATATTAATAGGTGTTGGCATAGTGAAGTAAAAATGGAATGTTTATACAACATTGGTGGGAATGTAAATTAGCACAATATCTTTGGAAAATGGTATGGAGATTTCTCAAAGAATTAAAGTAAATCTAACCTTTGATCCAGCAATCTCACCACTGAGTATCTACCCAAAGGAAAAAAGTCATATCAAAAGGACATCTGCCCTTGTCCACCACTCAGCCATAAAAAAGAAGGAAATAGTGTATTTTGCAGCAACCTGGATGGAACTGGAGGCCATTTGCCAAAGTTAAGTCACTTAGGAATGGAAAATCAAATACCAGACATTCTCACTTATAAGTGGCAGCTAAGGTGTGAGTACACAGGCGTCAGAGGCATGTGAACCAGAGCAACTCCATCTTAAATAGGTCCTGGGTAAAATGAGGCTGAAATCTATTGGGCCGCATTGTCAGATGGTTAAGGCATTCTAAGTCACAGGGTGAGATAAAAGGTCAGCACAAAATACAGGTCATAAAGTCCTTGCTGATAAAACAGGTTGCAGTAAAGGAGCTGGCCAAAACACACCAAAACGAAAATGGAAATGAGAGTCACCTCTGGTTGTCCTCACTGCCACACTCCCACCAGCGCCATGACAGTTTACAAATGCCATGGCAACGTCAGGAAGTTACCCTATGTGGTCTAAAAAGAGGGGGCATGAATAATCCACCCCTTATTTAGCATATCATCAAGAAATAACCATAAAAATGGGCAACCAGCAGCCCTCAGGGCTGCTTTGGCTATGGAGTTGCCGTTCTTTTTTTTAATTCCTTTACTTTCCTAATAAACTTGCTTTCACTTTGCACTGTGGACTCGCCCTGAATTCTTTCTTGCAAGAAAGCCAAGAACCCTCTCTTGGGTTCTGGATTCAGACCCTTTTCCTGTAACACAGGGGCATATAGATTGGTGTAATGGACACTGGAGACTCAGAAGAGGGTATGAGAGTGGTAAGGGATGAAAAATTACCCATTGTGTATAATTTACACTATTAAGATGATAGGTACAACTAAAAGCCCAGACTTCACACTATATAATTTACCCAGGTAACCAAAAACATCTGTACCCGTAAATCTATTTCAATTAAAATTTGTATTTAAAAAAGAGCCTGGTTTATCCCTTTGTTCTCTCTTCTTTCCTTCCTGTCTCACCATGTGTTGGCTCTCCTTCACTTTTCATCATGAGTAGAAGCAGTCTGAGGCTCTCACTGGAAGCAGATGCTGGCACCATGCTTCTGGTACAGCCTGCAGAACCACGATATAAATAAACTTATTCTTTTTATAAATTGCCCAGTCTCAAGTATTATTTTATAGCAATGCAAATGGCCTAAGACACCATTTAAATCTGTCTTATGTTTCAAAGAGATTTTAGTGTCTCTTTTCTAGACTAAATTGTGAATATCTTTTGTGAAATGACTTCTTTTAATGACTGAAATTCCAAAATTTCCTTGCACTGTATCAAAAATGTGATTGTTTGTTTCATTTTTCTTCCTAGTCCTCAGATGCTCAAAACTGAGTTAAAAATCTTCCTTGGGACGCCTTACATATTACTATCGTTCTGTTTTGTTTTATCATTTGTATTTCTATTTATTTATTTTTTTTAACTTCAACACCAATCCATATTCCATTCCTTTCCTTCTCCAATTATTCATTGATATGATAAGTTAATGGGACTTGGTATCTGAATGATATTGTTGAGGTGGCATACAGTAAATATTATGAGTGGCACATCAAGTTTTCTATAATATACTATATACATTTCTGTTTTCAAATCTAAAATATTTACATATGTCTTGCCAATTCAATATATTAATTTGAATGTGTGTTCTAATGCTTTTGAAACTTTTTGGAAAATCATGATAGTGCAAACTTAATTATTAGGGACTACTGAACCTCTGAGAATTTGGGGTTTCATACAAAAATTTTCTAAGATCAATGTTTAAAAAATGAACTATCACTAAACAAAAATGTAAAAAAAAAAAAAGTGAAAAAAAGAATACATTTAAATACAGTGTGACGCTCAAGACCAGAATGCAAAAGAAGTATTTTAAAATCCTTGGTAGATGGTATTTGTCTATACTTTGTCTAAATTATCCAATTTAAAGTGCATTGGCTTCTATATAATATAATACGTGTCTTCTATAATGCATTATCTGATATTCTCTTAGAGGAAAGTATTTTTGTCTATTTTACAACAGTTTGAGCAAAGGTAAGAATTTAGTTGCAGAAGCTACATTCTAATTCTTTTAAAGCAAAAAAAAAAAAATTAAAAATTAAAAAAAAAATAAAGAGAAAAGGAAAAGAGAGAGAGAGAGATCTAACAGGCAAACCATAATTGGAGGCCTGATGGAGTAAAATCTAGAATGGGCCTTCCATTTGGCTGCCCATCACATTACAATCAGGAAAGTGGGAAAATACAAGGCTACCCAACAATACAAAATTCAGGAAGCCAATAAAACCACCACAATTTTATCTTGCTCTCCATAGAGGTGATACCAGGACACTAGAAACATTCCTTAAAGAAAAGAAGGACTATAATTACCAGCAAGGGGGAAAAACAAAAAGCAATTCTACTTTTGTCCCACTAAACTCCTAAAAGTAGAACAAATTGTCAGAACTTAACCGATATCCAGAACCTCGGCATCAAAGGATTCCAGGAAATGTACTTTTACAGAATTCGAAATGTTAGAAGAAACAGTAGAAGTGTGTGTGTGTGTGTGTGTGTGTGTGTGTGTGTGTACGTATTTGTGAGTAATGAAAAATTCTACTCATAAAAAAATGTAAAAATGCCATGGTTGACATAGGAATATAACAATTCATGAAACTGCGGTACGATGTGAGACTGTTGGATGATATATATAACAAAGTCCTTTGACGTGTGTGCCTCACTTCTAAACTCTCAGATAAGAAGACCTCTACTAGAAAGAATAGAAGGGATATAACATCTGTGAAATTAAACAAGGGGTTAGGATATATTAGCATAATAGCATAGCGGTGTAAATAGAGAAACTAATGAATTACAGAATGTACATACCAAGAGTTGCTCCTGTTCCTAACACTTTAGAACATGCTAATATTACTTTTTCTTATCAGACTTTTTCTGGGATAATCTTGTTTTAAGGAACTGTAATAGACACATGACAATTTTTCTTGAAAAAAAAAAAATCCACAGAGTAGAACTTTAAAGATGGTAGCTCAAGAGTTAAAATGCATTAGAATTGCCCATACCCTTCAAAAAAGGAATTGCTGTCCTCCTTCAGGGATCATAATTAGCAGTTTTCACTGGCCAGCTCCTCCTGAATCTTCCATTGTCACATAGACTTTCCCAGAGCAGCCTGCATGATATGCCTGGATGAGATGAGAGTGTAGAAACCCAACCATTTTGTCATGATGTGGGACTACTCTGACAGGTAACATTTGCTTCAAAGCTTCCCACTGGGTTAAGCGAAGTTCAATGGATCTGCAATGGAGATTACTTCTTCCTCCACACAATTCTTCTCTCTCACTTTCCTTCAGAGTTATTGATTGCTAAACAATATTTTGCTTTTCAAACCCCATTTCAGTATCTGCATCCAGAGCACCCTTCGAGGGAGGACTATTAATAGGAATCATACTGCAATGTATTGAAATATATCAAATCTTTATTAGTATATCTTACCTTTCCTATATAAACTGTATCACTGGGTATGCAAGTATTTGATGAAAGAAAGTTCTTCTGTATAGAATAATCCTAGCCAAACAATTAAGAAGGAATAATAGAATTTTAATTCCATCATTTTGTAACTTCTAATGAATTCATGGATTCACGCATTGTATTTCAAGGAGTGCTAACATCACAACAAAGATATCAGAATAATAATGTGCCTTTTGGTGGGAAAAATCAATACCTAGGAAGTAGTTTTTCTACCCTTTCATATTAAATAGAATCTGAATTTGATTAACCTTCCCTACATAAGTGCTAATTTCCAGGAAATGCAGGGGAAAGAAAAACAAGTGAACTTGATCATGCGATACAATTTCCAAAATATAGACATTGGTGAACTCCATAGAAAGGGTAACTCAGTTTCTACAATAAATAAGTTATAAAAAGTCAAAAAGTAAGAGATGAAGGAAAATGTGTAAATTTAAAATACTTTAATAATACTATTCAACTGTAATATGAACTTTATTTGGGTCATGATTTCTTTAAAAAAACTCTTATAAATGTAACATTTGTAAGATATTTATTAATTTGAACATTCATTTGGATATTCAATACTATGATATTTTTAATTTTTACAAGTTATAATGATATTAGGGTGGTGTTTCAAGATGTCAGTACTTTTGTCATTCAGAGGTAGATACTATTTTTTTTTTCACATGGAATTAGGATTTGCTCCAAAATAATATGGAGGAAAGAATGGGATGGAGTATAAATATATCAGATTGTTTATGAGTTAATAATTGCTAAAAGTAGCAAACAGGTACATAGGCCTTAATTATACTCTGCTGTCTGGTTTTGTGTCTATCTTTTTGAGGTTTTTTTTTTAATAATACATAAAAATTTGTAAGTATGTACTGAAAAATAGCAAGAGAACCATGACATTGGCACAATCAGAGCAACTAAATGAATCAAGACACTGTCAAAAGAGATTTCTTTTGGATGTTTCAGTGGGAACTATACAGAAAGGAGTCACCTAGAGGAGAAGGGGTTGTATCCATAGACATGTTTTATGTAGTTTAACATAGAAAAGCGTAAAACATATAATAGAGTGTATCATTATTTTCTGTTAGTAATCTCTTCTATTAGCAAAATAATGATACCAGAAGAATGTGTGCCAGAGACAAATGAAGCATATTTATCTATGCTTCATCAGGGAAATCCCTGTGGGCAACATCACTGATTGCCCAGAGTAGTTTCTAACATGGCTGACTTTGAACTCTTCTTCAGACATTTCTTCAATATAGGCTTTTAGTCGCTGCCTTGAATTCATTCAAGTTACTGCTTAAGATGAAGTATAATCTACATCCACATTCAATGCACATTTTTTCCTCAATCAAAAGTATTAAGAAACACAGTGACATCATAATTTTGTTTTCAGTTATCAATTTGGAACACTATTACTGGAATTTCCATTAAGGAAATTCTAGTATTTCATGTAATTTGTATTTCAAAACATACTTAGATACCAACCTGTGTTACACCAAATTACAGTTAATTTTTATGATAGATTTCTTCAAATCCAAATGTTAACTTAGAAGGCACTCTTCATCTCCAATACAAGAGAAGATGCACATTTGTAATAAAAAGTATAATTCTGTGTTGACAGTTATTGCAAATTAATCAAGATATTTTTAAAGAAAAAGTATTTAGATATAAATTTATAGGATATTGTTTCAGAATTTGTTAATGCAGAAGAGTAAAAATAATATATTTTATGTGATGACATGTAAGAAATAGTTAAAGATCAGGTTTGTTCAGTTTTAAACTCAATCATAGTGATGGTTCCAATTATTCATGTACATTATTTTTTATTTGAAATGGTATTAAAAATAAAAGTGAACATCTTTCAGGTAACTATTATTACTATTCCAGGTGGCCATTATTCCTGTCCTAGTGATATCTGATAAATATGGAAAACAATAGTTTTTCTAAAAGAAATGTGTTACCTTACTATATCATAAATTTCTCAGCAGATTTACCAGAGTCAACAATCATTTCTTATTCTTCCACAGTGTTAAGTGCAATATCTAATATGTTGTAGGAACTCCAGATATATTTTTGAAATTAATAAATTGATATATGTTTAGAGATTAGGAATATTTTTAACCTGATTATTTTTGTTTGTTTTCTAATTTAGAAAATAAAGGCTCTGAAATATTTTTAGATGTCTCATCAAATAAATTTTAAAATCACTTGATGGCAAAAGGCATCACATTTTACTATGTGGACTAAAAAATCTGTGCTTTTAAACTATATTTATCATAAAAGTAGCATATTTTGAATTTGATATTTACTAACCTGGATGATAAAAACTTTAATAAATTCTCTTAAATATAGTAAACAAAATGGCATTATAGAGTCATTCTTAGATAAGGAGACTGTAATTTCTGGAAGTTAATTTGTCCACGATCAAATACTTAGAAATTGGAGGAGTTGATCTGAAACTATGTTAAAAATTATCTATAAGATTGTACCTTCCATTGTACACATAAAATATTGCAGCAAGTATTCAAATATGAAATTACCAAGATTTTGCGTTATTTGAAGTTAGAAAAATCAGGTAAACCTATGATCAATAATTTTAATTAGATTTGCTTATGTCCTCCAACTCAGCACCTTAAATTAACAAGGACAAAGAGTAGTGCTATGATGTATAATCTATAATGGATACAGATCATTAATGTGCACTCCACAAAATAGCAACTGGACAGGAGGGTGAAGAAGAGATGAATGGATTGAGTAGACTAATTAGCAAGCTGAAGTGTAGGAGTTACTAGCAGCAATAATGTGGTAGGAAAGACACTGCAAGCAATGTAGTATAAATAATGACTAAAATTGTAATAAAAATAACAAGTATTCTGGGAAACAAGTGCTACTGCAGTTTTATTTAAGTAAATTTCTTTGACCATTACTAGATGTACTTTTGAAGGTGCAAATCAGTAAATAAAATTAAGACAAAATTTGACTACATCACACAAAGTGGGAACCATTTATGAGAAAGGCATTGTTGCAGTTCATTTGTATTTATTCTTATCACTGATTTTCTTATTTAAAAACTTCAAACACCGCATGTTCTCACTCATATGTGGGAACTGAACAATGAGATCACTTGGCCTCAGGAAGGGGAACATCACACACAGGGGCCTGTCATGGGGAGGGGGGAGGGGGGAGGGATTGCATTGGGAGTTATACCTGATGTAAATAACAAGTTGATGGGTGCAGCACACCAACATGGCACAAGTATACATATGTAACAAACCTGCACGTTATGCACATGTACCCTACAACTTAAAGTATAATAATAATAAATAAATTAAAAAAAAAAATAATAAAAACTTCTGTTTAAATACTACCTAAAAAACAGTAATGCTAAACACCTTACATAAAGAGCTAGATTTATGAAACCAGATGTTTTTGAAAATTTGTAGTGAAATGGAGTAATTAGATGTTGGTTGTTTTTATAATCTCACCATAAATTTAATGTACATATTTATGAACATAATTGTGTGTGCATAATATATTTGCAATTATATAAGGTTGAAATTATTATAAAGAGTAATTTGACCTACATAAATGGATATTCCATATTGCCTAAATTTCAATGCATTTCCAATTAAAATCAATTTCTATAAGAAAATGAAAGATTGTCAGTGAAAAACTAGACCGCAAAAATTAGTAATGTATATTTTGTCAAAATGTGACATAGTTCTTAAACATTTAAGACTATTGATATTTACAAATATTTGTTATTGGGCATCAGTGTCTTATGTGATTGACGCCAATAATAAATATTTGAAACTGTAACTTTGGTGACATTTAACGTTTTGTGTAGAATTTTAGCAGCGCTAAAAAATCAACTGAAAGAACTATAATAGAAATGGAGGTAAAAAACAGAGTTAAAGTTAAACAATATTTAAGTGAATCACAATAAAAATATATCACTTCATAACATGCATATTCATTGTTACATATTGCTGAATCTCAAAAGTCTTAAACAAGTTATTTACAAAGGGAATCACATAAAATATACAAATACACATACACCTTAGAAGTTTGTTCAGCTATAAAATGAGCAGCAGATTTCAATTTCCTCCACTGTCATCCCATGAAAAATGAGTTTTATTATGAAAAGTGTTGTAAACCTTAGCTTACCAATTTAAAACGCATGTTTATTTGGCTGTCTCATAATATAAAGTACCCATACTTCAAAATCCCATTTAAAAATAATAATAAAGTAGTATGTCCAGATTCATTCCCAAGTTCAACAACTTGGAATACAGTATTTAATGAATCTATGAATTCCTAGCACTGTGCTGGTTTCTGATAATAATATTGTATTAGTTTCAAGTTGTATTAGTTTCAATATTTGAAACTCTATGCTCAAATGTTCATTTAAAAATGATATATTTAAAATTGTTACCATGCACAATAAGTACAATTTTATTACAATTTAATCTTAGCTCTTGATCACTATTATAGTAAAAAAGACATTCTGTACTACTAATAAAAGTGTGTCAATAGACACAAGTTCATATATTTATTTTTACATTAATACCTGTAGATATATATTGCTATGTAATCCCTTATTTTTTGTATTTTAATGAAAACAAAACGTTCATAATATTTATACTTAATTTTTCCAGAAAAAAGAGAATTTACATATTGAATATTCTAGGTAAATTTTGTATTAATAAAACAAATTTTTAAATATATCAATAAACATATTTGGGTAATATTGCCTCCTACTTATTTAAATATATATCTATATCATTTATATATTCAATTATGTTTTTATAACTATGCATATATTAATGTTTTATTTTGTAATGTATCTGCAGAACACTGTTCTATATACAAAGTATTTTAACACTAATTTTTTCATTTGATACTTAAAATAGTCTTGTGATTTGGACAGTACTGGTACAATTATCCCAGTTTATTACAACTAGTAGAGATAACTTGGCCAAGGTCATTTAGCCACTAAGAGTCAATTAGTTCAAATATCTAGCAGGTGATTGAACTAAAATTAAAGTTCACAGTTTTTATTTTCTAATGAATAATTATTTTAAATAAAGGACTCAGCCCCTCTAAAATAATGCATGGATTGGTTCTGTACCATTGTATTAGAACAAATAAAATACATCTCTGTATTCTCCGCAAAGATTCAACAAAACAGGTTTTTCCTTTCCTTTGCTTTTCTTTTTAGGGAAGTGTAGTGGATTTATTGTTTTTATTTGTTTGATTTTTATTCTATCAATAAATGAGCATCTAAAACTTGTATTGGAAGAGCCATATCGTTAGTGGTTGAATTTCCCCAGTATCGGATCAATTAGGCATGCACAGATTTGAAGCAAAACTTGGAACAGTGTTCACGTGTGACCCATATGTTTCTACACATTTGCTAAAGAGGTTTGAAAATTGGTAAAAAAGATATTCTATTAATAAAAGTTATTATTTTTCAAACCGAAGTTACCTGGCAATGCACTGATGGCTATGGAGCCATTGTTCTCAAACTTTTTGGTTCCAAGGAATTGAAAGACATTTTGATCAGGAGGGTTTTTTTTTTAATTTTTTATTATACTTTAAGTTCTAGGGTACATGTGGATAACGTGCAGGTTTGTTACATATGTATACTTGTGCCATGTTGGCGTGCTGCACCCATCAACTCGTCAGCACCCATCAACTCGTCATTTACATCAGGTATAACTCCCAATGCAATCCCTCCCCCTTCCCTCCTCCCCATGATAGGCCCCGGTGTGTGATGTTCCGATCAGGAGGGTTTTATCCAGTACTGTGATAAATATTTAACAACAGGCTCTTGGGAGAGGAAATGGGTGAACAAACCCTTATTTGTTGTGTTTACTGATTGTTGTGATGTCAATACTTCTACCATTTTCAATGTCAGGCTACCAATGTGATATCACTGAACACACAATTGTAAAGACGTGTGCACAATTAGCTCTCACAAGCCCAGGCAAGCTAGTTCCAGTATACCACTGATTATATCTATGAATATTTATCATAAAATAAATTAAATCAGAATGTTTAAAAATAATTATAAATTAATTCATTTTAAAATAACAATAATCTATTTCTTATCTGTTAACAAAAATAACATGATCTTGATAAAGAATAATATTTTCCAAAGAACAACAACAAAATGTTAGAGGGAGAACTGGCCTTGTTTTACATATTCTCAAATTACTTTAATATACAACTTAATAGAAGACTGCTGGGTCTTCATATCTGAGAAAGCATTCAATCTGGTATAAAATCACATTAAGTGTCCAGTGGAAAACTGCACTATATATCTGTACAGAGACACAAATAAAGAGAACATGTTAGTATTACAAAGATATCTCATCTCACAGACCCACATAATAGGTCTTGAGGACTCACTGCAATCCTTGAATCACACTGTAAAAAATGCTACTAAAGAGAAATAGTTGGAACCAAAAAATGGCCTATGTTGAAATTATCTAAATAAAAGGAAAGCAAGTCACCATGACTGTGATTTTTCTTCTCTGAGAAAAACAGGTGGTAGCATTGCAGGACTTTTCCTTAGTTCAGCTAAAGACAGGGTCCTTGTCACACAGCCACGAGAAATTAGGCTTGCAGACAATTTGAAGGGTGAGTAAGGCAGGATTTTGTTGGGTGAAAAGGAAGAAAAGAGGAAACAGAGACTCTTAGTAAAGCGAGAGTATGTGTTTCTCTGCCAGTGGGTTTCCAGCCTCACAGATTGAAATTCAGGTTCCACCCAAGAAAAGGAGGGGCCAGACTCCTCCCCACTGCAAAAGATGTAAAGTTCTGTGGCTACACCCCAGTGTGAACTCTTCCCAGTGTGCAGGCTGGTTGGAGTTTCTCTGGGAACCCCTTCCCACCTGGCTGTCTCAGTGCGGGAGAGAGAGAGACAGAGAAACCGTGAGGCACTATACTAATGTTATAGTTTATATATCATAAACTTCACCAGGCAATCTGTGATCTTCTGAACAAGGACCAGACAATGTGAGGAGCTGAAACATATTGAGATTTAAAAATATCTGAATTGATTAATGTTGTCCTACTTTTCTGTGCTTTCTACATTTGTAGGAGGTATACTGATGATCATCTATATATGTAGAAAGTCCTGTGGAATCTACAAAAAAAGTTATTAAAATGATTATTTGCATCTTGCAAAGTTGCAGTCAATTAAGTCAATGTAAAAATTCAATTGTATTTCTATATGTTAGAAATTAAGAATCAAATTGAAAATTTTAACTATATGGTATTATAAAGCATTCAAATAATTAGGGACAAATCTGACGAAAGATGTGCATTCTCTGTGTACTGAAACACTAGAATATTGCTGAAACAAATGTTAAATGATCTAAATATATGGTGATAGATACTGTGTTTATTGTTTGGGAGACTCAATAATGTTAAAAATTCAGTTCTCTGAATATTGGTCTCTGGATTCAACACAATCTGAAAACAAGTATCAGCATTTTTGTTTTTTTGTAGATGTTAACAAGCTGATTCAAATATAGATATGGAAATGCAAGGACTAAGAATGCTAACACCACTTTGAAACTGAACAGCAAATTTAAAAGACTTATGCTTTCTAATCCCAAGAAAAATCAGTTTCAATGAAACTACACTGATTAAGACTGTGATATTTACATAAAGATTAGATTAATGGCCAGCAGAGCAGAATTGAGAGTCCAGGAATAGACCCAAAAATGTATGGTCAGTTGCTTCCATGGGATTTATAAAGAATAGCATTCCTGACCTGGAATAATTTATTTTCACCTCATCAGGATTAGCAACTTATACCACAAAAACTCACACTCTGATGGCTGAAGAAATGTATCCTGAGTACAGACCAGAAAAAGCCATTCATCTCTTCCCTATTTCTCTTGGAGCACTCTTCTTTGAAATGCAGTCACCAGGTAACAAGTCTGATGGCTCTGAAATGTCCATACTGGAGAGGCCATACCTCGGTGCTTCCGTAAATGGTATCAGCTGAACTCTCAGCTGACAGCCAATATAAACAGTCAGGCAAGTGTGAGAGCCATCTTGGATGCCCAAACCTGTTGAATTTTCACCATAACTAACATCTGACTTTAAATTGCATAAAAGACATTGAGAACTTCCAGTCAATCTCACTAAATCCTTGTCCCACAAAATGGTGAACAAAATAAGATGCTTGTTTTAAACAGCTAAGCTTTAATGTAATTTGCAGTGTAGCAAAAGGTAACTGGAACATAGCCTTACCATAACATGCTGCAGAATTGTCCTAATATGTAATCATCATCTGCCTTCTATTTTACTTATTTCCCCTTTAAAATTAGAATTTTTATAGCTCTATCCATCATTTGTCTTTCTATTAACTGTCTTCTCTACTATTCATTTTTCTTTCTTCCAAATATCTTATACCTATATGATTTTTAAGTACCATGTAGATAAGTTATTTTCAAGGTATGCCTTTCTCTAGTTTGATACATGTATCAGGTTACTATGGAACAGTCTTTAAAATTCCTGGAAGCTTTTTTGCCTAGTTTAGAAAGTCTACAACTTAACCCCCAGTAAATCTTTCAAAAATATTTTTAAAGAACTTATAGTCACTTCCTTGATTTAATTTTATCTCATAATTTCTTACTTTAAGGATATTTGCTTTTGAAAGAATGGAGATGAAAAAGGTTTTAATCTACATGTAGGCAAACTCTGGAGCTTCTATATTTTCTCTAAATTCTGCTTGCAGACTGTTTTCTTTCACTCATGTCTTTCTTCCCATACAATGTTACAATATTTTGCTGAGAAATAACCTTAACAAGGTCTACATGTCCATTAGAATTTTTCCATCTTCCATGTTACCAATAGGGTACAATTTTCTAATTTTTTCTCTATTTCATATGAGACACCATACTTTTAGCCTGTTTAGATGTTTCCTCACTACTTTTTCACATTTACTAACAAAGTTGTCATCATTTTCCAGTCTTCTTAGAGTTTCCGCATTGCTTTTTCATCCTGTTCCAGCCACCATGTCAAATCACATGCCATTATGTTTTAGAATTTTGGTTATGTAGTACCTCACTTCCAATTTCTGTATCAGTTAGCTTATCCTGCAAAACAAGATATTCTAACTTTAAGCAAGTTAAAGCATACAGATTTATCATTTCTTCATGATTCTGTATATTGTTCTGGCAGTTTTTCAGTTCTGGTCCAGGTCAGCTGAGGCTGGAGAGTCTAAGGTACCTCAGTCATATGTCTGTGGGGGTTAGGAGCTGGAACGTCTGAGAAGACTAAGGGCCTCTCTCATTCTTCTAGCCCAGTCTTGTTCATGTGATGAATGAAGAGTTTTTGTTATCAACAGAAGCTAAGTACCAGTGCAAAGGAACATTTCAAGTCCCAGTGTGCATCATATTTGCTATCTGTCATTGCCAAAATCAAGACGAAGGCCAATGCCATGAAAAATGACTCTGAAACATCCGTGCTGGAGAGGGCATACCTGGGTGCTGAAATAGACAGCACCAGCTGAATTCTCAACTGACAGGCAATATACACAGCCCAATGTAAACATGAAGAATGGCAGTGGCCTTTGAAGACCAGTGATGATAAAGAATCGGACTTCTCTTTAAATGGAAAGAGTGTCAAAGTCATGTTATATAGAAACTCTATTGAGTAAACACATCCCACCCCAAATGCATATGTTGAAACCTAATTCCCAGTATAAGGTATTATGGGGGTGAGGTCTTTGGGAGGAGATTGGATCATGAAGGCTTTTATTAGTGGGATTAGTGTCCTTTAAAAAAATAATCTCAGAAGGCTCATCTACTCCTTCCTTGTGTGAGGACACAGAGAAAAGACAACCATCTGTATACCAGAAAAAGGTCCACAAAGACTCCAAATCTGCCAGCATCTTGATCTTGAGACTTCCTCAACTCCATTACTGTGAGAAACAAATTTCTGTTGTTTGTAATCCATTTGGTCTGTGGTGTTCTGTCATCGTAACCTGAATGACCTATAAAAAGGGTCATAGATACAGGGAGGCGTGAACAAATTGATAGTCATTACTGAAATAGTGTAATAGTTGAAATAGTTAGATCATATTAAATTGGGTCATCTTTGGACATTTATATAAATGAGAATAGACTTGTTTGCTGAGCAGCTAATAAATCAAATGTAGTGGGCTACTATTAGAGGGTTTGCAAAGACTATGCACTTCTTTTTAAAATAATTCCAGAAGCCACTTATGCATTTAATGTGACATAAATTTTAAATTTTATTCACCTAACTGCAGATGAATAGGTAAATTTAAACATAGGTGTAACCAATCATATTTTCTTGCTCTACAATTTGTGAGACACACGGAGGACTAGTATAAACTAAGTTAGATCAATATTAGATAGATAAAAGTTATAAAATTGCATCTCCCTTTTTTCTTCAGTTCTCGATTTGTTACTGATCAATATTTTCTATTTATTTGAAAAACTCCAGGGTTCTTTCATAAATTTGCCCTCAACTTAATGTATATGTATATGTTCGGGTGATTAGAATGGTTTGCAGTATTGCTCTGAAGCTTACAATCAACAATATTGTTCAAGGCAATTACTTCAGTTAGGATCCAGAGAGTGGTATATCTGATTCTGAAACCTGTACCCTTTCCACTGAATCATGCTGCCTCATTGTTTTGTAATGGCTTTTAGGGGAATTGAACTTACTCTCCTCTGCCTTTCTCCTAGGCTTTGCTTCCAAGGAGAGAAGATGAAAGCAGAATTACAGAAGACTGTTATGGCAGATAAATTGATTATAATATTTGATAAAGAAATGATGGATCAGCATTTATGGTCTTGCTCTTACAAGTTTGCTACTACCTTTTTTTTTTTTAAATCTTTGCTTTCTAACAAGCAGCTTCTACTATTACACTCACAACTCTGTTTCTTTCTATACAGAGATTCTTCATCACACTTATTAAAGTTTGTTTTATTAGTATTATTATGCTTTAAAGTTATGTAGTTCTTTTTTTATTCCCTGTAAGTTGCTATATTCTGTGAAAGTCCAAGAAGGAAATGTACTGGGAAAGCTTATTAAGGGAATAAGGGAATAGCCATTTAAATTCAATTAGCTGATGATAGTATCTAGAAAGTTTACTGGGTATACTTTTTAAAGATATTGAACCAGGAACCAGTTTTCAAAGATACAAAAACTCCAGATATCTTTAGAAAACATCAGGGCAGCTAACCCACAGTGGGATATAGTGTTACTGCTACAACTTTTTCAGGCCACGGGTAATACAATAAAAATAAAATCTCTTTCCCTGAAAACTGGTAAAATTTGCAAAAGTTCTTACTCAACTCTTTACATAAAACATATATTAGTTAACATTTTCTTTCATTAAGAAGAAAGTAAAGGCCAAAACATAGTACAATAGCAATTAGTTCTAGTAATGAAAAAGTTTAAATTCATGACTCTATCCTGTTTTTCTAATCTTTAGAGTACTGTCATACAGAATATTTTTTCAGCCTGAAAATATTACTGAATGAGTGTTTCTGCCATGGGATGATATACTGAACTCATTTCTGCAGCCTTAACAGCAACCCCTAGCACTGAGATTTGTATATCTCCTCAAAAATCCCCTTTCAACAATCCCATGTGGCACTTGCTCCAATTATCACAAACAATAATGTCATAAAGTTAATAATTCCAAAAGTCAAGATGGCTTTTTGATGTATCAATGTCCAAAACATATCAATAACTCAACAGTAAATATTTGTTGAATATATACTGTATGTTAGAAGAGTGCATCAGCATTATCTAGGGTAAATATCGTAAAAACCCAAAACAGGGTGTTGTACAAAATACACATGTTTGAAACTACCCCAGACCTACTAGGAAAACTTGTGGAATTGAATCCCAGCATAGGTTTCATTTTTTGTTCTCTGAATTCAGAAATTTTACTGCATTTTTCTCTCCTTCATTTGTGAAATAGGGCTAGAAGCAATCCTTCTCCTCATATGAGTTGTAAAGCTCACAGTGTAGAAGTCAAAGGTTAGCTTTTACTATCATGTTCTTCAAAACCATCATCATGATCATCATCAACAATCTTATGTTTCACAAGTACTGAAAACTTAATATCACTTTGCTTCTAACAAATTCTTTTCTCTATATTTTTACACAAATTAAAATGAACCATTTTTTTTATAAACCAATTCATTACATTGCATGATGTCTATTTCTATTACAAGTAACAACATATATATCAGAAACAACACATTCAAATAAGAGAGCAATACATGAAGTATAGTCATTAGAACATAGAAAATTCTGGAAGAAATTACTGAAATATTATTTGTACTTAAAGACATATAAATCAAATTTCTGAAAAGCATAGATAATATTAAAATTTATTAGTTAGTATTTGTAAAAACAAAACTCATTTTGGTATAAGTACATATGTTTTTTTATGAATAATACAGAAATCTACGTGGAAATTTCCATATCTACTTCCTCAGATTCCCTGTGAGGCAAGAATGAGTACACTATTAAACAATTCATTCACTCAAACTAATGAACCTTCATTTCTCAGGACAATTGGAACCCTGTCAGGTGGCTTATTTTAAAATAATCATAAAAGTACTCAGTAGGTTTAGAAATAATTAAAATGACTGTATTATTTCTATGTTACAGTATAATGAGTTGTTAGAGGTGCCTAGAGGATTAGAGATTGATATTGGAAGACTTTAGTTTTTTCAAATTGGAAAAATGAACATGTATAAAAATTCATGTTTCTGCTAAAATATTGTTTTTGATGTATAGCTTATAACATATTTCAATACAATTATTTGAGATTGTGAAAAATTAAAGATCTTACCTTATATTAAATTATAAAAACTCCTTTCTCAAATTATTTCCTGTATGAACTACTATATACAAAATTACTTTGAATCATTTAGTACACTAATGATGTCATTTTCATTTTGAAATAGTTTTCTTCTTATTCCTCTGAATCAAATAAATTCAATATTGAGTACACCATTAAATGTAATAAACCCAACATGAACTCCCTCTAAATATTTGGAAATTGATTTCAGATAAATTTATTATATAAGTGCTGAGGCCTTTGTGAATCAGGAATTGTTCCCGATGCTATATACCACCATGCAGAAAACATATAACAGATGATCACAGAAGCATATAATGGAGGACACCAGGCGGGATATATGAAAATATAGCAGGGATATCTTAGTTGTCAGGTGAGATAAGAATTGTAGTGATACTACAGAATTTAAATTTTTAAGAATGTTTAATAAAACAATGATTCTGAATATTCTTTTTAAAACTTCATTTTAAAATAATGTTAAAGTTATAGAATACTAGAAATGGTAACGCAGAGTTTCAAGTATGTTTCACTCATCTTTAATGTTAAAATTTTACATAAATATTATATATTTTTATATATAATATTATATATTTAATATATTATATATTATAAATTATAAATTATATATTATAGATTATATATAATATATTAATTATATATTATATATTAATTATATATTATATCATTATATATAATATATATAATTATATATTAATACATTAATAAATATTATAGGCCGGGTGCGGTGGCTCAAGCCTGTAATCCCAGCACTTTGGGAGGCCAAGACGGGCGGATCACGAGTTCAGGAGATCGAGACCATCCTGGCTAACACGGTGAAACCCCGTCTCTACTAAAATACAAAAAAAATTAGCCGGGCGAGGTGGCGGGCGCCTGTACTCCCAGCTACTCGGGAGGCTGAGGCAGGAGAATGGCGTGAACCCGGGAGGCGGGGCTTGCAGTGAGCTGAGATCCGGCCACTGCACTCCAACCTGGGCAACAGAGCTAGACTCCGTCTCAAAAAAAAAATATATATATATATATATTATATATATTTTATATTTATATATAAATATTATATATGTTTTTATATATAAATTTATATATATATATATATAAAATAAACAAAGTGAAGAAGGTAACATTGGTCCAATCCTGCCAACTGAACTACAGAGTTTATTCAGATTTACCAGTTTTTCACTAATGGACATTTCCAGGATTCAATCCAGGATTCTGCATTGCATTTAGTTGTCACGTCTCCTTAGTTTCCTTCAATTGGTAAGAATTACTCAGTCTTACCTTACATTTCATGAAGAAACATTTTTCAATACTGGTCATGTAGTTTTTAGATTGTTCCTTAAATTGAGTTTCTTTGAATTTCTCTTGATTCCACGGAAGATATGGATTTGGCGGGAAGATATCAGAGAGGTGATATGCCTTTCATATCACATATTGAGGACACATGATGTCAATATGTGTTATTACAGGTGATGCTGATCTTGATCGCTTGATTATGGCAGTATCTACCAATGTTCTGCAGTGTAAATTTACCACTTTCCCCTTTTCGTACTCAATTCATTAGAGGTGAATTTCTATATTCAACCCACACTCAGGAAAGGACTTCTGCTCCATCTCTTGGAGGGAGAATAGTCTGAGAAGGTTGTATGTATGTTAAAATCACCATAGTAATTACAGACTGTATCCAAAAGTATGCTGTGGGTTATGCAAATATTTTGTTTCTCTTTAAAGTTTTAGTCAGTAATTTTAGTAGTCATCAATGGATCTTGCCTATTGCAATTATTACTGCAATTCTGCAGTCCTGATCTGTTTCTCTCCATACTTACACATTCATGTATTTGATTTTTTTCTGTAAAGAAGAGTTGTCCCTTCTCCACTGCTTATTTATTTACACATGGATATTTATTTTATTTCTTGATTTATAATGAATACCATTTTTGAACATTATTTTATACACTTTTATATTATTTATATTTGCTTTCTTTTGGCAGAATTGGTTATATTCTAGTACTATTTCTGAAGATACTTCTTATATGTACTTTTAATTAGCTTTTCTCTGCTGTTATCCAATTAGTAACAAGTACTGAAAGAAAACTAATTAATTTTTCAAAGGAACTATAAATATATAATTGCTGTTTATTATACCCACTACAGTTAATATATATGATAAATACATATACATATGTATGTGTGTGTGTATGTGTGTGTGTGTGTATATATATACACATTCTTAACCAAATAATCAAATATCAGTCTCACTATTTTCTTTAAAAATCAATCTTCAACTATTGGGGTATCTTTCTCCTTTAAAAACTTCAGCTAATAGAATTTTAATGGACTATCTTATAATAGTCCTGATATTGATCATTTAAAAATCTAATAAAATGGAAAATTTTAAAATCTAGAATAAATTTTGGTATTTGTTACTTTGCATTGTAATTTTATTTTTAACTTGCTGTTTTGTCTAATATATTCATTCAATCCTGAGGCAATATTAGTTGTTAAATAAATAAAAGTTGGTAAAAGGTTAGATAATCACTCAAAAATAAGTAGAATGTGTATTGAAATGCAGGATGGTATACAGCATGTTCTAGTGACATTTATTACTCTTGCAGCTAAAAGCGACTTCTGGCTTATGTAATTCAAAAAAATTTATAGCACATTCTTTCATTCCCCATTCTGCCACATCACATGCTCCTCTACTTCCTCCTAAAATTCTTCAGTGTCTATGGCCAATATTATAGCAGAGATTGATAAACAAAAAGTGAATACATAGGTAAATTACTATTCCTTCTCCTTTTCCAGAATTATTTCAAAATATCATATCTAATAATTGAAAAGAAGATTTGGAACATATAAGGAGTAGGAACACAGCATTCTGAAAGAAAATAACAAATATTTATTTCCCTTATAAGCTTGATAATGTCTTTGTGTTTACAAACTAAGGTAAGTTTGGGTAGAACAGCTCACTGAAGATCATATCTTACTTATTTCATAATATCAAGCATGGTGAAAATTTGAAATCAATGTGTATATCATTTATATACATTGCAGCCTTTAATGTTTTAAATTAGTGTCAAAATTACTGACAATGGACATGCATATTGTCTCTTCTAACAGGTTATCTCTTGAAAAAGCTTTCTAAAGCTTAAAATACTTTGGACTTGGAGTTTTTATATTAGAGTTTCATGACTTGGATTTTTGGGGGCTTGGTTGTCATTCTATATGAAAGATACCTATTCTGAATCCAGCACTCACAGATAGGCTGTCTGTTACCCTGAGTTAGGAAGCCCTAGTCCAGTGTGTGTTTAGAACATATCAGTTTTATTACTATGTTCAACGGGAAAGTGTACATTTTCTTATTTATAGGAAAGACAGTAAGATGCACTTGATTTTAGAGAAATCAGTTCTCATATAGATAAACATATAGATAAGCTTCTCTCTCAGGCATAATTTGTCTAAAATAATAACCATAACATTTGTGTAAAATTTTTTTGTAACAGCTTTCATGAATAATTCAGTAATAATTTGTTTTGTGAACCCCCAGCTAAATTGGGGTTCTGATATCAAAGCAGCTAGCAGCCCTTCCCTAAGGACAATGAAAAAGAACTCGATGTGAGTGTTTACAGTGTGCCTTTCACAGGGTACTGCTTTTATCTGGCACCCAGCCTAACATGTAGTTATACAACCCATGACCAGGGGACCCCTCACATGGCAAACTTGTTTATCCTGGAAGATGCCTTTGTGGCTCTTGTCTGACCCATGTTCAGCATATGTCTGCCTGACCATTGCTCTGAAGCTGAGAACCTGATGCTGTATTACTCCTAGCACCCTGGGGATATCTCAGCCTGGGGCATCCTCTAGTTCTTTAGATGGATGCCACAAATTCAATGCACCAGCACAATAGGAAACACGTTCAAAGATTTTACTTTCAGATTCTGGGCAAGGAGGGTCCAGTGAGTCAGGAAGGCAGTACTTGGTATCCAGGCCATATGAGGCAGGAATGAGGAATCAGCAGGGAGAGAGAAGAGCATGTGGCAATTGGCAGTATAGAGAAGGGAACAATGTGTGGGTCACTTTAAGAGTCTGGGCAAATGCCTCAATGGTCAGCTTAAAGGAAGCTGTGGGAAAACAAGGAGCCCAGTCAACTAGACTGGAGAGATACCTGTAAGTTCTTACATCTGCCCACTGGCTTGAGATAGTTGAGTAAGGCATAGAACTGAAAACTGTGTCAAGAGAGATTGACTTCTGTTTGTGGTACAACAAAGACAAACCTGTATTCAAAATGATTGCTGAAACAACATAAAATTATAAGAATCTACTACATACTTATATCAAATGTATATAAAATTCAAAAAGATATATATGAAACCAAGTTTACATGAAAGAACAATCAAATTCAAGAGAATACCATTGATATTTGTCTGTGGATGATATTTGCTTGCATGTATACATGACTAGTGGTAATTTATTTGGCTTGAGGTATTTTTAAGTACTCTAAAACTTAAACAAAGAAAGAAACCCCTTAAAATGGGAGAAAAATAGAAGTTCAATTTCCATTACATTTTAGACAGTACGGTAAAATAACACATTATTAAATTATTAAATTTTGAGGTAAATTATTTAAATATTTCTGAAATAATTTTAAATCTATAGGGTTTTAATAATTGTCTTTGACCATGTACTCCTAGAAAACTAAAAAAGTTATAGGCTCCTTCTCCAAAAAAAAATACTGTTCATAACCAGATACTCACACACAATAACATGTACAATTTTAGACATTAGCTCCTCCTTTGAACCCCACTCATGGAATCATAGCTTTCCATATCATCTAGGTTATACCCTTTTGTTTTAAAGGAATGAAGATAACAAAATACTAGAGAAAGTGAACAGATAATGGGGAAGAAGAAAATAATAAAGGTTTTGACACTAGTGTTTGAAATACCATATTCACAGAAAATATGACTTTACTAGGGTTTTGAGACCTATAAAATCCTTTCTTTAATAAAGTCTATACCTAATATTATACCTTGGAAAGAAAAGAATGTGGAAAGAAATTTACAGGACACTATCATAGGGAGAGTGTCACATTCCCCAGGTACTTCACTGACATAATAACGTGAAGCCAATATAAAGTCTTACAGTTAGATGAGAACTGTTGATTTCAAGGAAGGGATGAACTTGACTGAAAAACTGTCACTGAAAACTAAAAAAAAAAAAAAAAAAAAATTGATAAATACTTCAGTTACAAAAGACAGGACAGGAGACAATGTATTTCATTATTTTCTGAATTGACTCTGTCAGTGTTATTAATTCATATGTATCTCTTGATAATCTAAGTTTTTGTATTAATAAAACTATGGATCAATGTATATGCTCTGTCTGATATTTAATAACAAGACATAACAAAAATACAAACAAATAATACCTCAATGAGATTTCTTCATTATCATTTTTAAAAAAACTTTTATTAATCGCATAATAATTCATTGTCTTCAAAAATCCAAAGGAACACTAATACATGTAGAAACAAAATTAAGTCTGACTAAAAAGAAAATAATTTATTTCCAGAGAAATAAGAATAAATAAACAAAACCACAAAATATCAGTAACAGTAAAATAGTTACAAATAGGGTGCTAAAATATTCCTTTTGTATAACAATTCAGTTTCAGATGGCCTCAATATACATTTTAGTTTGACTCTTCTCAGAATTATAGAGATGTATAAGAGATAAATATGAAAATGATTTACTGCTTTCTCATTCAGATAAGTATACAAACTAAAGCTTTAGCTCTATAATTTAAATAATTTTAGCTGTGCATTTCGTATTTCATCTTCTTGAAGATTGAGAAAAGCATATTAAAAATATGCTTTTCACACAGAATTTTTCTTTATAAATTGCCTAGAGAGACAATCTGTTGATCTCCACAGGCCTATTCCTAGCTACTCTTCCCAAAGTAAAACTGACTTTTAAAGAAAGTAATAGAGTAGCTGTTTGAATGACCTCTTTATTATTTATTTACATTTTATTTCTTCCGCATACATTTGAGTAACCTTTACATTTTATTTTTTCTCCACTGATTGATACAGCCAACTTGATCCCCTCTAGAGGCCACCAAAGCTAATTCCTGACTCAGCAGCACCCTGATTTTGTTTTAGTCCTGGCCAATTAGCAGAAAAATCACCAAATTATGATGTATTGAAACACAATTCAGAAAATGACCAATTCACTCAAAGCAGATTTGACAAAAGAAAATTCCTTGAATGAATGATTCTCCAAATAAACATTCACTGAATTATTGAGATATTTTCCAGAGCTTTTGGTTTGCCATAGCTGCAGCTGCTTTGCAATAGCCTTTGCAAGGATTATTAGCCCAGCTGGGTTGATTTTCAGATTTGTGTGTTTTACATGTGGGAAAGCTCCAGGTTGATATGTGAACAGTAGATTTTCTCTACGACACCTGTTTCCGCTCTCTTATTCTTTGTCCTTACACCTTCTCTGCACTGACTTTGCTTGTGCTACAGCATCTCTCCAGTGGCCAGGTTTTCCCCTGCTCCCATATATCTGTATTATCAGGATTCTCCAGAGAAACAGAAATATATACATATATGTGTATGTGTGTGTGTGTGTGCACGCACAGGCACATATACATCTATAGCAATACTTTTTATATATTTATATATATAAATATATAATTATATGTAAATATATACATATATATTATATATGAAGTCAAGGGGCTGTATATGTATACATTATGTAATATACATATACTGTATATGTACACATATGTATATGCATACATATTATATATGTAAATATATAAATATATAATTATATGTAAATGTATACATATATTTTATATATATATAATATATATATATGAAGTCCCAAGATCTGCAGTTGGCAAACTGGAGACCAGGGAAGGAGCGTCAATAGTGTAAGTTCCCATTTGAGTCTGAAGGCAAAAGAAGAACATGGTCTTAACTGCAAGTTGGTCAGGCAGAAAGAGCAAATTTCCCTCACTGAACATTTTGTTCTATCAGGCCTTTACCAGCTTGAATGAGGCCCACTCACATAGGAAGGAATCCATCTTCTTTATTCAGCCTGCAATTTAAACATTAATCTCATCCAGAAACACCCTCATAGACACACTGAGAGTGTTACCCTAAATATCTGGGCACCTTGTGGTCCAGTCACATAGACACATAGAATTAACTATCATAATACCTTTCTGCTCCTGCCTCCAAGCTTTAATAGACTGACCAAAAACTGAATGAGGATAGAAAAGTGTGTTGGGAGAGTGAGTAGCCTTGAAAAGTAGAGAATATTTTAAATGATATGAGCTTTTCTCTAAGATCCTTTCATTTTCTTTCCTCATAGCATCAGAGGTTACAAAAATCTGACAATTACCTATCTGAATCTAGAAATAAGTCATCATTAAAAAGAAGTGTCTCCCTACATCTGGGGAGAAGGGTCTATTTCAGTCTACTTTGGAAGCAGCAAAGTTATTAAACATAAAGAATGCTCAAGAAAGTTTTCTGGAACATTCCATAGAAATAAAAGAATGTAATGAAAAAGCCAAAAATCTAGCGCACCAGCATAATCCTGTTGCCTGCTAAGTAGCTTTTTAACCCACTTGACTACTTCTTTCTGCAGTAATTCCTTCTTTAGCAAGGAGAGCATCTTCACTCCATCTTGTGTAGAAAAAAATAAAAACTGTATATGTCAACAGAGAGGTCACTGAAAATTTTCTATTTACTAGAAATTTAAATACCATAAATATTCCCATATACATAATTTTTATTCATGGGTCATCCGTAAACCTTGACTCTAAGGATTGCTATATATAACCTAAGCTTAGAATAAAATGAATAAATGCCAGCAGAGTGTTCATCAAACATTTTCACCACCATTATCAAAATAATTAATTATAGGTTACAACCCAAATATATTTAGAATTATTTGATGTCTGACAGAATAATGCCAATGACAAAAACTCAATATGAGCAGGAATTTATCAAATTTTTATTTTTTATTTTTATTATTTACTTTTGTGAGTACATAGTAGGTGTCTATACATATGGGATACATGAGATATTTTGATACAGGCATACAATGTGTAGTAATTACATCAAGATAAATGGAGTACCCATCACCTCAAGCATTTATCCTTTCTTTGTGTTAAAGACAATCCAATTATACCCTTAGTTATTTAAAAATGTACAATAAAATTAGCCAGGTGTGGTAGTGGACACCTGTAATCCCAGCTACTTGGGAGGCTGAGGCAGGAGAATCACTGGAACCTGGGAGGCTGAGGTTGCAGTGAGCCAAGATCATGCCATTGCACTCCAGACTGGGTGTCAAGAGTGAAACTCCATCTCAAAAAATAAATAGATACAATAAATTATTGTTGATTATAGTCACCCTCTTGTGCTATCAAATACTGTATGCTATTCATTCTATCTAAGTATGTTTTTTTATCCATTAACCATTTAACCATCCCCATTTCCCCCCACTCCCACTACACTTCCCAGCCTCTGGTAACAATCCTACTCTCTATCTCCATGAGTTCAATTGTTTAGCTTTTTAGCACCCACAAATAAGTGAGACTATGCGAAGTTCATCTTTCTGTGCCTGGCTTATTTTACTTAACATAATGACCTCTAGCTCCATCCATGTTTTTGCAAATGACTGAATCTCATCCTTTTTAATGGCTGAATAAGTACTCCATTGGTATACGTACCACATTTTCCTTATCCATTTGTCTGTTGATGGACTCGGGTTGCTTCCAAATCTTGACTGTTGTTAACGGTGCTGCAGTAAACATGTGAGTTCAGATATCTCTTTAATATACTAGTTTTCTTTCTTTTGGGTATATCCCTAGTAGTAGGATTACTGGATCATATGTAATATGGTTTGGTCTGTGTGTTGTGCCCAAATCTCTTGTTGAATTTTAATCCCTAATGTTGGAATAGGGCCTGGTGGGAGGTGATTGGATCATGGGGGCAGTTTCTTATGATTTAACCTCTTGGTGCTGTTGTGGCAATAGTGAGTTCTTGTGAGATCTGGTAGTTTAAATGTGTGTGGCACCTCCTCCTTCTCTCTCTTCCTCCTATTACAGTCATGTGAACTGTCTTGCTCCCCCTTTGCCCTCTGTCATGATTGGGAGCTTTCTGAGGCCTCCCCAGAAGAAGCTGCTATGCTTCCTGTACAGCCTGCAGAACTGTGAACCATTTAAATCTCTTTTCTTTATAAATTTCCTAGGCTTAGGTATTTCTTATAGCAAGAAAAAAACTAATATAATAGGGTAGTTCTATTTTTAGTTTTTTGAGGAATCTCCAAACTGTTCTCTATAGTGGTTGCACTAATTGACATCCCCACCAAGAGTGTAAGAGGGTTACTTTTTCTCCACACCCTTTCCAGCATTTGTTATTGCCTGTATTTTGGATAAAAGCCATTTTAACAGGAGTGAGATGATATCTCATTAGTTTTTAGTTATTTTTCCCTGATAGTCAATGATGTTGAGCACTTTTTTATACACTTGTTTGCCATTCGTATGTCTTCTTTTGAGAAGTGGCTATTCAGATCATTTGCCCATTTTTAAAGCAGATTATTAGATACTTTCCTATAGAGTGATTTGAGCTCCTCATATATTTTGAATATTAACCCTTGCCAGATGTATAGTTTGAAAATATTTTCTCCCATTTTGTGGGTTGTTTCTTCTCTTTGCTGAATGATTTCTTTGCTGTGCAGAAGCTTTTTAATTTGATATGATCCTATTTGTCCATTTTGCTTTGGTTGTCTGTACTTGTGGGGTATTATCAATCAATTGTTGCCCAATCCAATGTCCTGAAGAGCTTCCCCAATGTTTTATTGTAGTACTTTCATAATTTGAGGTCTTATACTTAAGTCTTTAATCCATTTTGATTTGATTTTTGTATATGGCGAGAGGTAGGGGACTAACTTCATTTTTCTGCATATGGATATCCAGCTTTTCCAGCACTGTTTATTGAAGAGACTGCATTTCCCCAATGTATGTTGCGGAACCTTTGTTGAAAATGTGTTCACTGTAGATGTATAGATTTGCTTCTGGGTTCTCTATTCTATTTCATTCGTCCATGTGTCTGTTTTTATGGCAGCACCCTGCTATTTGGTGAAGAAAGTCATTGATACCAAGTTCTTAAATAGCAACAAGTCCTGACCTTTTTCTTCCTAACCCTGCCTCACTCATCGCATCATAATGCTAGTCCTAAATTAAACTATTAAACACTCTATAAATAAAATACAGATAATAATAGAGCATTCCTAATTATGCTGTTTTTAACAAATGACATAATCTATTTAAAGCCATCCAGTATACAATAGGTGTCAAAAATATTAGATATTATTGCTGTTTTTGTTGTTGTTTTTGTATTATTCCCAATCATGCCTAACTTTGTCTGTATTCAATCTTGCATATTTAAAATTTTCAAACTTTCTCCTATGACCTCATTGGTGAAAGTGATACACACTTTGGATAGGTAAATATGTATTAAAGATCAAACCCTGTATTTATTCTATAAAAGTATCTTAATCAATAGTTGTTGAATGAGTAAATGAAAGGGTAAAATAATTTTTTGTGGCAAGCCATGGTCTGCCAATCCCTGTAAAAAGTGACATTTCTAAGCATCTCTTTTCTTAATTTCAGGGAGACAATTTTTGGTGAATGTCTTGTGAGTCTGTATGTTTTCCATGCACAGGCATTTTAACCTGTGCATGAAAGATATACAGATTCAGGGCTATGTTTTCAAGTATGACTGTATAGCATGCAACCTTGGAACAAGGTACTGTCTCCCTCCAGTGAAGAAGATACGTTTGTTTGTTCACCAGGACAAGATTCAAGAAGGTTTGCCTGCAACCACTTAAAAGGATTAGAGTGTTACTAGCTAAGGTTTCCTCATTGTGATGGATATTCACCGCTTAGGCAGCATTTTTCTGAGTCCTGAGTCTCTCTGTGTTCTGCATGACTCTGTGAGACTTGGGGGATAAGGAGAACTAAAGCAAACATAAAATACATGCTGCCTGCTATGTCATGATGAGTGAGGTCCTTTGTCTCCGACCTGAGAGTCTCATATCTCCTGCCAGTGTTTATGAAACTGTGGCAGCCTAAGTCATTACACTGTAACCAGGGTAAAATCTCAGACCTAAGTTTTTGACATTGGTAAACATTTTGTATAGTAAATCATGAAGAAGATGAATTTTAAAAGTGCATACTTTGATTTACAGGAGCTTTCAACATGAATGTTGACTTTCAAAGTTAGTGACATCTGGAGTTTCAGCTGAGGAGGAAAAATATTTCCATTTATTCAGTCATTCAATTCATATTTTTATGCATATAGGCCAAGCATGTTACTAGTATCTTAGAATACTATATTACTTAGAATAGCTAAAAATAAGCTGTGGTGAATAAATTTTAACCCCAAAATATCAGCGATTAACAAACAAAGGTAATATTTTCCTCATTCTAGATATTTACAAAGGAACCCAGATTAGTAAACATTCTGTTATCTCACACACATGTACCCCATGGTGGTCATTCCATGGAAAAAAACAGAGCATTTGCTGATTCAGCTCAGAAATTAAAAGTATTATTTAGGTATTATAGTCCAGAAACAGTCACATGGCTATACTTTACCACATAAGATCTATAATCTTGTATGTGTCCAGAAAGGAGGAATAGAAAATAAGCTTTGGTACACCCACAACATTGTACCATAGATTGAATGAAAAAAAAGATGTGCTTCTTCTATTCACAATAGCAAAGACTTGGAATCAACCCAAGTGTCCATCAGTGACAGACTGGATTAAGAAAATGTGACACATATACACCATGGAATACTATGCAGCCATAAAAAAGGATGAGTTCGTGTCCTTTGTAGGGACATAGATGCAGCTGGAAACCATCATTCTCAGCAAACTACCGCAAGAACAGAAAATCAAACAGCGCATGTTCTCCCTCATAGGTGGGAATTGAACAATGAGATCACTTGGACACAGGAAGGGGAACATCACACATTGTGGCCTTTTGTGGGGAGGGAGGATGGGGGAGGGATAGCCTTAGGCGATATACCTAATGTAAATGACAAGTTAATGGGTGCAGCACACCAATATGGCACACGCATACATATGTAACAAACCTGCACGTTGTGTACATGTACCCTAGAACTTAAAATATAATAATAAAAAGAAAAAAATAAGGAGACAGCCAAAAAAAAAAGAAAACAAGATATGCTTCTTGCATTAAAATTATAATATATTTAATGAAGAACCCAAAGTAAAAACCCGGAAAAAAAAAAAGAGGTAATTATAATAAATAATAACAAATTTTGTAATAGCCGTACTCCCCGAATATGTATAACCCAACTCAGTTTGGGGTTAGAGATATCTTCTCATTACAGGAGGCATCTAAGATGAGACACACAAGATCACCAAATATTAACCAGAAGAAAGAGAATGTGGTAGATTCTTAAAGCCTCATTAATAATACATTTCACTGTTCTAGCATCTCATGTAACTGATTAGGTATGCCTAGCCTTGATAACTTCTATCTCCATCACCTAATAAAGAAGACATACATATCGAACAACACAAGTACAAGATTAAAGAAGTTGTTATTTGTAAAATATATATGCTTAGAGACACATGGAAATCACTGGACAAATTGAGTATTTTCAGACTGGCATAGTTTCGATCTGGAACAGGATATTTGTTATTATTCCTAAGAGGTACATCCCCCAAGCCTGAAGAAAAATTTCCTTGTAGAATTTATGTCAGTATTTATTCATAACAAGCTTAAATTCACAACTAAAACCAGCATTTATGAAAGCAAATCATATCTCTGCTTAGAGAGTGGTTGGGGTCCTAATCACAGCTGTGTAATAATGGTTAATGGGGATTGTCTCTGAACATGCATCTGCCAACTTAACCCTTCTGGGAGTATGAGAGGTGAAAACAGTAACATCAAAGTTCTTCCATTTAGCTTAGGTCTCAGTGACACAAACTTCTGTCTTTTGTTTCTTTGAGTAGTTTTAACACAAAGAATCTGAGTATAAAGTACAAAAAAATAAGTACCAGTTAAAGAATCTATCATTTAAAAAGTTAGCCATAAGTAAAAACAAATTGATCTGAAGCTAAAATCAATCTAAATATTAATGTTAAACCATTATTTTCAGTTTCTTACTTGATCTTGTAAAAGTATTAAAGTCATTTAAAATGAAAAGGCCACTTTTTAAGAACAATTGGCAAAGCAGCAGTTTTGTGTCAGTTTCTTTTATAAAAAAGAGGTAATTTTAAAATAATCTGCTTTTAGTTAGTCTATCCTAGTTTCCATGGTGTCTACTGGGGCAAAGTGACATGCAAATTCAAAACTGACTTCTAAAGGACTAAATAAAGAAATCTTCCCAATGAACAGTGAGAATTGCTTAGTAAATGATAATTGCTAATGACATTGAACAAACAGGTTAATTGACATTGGGAATTTGAGACATTTTGTGTGTCATTTTCTGATAAAGGTGATAATATTCCTCATTTTTTCCTTAACAGTATTTACTATCCTGCCATATGGGAGGCAATTTTCCTAGTCTGAATCTCTCCTTATGTGCACTGAGCTCATTTTCATATCAGTTAACTCTGAATGAAGACAGAGGTCCGTGCCAAACAGTAATGAAAGGGAGATCTACTACTCCTATGGGGGTTGGGGGGGTGGAAGGGAGGGAACATTTATGGCTGTTGGATTTATTTCTAGTGTTCAACATAGGCTGCCTATTTGACACCACAACACTCAAACTGATAGCAAAATTTCAAAACTTACACATACTTTGAGCTCTCCCTCTCCCCAAGTTGCTCCTCTTCTAGTCTTTTCTATTCTGATAACAGTTCATCTGCTTCTACCCAACTGCTCAAGCCACAAAACCAGGAGTCACTATTGAAGACACTTAACTCTATTTTAACACCCATCAACTTTCACCAAATTCTACTAATTTACCTCTCAATATATTCCAAATCTAACTTTCTTAATCTCTGGGCACCCTAGTAAATCTCTTTTGTAGATTATCACCAAACAGTCATGCATGGTTTAACAATGTAGATATATTCTGAGAAATGTGTGGTGAAGTGATTTCATCATTGTGTGAACATCACAGATTGGGTGTAACAAACTTAGATGGTATATCCTGCTACAAACCTAGGCTAGACAGTATAGGCTAGTTACTATAGCCTATTGCTCCCAGGCTACAAATCTGTATAGCATGTCACTGTCTTGAATACTGTTGACAAATGCAATGCAAAGGTAAGTATTTGCATATCTAAACATAGAAAAGGTACAGTAAAAATACAGTAGAAAAGATTAATTAAAATAGTCCGCTTTTATAGGAGAGGCTTCATCATCATCTTACAGAACAACTGTCTTATATGCAGTTCCTCATTAACCGAAATGTTGTTATATGGCACATGACTGTACGTTTTAAATAAAGCTGGGCTTCTCTTTGTGTCACTCAGAAGGATGGTTTAAAATGCAAATACAGCAGTATCAGCTGGCCAAAAATCTATTTGGGATTTCTTTTGCATTTAAGAAAATATAGAAAATATATAACCTGTTTTCCAAAGTTTGCATCACTTGCTCTAAATCTTCATTTCTAAGCTAGTTTCTTGCCTCTTTCATTGGTTATTGAACACTCTTTCCCCCTTTCTTTGCCTGCCTAAGTCTATGAAACCATATGCAACTTTTTGCAGTGAGATCTTCTCTAACCTTTCCCTTTTATTATATTTATCTGAAAATTCCATTTTAATATAGCATTTACTAAAGATTAATAATTATGAATTTAATTTTCCATTTTTTAAATTAAATATCATTTTCCCCACTAGGTTATAAGCCATACATGGACAGGAACAATATTTAGTTCATTGAACACCTTGTATCTGTAGCCTATTCAGAAATTAGAAAAAAAAATAGAATAAATGAGCAAGAACTTTTAAGTTTTATTTTGTTTTTGTATTGTATAACTGCAATTAAGATAAAGAAAGCTGTCAGTCCAATCTATGACTTTATACCTACGTTGTCTTTTCTTTTTCTTCTTTTTTTTTTTTCTGAGATGGAGTCTCACTCTGTTGCCCAGGCTGGAGTGCAGTGGTGTGATCTGGGCTCACTGCAACCTCTACCTCCTGGGTTCAAGTGATTGTCATGCCTCAACCTCCTGGGTAGCTGGGATTACAGGGGTGTGCCACCACATCCGGCTAATTTTTGTATTTCTAGTGGAGATGGGATTTCACCATGTTGGCCAGGCTGGTCTTGAACTCCTGACCTCAGGTGATCTGCCTGCCTTGGCCTCCCAAAGTGCTGGGATTACAGGTGTGAGCCACCATGCTTGGCTATACCTTCATTTTTTACTAGTATTTACCCTTCAGTTACAAACCTATTTAAGTTCAATATCCCCTTTAGTTAATGAACAGACTTTCATGGTCACTTTATTCAATCAAAGAAATCTCTATACTTGTTTTGCCAGAAACCATTGATTTATTTTTAATGTTTTTAATAATTAATTCATTTACATAACTTCAGAGTTTTTATTTTGCACAATGAAAAGCCTCCCTCTCATGCCTGGCTCCCAGACAGTTAGTTTTCTTCTAGTTGACAACTCATCTTACTGGTTTCTGGTAGTTGTATTGCAGATATTCTATATGGTTACATGAAAAATATGTTTATAATGCCTCCCCTTCTTTCTTTTTCAAGTATTAGCTCATGAATATTAATTCTGTACCTTGACAATGTATCATGGAGGTGGTTCTAACTAAACAAGATGGCTACTTTTATACATTGCCAAATCTAATGTGTAAAATATTTCCTAATAGCTGTATTAAATATACTATTCTGTGATTTTAAAATATATCCTGCTATTGTATCATCAGTAAAAGTGCTATAAGAAATAACTATAAGAAGCCCCTCTAGGGAAATGTTTAGAAAAATAAACTGGGAACAGAGAAATGAACTCCTATATCTAGATTAGGGTTCAAGACAGGTAATGGTAGTTGTAGACGAGGAAAGAAAATGGAGAAATAAAGAAAGCTGGATGTGAAAGGAGACTTAACCTAAGTTGAACAGGATTGAAAATATGAGGACAATTAAAGGTGAGCCAGACTTCACCCTTCTGTATATGTGCCTATATGTGCATATGTGAATTTCTGTATGTGTAGAGAAGGTAGAATACACTATACCTAGGATATATGGTGCATAGATTAAAATTCAACTTATAATGAATATTGTTTCTTTTTATTAAAAATGAATCTTAAAATATGTTTTTAGTAGAAGCTCAAACAATAACTCCATGTGACATCTTAAATTAGCTAATGAATATTTTCTGAATATATTATTACAAATATATAAATTACTGGTTTGGGGCAAAATGTGAAACCTCAGACACTAATTTAAATTTGGAATAAGAACAGTTAGGTGAAATTCAAATGCCTTCTGGTGCAGTGACTGAGCTGGTACAGTGATTTAACTTGATTGAACAAATTCATCTCTTACAGATGGCAGAACTGAAGCTGCTTGAAGTCATTTGGGCTGACAGTATTGAGATAGAAAAGATCCTTGAATTTCTATTGTGGAAAATGTGCTGTACACAGAAGTAGCTTTCAAAGCCATTCAATGAAAAGAAGTTGCTCAGTCAAATTCAGGCAGAGTCTATTCTCTTCAAAGTAACTATACAAAATTAAGGTCATGATCTACAGAATCAGCCTATGTCAGTACTGATTTGAGATAGCTAGACCTGCTCTAGAGAAGTGGTCTAACTTGGTGATTTGAAACGGGAATGGAAGATGGCCATTCAGGGATCTTTGTCTCTATTGGGGACTTTTACCCTCAGTAGAGGCTTCTTTCAGAGCAATTCATAGTTTAAAGTGACATAATATGGACCTTAATCACTCTTTCAAATGAAGGTGAATTTCCTTCGGTAATTCTAGTTTACCTCCAAGCTGAAACAGCATTCCTAAACCAAAGCACTAAACTTCTTAAGTGTAACAGTTAAAGTTTAGTCTTCAAATTCATAACTATGATGTTTCTCTAGTGTATGTGAAATTACCATTTTGTTATCTACTTTTATTCTTTGTTACTTTGATATTCTTCTATGGAGTAATGTAGGCTTTACTTAATTAGTGATACTGAAAAAGGATTAACACTTTGAATCAAAGCATGAATAGAAAGATTATTGAGATAATTTAGGTTTAGGGTAAGTAGCCACCGTAAACTAACAGGAATATCTGTTGATGTCCTACTACACAATCTAAAAGTTCTAATTCCATTTCTAGTGCTATATTCAGTGCCTTACAGCCAACATGTACATGTAAAATTACTATGTGAATTAGAAGTTATCATGCATCTATCATTATTATCACCCTGAGATATTTCATATAAAATTATTACTCAATTACCACTTAAATCCTGGAGATCTTTAATTTACTATTTTCAGTTCATTCAGATCACTCCTTCGCACCCCAGTACCATAGAATATATATGATCAGCTGCCTACTGGGTGTTCCATAGGTAGTTTTATTACACATATTCAATTTTGAGTATATGAAATTCCCCCCTAAATCTGGCCCTCCTACTTTATCCTCTCCCCAACCATTCAGTTGCCTAAGGCAGAGTGACACCCTTGTCTTCTCGACTTTTACTTATCACTAACACCCAAAACTATTGTCAGTAACTATGGATTCTACCTCTGAAGTATCTTTCATAATCATTTACTTGCCACCTTCAATCATCTTATTATTTCATCTCAGCACATCTTCTTTTTTCATCTGGATTACTACAGTAGTGTTCTACTTGATGTCCTTTTCTACACATGTCTTCCAAACATTTTTCCTAAATAGAAAGTGATTTTCTATTACCAAGCTGTGAATTTGTCATAACGTATCATTTCAGTAATGCTTCTTCTCTTACTAGGTTTTATCTCAAAAGCAGAACCTCAAATAAGGATTTACATTTGGGAGGTGATCCCAGGAAACAAATACAGAAGACCAGGGAATAAAGGCAAGGAAGGGAGGTAAACGAAAAAAGAATCTGTTAACAAGTCTGTTGCCTTTGCATGCAACTGAAGCTTTCGTTCTCCTTAGAAACTGAAAGATAATGTAGAAAATGCCTTGGAGGTTTGTTCAAATGAGCAGTGAAAACACCTAGTGTTTTCATTATGAATGACTGTGTAATAACTCACTAAAAATGTGGAAGTACAGACTTAAAACAACTTTATTTTCTTCTGTGATCTTTTTCAGTTTACTGGACTCAATTGGATGATTCTTCAGCTTCATGTCATTTCCCCTGTATTCTATTGGTTAGGGAAAATTTCAAAGCCAGCCTAGATTTGAGAACAGGATCTCATAAATGTGAGTACCCTGGGAGATCTGCATCATTGGTGGTGGGGCCAGGACTGGGGTGGGGGCGGCAAGGTATCAGTGTAGCACACCAGACAGCCTTGATAACAGATTGGATTATCTTTTAATCAAATTTCCATTCATCACATTTTGATAGCTGTTTCTGAGGAAATTAACCTCAGGAACTCAGATTTTCTGGGAGAATGGAATAACTTTGTCCTGAGATCAATAAAGAATAACAAATGCCCCTCAGAAAAGAGTTAAAGGTTTTTGTAGTATACCCATTTAGTGTGTAGAGAAAAATGCTGTGTGAATATGGGCAGCTTACTGATACAATCTACGATAAAGCTTAAAACATTTTTAACATGCCTTACAAACTCATGATGTTTTTACCTTTAGAGATTTTTCTCAATGTGTTGATGCATTGAACCATTGACTACTTCTAATTATTTTTATTTATTTTGAACTGCTTCTATTTATTTTTATTTTGCTTTTATAGTTATACAAGTTACAAGTCTACAAAAAATTCAACCCGTCTTATAATGGAAAGCAGTAATCTCTGCCTCACTTCTTCTCACTCATATTTCTATTCATTACCAACAATTACTTTCGAATCATTTGGCTATTTGAAAATTTTTGTTTCATTACAATTTAAAATAACTAAAGTGTACTTTTGTTGATTTTTACATTCTAGATATCACTCATTAACTCCTTCTTCCCCTCACCTCACTTGCCTTTCCCTTTCTATTTAATTTTTGGGTTAAATATCCAGTACTTAACATTATTAAGATTATATAGGCTGAGTGCGGTGGCTCACTCCTGTAATCTCAGCACTTTGGGAAGCCAAGGCAGATGGATCACTTGAGGTCAGCAGTTCGAGACCAGCCTGGCCAACATGGTGAAACCCCATCTCTACTAAAAATACAAAAACTAGGCAGGCGGGGTGGCATGTGCCTGTAATCCCAGTTGCTCTGGAGTCTGAGGCAGAACTGCTTGAACCTGGGAGGAAGAGGCTGCCGTGAGCCAAGATTGTGCCATTGCACTCTTGGGTGACAGAGTGAGAATTCATCTCAAAAAAAAAAAAGTTATATAAATAACACTAGCAGTTATGTAGTATATTCTTATTTTATTTGTTTTTTAAAATAAAATCTTGATTGTTTTTGCCCAGAAATGAACATCTTATTCGTTCGATTATTTTTTCCGTGTACCTATGAATTAATGCATCTCCTTGAAATACACTCAAACCAATCAGATCATCTCCAATTTTATCCTCTTCTTGAAAGTGTCCCTTCTGCAGCTCTTTATATTTTTGCTCCAGTCATGGTTATGTTATCTACCAGACCATGGCACAGATCTTATCTGTGGACTTTTCATCACCCTAAATTATCCAGAAAATTTCTTTTGCCTGTTTTCTGTGACAGATCCACTATATTGTGCATCACAGATCTTCCTCTGTATTCAAATATCTCCCTTGTTTTGTTGGAACACAAGCCACAGCCTCCAGTCATGCAATAGAATATTAGTTTCTAATAATTTGTATGCCTGGGAATGTCCTCCAAATCTTACCCATGATTAGTAGTTTATCTGGGTATAATTCTATGTAAAAATAACTTTTCTATTGAATTTTGAAGCCATTTTCACTATTGTCAGATGCTAGTATCCAAAAACTAAAATGTCTTTGTTTTGTTTTAGTTTTTGGATGACAGTATCCAAAGACTAAAACTTTTTTTCTTCTTTTTTTAAGAAACTCTTTCTGAAGTCATTGGCTTTACTTTTCATTAATGTGGCTGGGTCATTTCAGTATTATAAGTTTTTTCTTTTGTCATAGTCAGTTTTCCCAAAGAGTAACCTGATAAACTCCTGCATAGGTTGCATAAGCCCAATTTCTAGTGTTCCTAGAGTCTGGCTGGGGAAAGAATTAATATTATTATGCCACTTAACTAAATAGACTTTTATTTAATTCATCTTTAATACAGTACCTATGCCTCCTTCTGCTGAACCTAGATTTTTTGAGTCCCAAATTAATCTGTTACACTAGATTGAAAAAGAGAAAATTGTCCAAATTGTCAGGCTGCGAAGAGGATTGGGGTGTCTAACTGTTTTGTACAGAGAAATTTAACTAAGGCACCTTTTTTCTACCTTAACTGAACTGCTACTCTCAGAGAAAATTTCTAACCCTTTCTGAAGTATATTGTTTAAGTCTGTTTTGGAATTTCTCTCAATTGTTAGTTTAAATTTTAGGTTTTTGATTTCTGTTTAGTCTAGTACTACACTTCTATCTTTATAGTTTTTCAGCACATTTTCCTTTTGCTGCATTCTTTCTTCCCATGGGTTTATTTTTAACTTTACACTAGTAAAAGTTCAGTGTGTGAATATATATATTCAATATATATTTCGATTATATATATATATATTTCAAAATATTTCATGCTTAACTACAACCACACTATTCATTCATAAAATGTGTTATATGATAATTTATATGATGACCTTCAGGGTCACTCCTTTTATCTCCATGACTGGACTAATAGGTGTCCTCCTACAGGATATCTTATTAGACTATAACAGCCACCTGATTACTTCTCTGTATCTTCGGCTTACTGCAAGCCCTTTGAGAAGGTAGATAATGTCTTCCTTATGGCACAGTGTCTATCATGACATAACACTCAATAAGTACTAGTTAATTCTTGTTAATTACTGAGTGATTATACTATGATACATCGGCCCTCCACATTCTTATCATTGCACTCTTGAGTCTGTTTATTAAGATCAGAGCTATTCTCATCTGAACTATCTTGAAATACAATCAAACCATTTTTTTTTTCATTGAATTCCTTAATTTTTGCCCTTTATTGTCAAGAATTCAAATGTCAGCCAGGCACGGTGGCTCACGCCTGTAATTCCAGTACTTTGGAAGGCCGAGGCGGGTGGATCACGAGGTCAGAAGTTCAATATCAGCCTGGCCAAGATAGAGAAAACCCCTCTCTACTAAAAACTACAAAAATTAGCCAGGCACGGTGACAGGCTCCTGTAATCCCAGCTACTCAGGAGGCTGAGGCAGGAGAATCGCTTGAACCCAGGTGGCAGAGGTTGCAGTGAGATGAGATCACGCCACTACACTCCAGACTAGGTGACAGAGTGAGACTCCATCTCAAAAAAACAAAGCTAAACAAAGCAAAAAAAGAATTCAAATGTTAACAGACACAAATTAGTCGCTGCTTGTTAAGTTAAAATAAAAAAGAAATTGCCCTCTTGGAGTTAAATTTTAATAAGGAAAACTGGACATATTCATAAATGATGATAATACCATTCCTTTGTTATTCCAATTTTTCATTTATTCAACAGACAAGACTGGGTGTGGTGGCTCACGCCTGTAATCCCAACACTTTGAGAGGCTGAGGTGGAAGGATGATTTGAGTCAATAGTTTGAGACCAGCCTCAGCAACATAGTGAGACCCCATGTAAGCAGAAAAAATTAAAAATTAGCCGAGCATGGTGGCACATGCCTGTAGTTCTAGCTACTCAGGAGGCTGAGGTGGGAGGATCACTTGAATCCAGGAGTTCACAGCTGCAGTAGAGCTATGATTGTGCTGCTACACACCAGCTCAGATGACAGATTGAGGTATTATTTCAAACAAAGAAACAAACCAAATATAAATAAATATTGAAGAATTACTCTATGCCTAGCCTAGCCTAGCATTGTTTTAAGTACTGGGCATACAGGGGTAAACAAAACATACAAAAATTACCTTCATGCAATTTATGTGTGGCAGAGGTAAAGAGAAAGTAAATAAATATATAGTTACTCAAATGGTGATAAGTCCTCTAGATAGTTGTACAGCACGTAAGGGTATAGCATATGCAGGGGGTGGCTTACTATTTTATGTAGGGTGGTCTTCGAAGGTCTCATTCTTAGGAGACATTGAGCAGAAGCTGAAAGAAGAAAAGTAATGAGTTGTGTGGATGTGAGAGGGATGAGAATTGTCCTCACTGAGATTGCATGTGCAAAGGTGAGCTGGGAACTGTTCACCCTGCTTTATGAATAGTGAGAAGTCCTCTGGCTAGACGGCAGGAGCAATGGGGTGACTAAAGGATGAGCAGCTCTTAGGGAGAATGGAGCCTGATTATATAGGTCCTTACAGGTCATTTAAATTTTTTACCTTTGTGTTAACTGAAATAAGAAGACTTTAGATAATTCTGAGTAGAATTACAACAATATCTATTTGATGCTATGAAAAAATGATTCTTTCCTCAATGATGGAAGCTTGAAAGAGAGAAGTGATGTAGCTGTGGGAAAGGCACAGAGTCCTACTCAACACAAAGGGGAAAATGTTTTAAGCCGCTTAGGGAAACAGCAAATGTTATCACATCCAGGATACAGGTAAATTTAGGTTTTAAATATGGGCAAATTTGCTAATGCAAGTTGATAACCATCATCTTTAAAATCCTGAGGTTTGGCCTCCATGGCATTATTTACCTATCTTAAATTCCCAGCTTTCTTGAGCCCAGTGCCTTATATTCATGGAAGCTTTGAGACAAAGTTTGCTGATTTCTATGACATGGGAAACATTTGAAATTTTAATGGTGATGGTAGAATATCTGTCACTTATCTTGCACATATGTGATATATTAAGTTTTCCAGATACTCATTCTAGGGGAGAAAAAAAGATACTTACCAAAATTATCACAAGATAGTAGACAGCCTACAATCTTAAGGCTGTCATGGTCTATTAAGTACAGCAAACATGCATGGGAAATACTGCATTAGTTTCCCACAACTAAAATATTTTATTAACCCCCCTTTTCCTCTCCTGGCTAAAAAGTCAAAATTGTTCTTACTTACCTCCTTGTTTATTCTTACACAAACTTCAAATCTTTTGGTTATTTTTGCAATGTCTCTCTTTACTCCTAGTTATTACACAGGTTGTAAAATCCAGAACCCAGTTCCAGACAGGTTACAGTACTTGTAAGTGTGGTAAAATGATTATGTTATTAAGTTCCAGAACTTTGAATAATGTGAAGGAGACTGTATGTGTGTTTTACATTTTATTATATTAACTAACTTTTAAATTGTGATATTTTATTGATACCCACTGTTTTCTCATTCTTACAATGAACTAAAGGAGTGAATATGACTATACCTAATAGTGATAGGGACCAAACCATATTGTCTAGTTCTTGTGATATTTTTGAGACAATAGGTATTTTTTTAATTTCTTATTTTGCTATATTTACCAAGATACCTATTGCTACAAATAGGCACATACAAAGTGAATGGTTAATTCTCTTTCACTTAATAGGTGTAATTTGTGTAATTAACTGTGGTTTAATAATCATCTCATCATTTTCTTAGTGCTATTGTCTCTATGAGCACCCACTGATCTTAACAAGCCACAAGAATCACAGTATTATGCCCTCGGTACAGTTCTACATTACTCTGCCCATTATAGGCCTATTATCTTTGCAACATAAATAAAACTGTTCCACACAGAAAAGTACTCTCTAGAATAATAATAATTTTACATAGAAATGCCTGATGTAAAACAATGACACGGAGCACCATTCATGTGTTTACTTTGAAGTCAGTAATGCATGAGACTGTAGTTTCCAAATGGATGCCCTTGTTTTATGACTTACCCACTATAGCCAACTTGGTATCCAGGCCAATTTAGCTACTCTGGGTTTAGCCTGATTCAAATAAAGTGAATGGTGTGTTCAATTTCCATATGGGATACTTAACAGTTTCAAGAAAAAGACTTCAGCATCCTTAAGTGGCAATATAATTGTGGCCAACCATTTCACAGATGTATGTATATGGTCACCAGAGAATGAGATAAAACGAAAGATTTACAACACAAAGTTACTGCATTATTTCCGTGTGGCAAGTTCTGTTCTAAATTACAAGGGAAACAAAGCTTATACATTTGTTACAGTAACCATTGGAGGTAGATAATATCATTATTCCTTTTCCATAGATGAGGAACTGGAGGAACAGAGAAGTTAAATCAACTATCTCAAGTTATAAGACTAGTAAGGTATACAGCTGGGATTTTAACCCTGGAAGTTTGGCTTAGATAATGTAACATATGACACTAGCATATCCCCAAGTAGTCATGTCCATAAATCTTTTTTATGAGGACATGGATATAACTGGCCTTGAAGAACCTTGTCTTCACTCTCTTCCAAGTTGACATTTTAATTACTCACTAATATCTCATTTAAAATATGTTAATTTTAAATATATATATTTTTAATATTGTTCTTTGGAAATGCATGAGAGCTACTATGCGCTAAAATTATATGATCAGTTTTAATTTTATGTATTTAAAGAAAATTGACTATAATTTGTAATTGCTAGTTCTATAGGACTGAGTCACCTAAAATATGATAAAAGCAGTAAGTAAGGCATACATTGAACAGATACCAAGACTTTTCTTTTTTTTTTTTTTTTTTTTTTGAGACAGAGTCTGGATCTGCCGCCCAGGCTGGAGTGCAGTGGCCGGATCTCAGCTCACTGCAAGCTCCGCCTCCCGGGTTCACGCCATTCTCCTGCCTCAGCCTCCCGAGTAGTTGGGACTACAGGCGCCCGCCACCGCGCCCGGCTAGTTTTTTTTTTTTTTTGTATTTTTTTTTTTAGCAGAGACGGGGTTTCACCGTGTTAGCCAGGATGGTCTCGATCTCCTGACCTCGTGATCCGCCCGTCTCGGCCTCCCAAAGTGCTGGGATTACAGACTTGAGCCACCGCGCCCGGCCACCAAGACTTTTCTAAAAAGCCTGATGTTAGGCTGGTTGGCAAAGAATATGGATCAGTGAATATTTAATACATACTAGTGATAATTCACCTAATAGCACAATTGGATATTTTTAGAGTGATAGGAAGATGCCCATTGATACTTCATAAGGAAATAATGGGTCATCACAGGCTATACTTAAAGTACTCACAAACATATGTAAACATGTATAGCTAGCTAGATAGATAGAGAGATAGATTGCTAGATAGATAGATAGATAGATAGATAGATAGATAGATAGATAGATAGATACATAAATAGATAGATATGTGAGGGATACATCATTTGAAATGTAAGTCAAACTGCTTCAGCTAGTTTAAGCAAAGGAGAAGATTGTGTAGTTTTGTATCTTAAAATCATGTGAAGTCAGGAATAGATCTGACCTTTTTATGCGTGTGTTACAGAGTGAAGCCCTGATGACCCTTGGTTCTAAACACTTATTTCTAGAATGTTTGTATAGTGAACAGCCTTGGAAAATGGAGATAGCGTCTCCCTCTAGAACAAGGATAAGGCATGTTTAGGACCATCATAAAATATTTGTTATTCCTAAACTTGGAGTTCCTGTTATGTAATGTCACCTACTTGTTTACAGATATAATCTGGTATTCTTCCTATCACCATAGGGGAATTAGGACTTTGAGAAAACATGCAAAAATGATGATTCTGTGACCACTGCTATTGCTCTGAGTAATACACTGCCCTTTGTCTTTAATCCATGAGTCTTGTATATTATACCAGCATTCACAAAACTGGCAGGCGAATTCATTAGCTTGCAAATTTGGTAAAATATCAGACATCACAGTTGTTTGCACTGAATACTAAAGAGGTTTATTTCATCCAGATTCAAATATCCAAAATATTTCTTGTCTTTCTCTTCAAGGTTTTGTTCATATTTCACATTCTCAGTATGGTACACACTTCCTTTAAATTTGAAATTTTCTGTTTCTCTTCAGAATATCCTACCTTGTTTCCTGATTATTTTTTTTCATAACACTTCTCTCTGTCCATATATATACACATGTGCATGTGCATGCACACACGAACATATATGTACATATTTTAATTTGTATCTGCATCTTCTCACAAAAATATAAACTCCCTGAGGATAACAATTTTCTTCATCTTTATTAGCAACTGCTATGTTCCTAGGGTACCAAGAATGTTATCTTTAACATAGTGGGTACTAAAGTGTTTAGTGAATAAATGAGTGATTTCACTATATAAAATATCAGAGAGTTTGACATACGTGTTATTCTCAGCCCAATCATCTTGCTCAGATAATTTGAAAAATATAATTATACAAGTCTGGATTACCTATCCCCTGCTATGCTCAGGAAGACAGCTGCTATTACTGCAAGAAAGGTGGAGATGAAGCCTAGAGGTAAAACCTATAAATTCACTTAAGAAATAAGCAAGCAAACAAACAAATAATAATAGTAATAATAATAGTAATAATAATAATAATAATAATAATAATAATAATAGAGTGGCTCTCTGGTTGTCCCTTTGGAATTGAATTCCATAGAGTTTTATATATTTCCAAAACATATCCTGGCATCTCACATAAAACAGCCCCACATGAAACTGAAAATAGTAGTCTTCCCTTCCCAAGGGACATGCTCATGAGTAACTAGTGTATACAGCTATGAGTAGAGAACTTGTGAATAAAGAAACTCCTGTTTAATCAAACTTAGGTGTGCCACTTTGTGATACATCTAATTAATCCAAACACAGCTGCCTAATCTACACATGAAAGTGCAAACTTTACTTTTTCTAAAAATGACAAACAGAGTTTTATAAACCTGTATTGGTCATTTCATGTAAGCTGTAAAGACCATTTCTTGGAAATATTGCAAACAAGAACTTATCCAAATGTTCAGCATTTTGTCCAAATATTGTTAGCCAGTGAGCATCACTCTGAGACTTTGTTTTATAAACATGGGACAGAGACTGTTTGTTTGTTTCTGCTTTTAAAGAACACACTCTCTTTTCATCCTTCACCCTCATCTCATATACCCTAATCTGGGTTTTCTACTTAACAGTAAAACTTTCCCCCAGCATTCCATCTTTGGACCCATAATTTTTATCTTCTCTTGACATGGCAAACTATTTAACAAATGACAAAATTTTCCACCACAGAACAAAATGCAATCATAATCATCATACAATTTTTATACAAAAATTAAGGAAATAGGAAGCAATATAATAGGCAGAAAAAATATTCCATACACTGGCAGATATGTGACAGTACATCCATTTTTTAATCATGTTCCTGGAGGTGGAGAGAGCGCTAGGCTGAAAAGTTTCTTTTAGCTGTGTTTTCCTAGCTTGAATGTTCTTTCATGTACTGTCCACGTAACACTAAACAGAACAACAGATTCTTATTTCGAAAGTAATATCATGTAGATGTCTATGTTCCCATGAAACAGTTTTAAGCACGAAGGTGATGTGTTATGTGTTGAGAAACATTGGACTTGTTTTGGCCGGAATTGAGGTTTCTCAATACTTGTCCCTTAACACTTAAATGACCATTTGTCATTTTCAATCTGGAGGACTCCATTGCCAAACATTCAGTATTAGACTTCTTGCTGAGACAGCAATGCTTGTGTCTGGGTACTAAACTTGTGATTTTCTTCTTTCCAATCAACCATACATCTTTCTAATCAACAGTTTCTCTCTTGGTTTCTACCACAGACTAACATGAAACAACACACTGCCTTGGAAAAACAGTATTAATTGGCTTTATGTCCCGCAGGATACTTCCAAGTGGATTTTATTTATTGAAAGAATAATTCACAAGGGAATAGCTTAAGAATAAGTCTGGAAGAAATAGGTTTCCTAATATCCCTCTGGCTTTCCCAAACATCACTATTTCTAGTCTCCCCACTTGTCAGCTATCTAGAAGCATTGACCAGTGGCAAAATAACCTTTATTAGAAAAGTGATGTAATTCTCTCTCTCTCGTTTTTGCTTTCAAATGGCCTCCTTAAGTTGAAGCCTGTTGTATTATTGTACATTACTTCAGCTCACAAAGGGTAGCAGACAAAATTCAATCACCATTTTTCTACAAATTTTTCCAAATATAATTCTTTTTAAGAAATGATGTGTAAGAATGAAATGAATAAATATATAAGGCTACAAAAGAAAATAAAATAGAAACTGAAGGAATGGAGAGAATATATTCCTGGTTGTGAAGATTTAATATTATAAAAGCATCTATTGTCACCATAGTAATTTATAAATTCAACACAGAAAACCTTTTAAATAACTTGTCAAGCTGACTCTAAAATTTAGCCAAGAGAAAAATATTAAGAATATTTTTTAAAGTGAAAAAGAAGAATGGTGGAGAAATGGTCATAAAAAATATTTGTATAAATATGCATAAACATATCTATCAAGTACAAAAATACAGTAGTTAAAACAATTGGTGTCAGCTGAAGGCAGGGCAAAGATAAAGCAGACAATCGAAAAACAAAACAAACCTAAATATATATGATATTTAATATATAACAAGGTTGTCATTTTGAAGACATAGAACATTCTATTTAACCAACTGCATTAGACAATTGTCTATACACATGGACTAAATAAAATTTGAGTTCCATATTACATATAAATAATATACTTCTAGGTACTCTAAAGACTTAAAAATAAAACATAATTAATATAGTGTAAATAAGAGGGGAAAAGATTAAACCACCGTGCGGTCACTGGTTTGAATCCCTTGCAGAGGACAGAGAGAAGAAACTTATCTTTCTAGCTCAGGATCTGTCAACTCTCAGGGCCTTAACCCAAGCAGTTTCACATTCCGTGATGTGGGTCTTGCAATATTGCTCAGGCTTTTTCACCACTGAAAAAGAGAATGGAAATGGTATTAAGAATAACAGACTCGAGTGACACAAATGTTGGAAATCTCTCTTTTTCTGTCTCTATCTCTGCCTATCCCTTTTTGTCAACATCATTTTCCACTACTATGGGTGCTTTTCTCTTTATTACGGGGACCATAAAAATATGCAGGATCCATACACTGTAGTGATCCTAGATGATGAAGGATTATTTTTCTATGTTTTGGTATATAAAATTCCAGGGAAGGACTCAGATTATCCTACTTCTGTTTCATTGTTCATATTTAACTTATCATCAAGACCAGATATATGAGATATATATCACTTAAATGTAAACCAAATAATGCTGCATAAAGAACCAACCACATCTCAATACACCAGCATTTATTAAGCTCACAAGTTCAAAGGGCAGTTCATCTGGTCTAGTCAGCTCAGCTCTGCTCCCCACACATCTATCAACCTCCTTCTAGCTTAGATATGCTTTTTTCATGGTGATGGCAGAGTCACAAGATGGCAAGAAGAAACATACAAGGCTTCTTTGGGTCTAGGATTCTATCTAGCACACTGTCTATTCTACTTCATTTTATTGATCAAAGTAATTCACATGGTCACATGACTAAATCCAAAGTTAAGGGAAGTGATAGTAAATATACTGCACTTCTTTAAGATCCTTCTTGTAAAGGGACTAAAGGATCACATAGCAAAGAGTATGAATCCAGAAGGAGTAAAGAATTCGAGCCAGTAATGGAATTGAATCCAAGAAACATGAATGGTTCCACTGAGATTTATGCTTACTCTCATGATCTTAAAATAAGAGCCTGTTTTCAGAAGACAGAAAAAAGAGGAGTTTGATAGAGCTAACGCTAACTTGACCACATACAAAATCATGTATGTAAACTAGTTTCACAGACAGGTTTAATGGCATAAATACGAAATCCTTTAAAGAAGAGAGGTATTTTCATTGTTAAAGTGTATAGATGTCCACAAATCCTTCATTCTCAGTAACCTCTTCTTTCTTCTAGACTTTAGTGTACTCTGCATATTAGAAAGGAGTAAATAGCAAACCCATACCCTGCTGTTATCAGAGGGAATATTGAGCAGTATTACAGAGAAAGTGCCACAGAATTCATATTTCTATTCAACTAACTGAAACTGAAGTTACTTTTTCACCAAGTAGTATAAACTCTTTTGCTGCTACAGGGATTGCAGAGAACACAGATGAACAAAAGAAAAAATCTGTGGAAAGCTATATTATCATAAAAGTGAAAAACAATGGGTTGTTCACCAATTATTATTAGTTTTAGACTTTTTTTTTTTTTTTACTGGATAGAAGCTCTAACAATACAGTGGAATAAATTTTAATAAACTGTGGCCTGTTTCTATGTGTGGCAAATTGTAGATAATTTTAATAAAATGTGTAAAGCAACATAGAAATAATATTATTTTAAAATATTAATGCAGGCCTAATCCAAGGAAATGATATCCAATACAGAACTATAAAGGGACAAAAATGTATCCATGTAACATAGGAAAAATACAGAAAAATAAGTGTCATATGTCATTAGTGAAAATTAATATCACTTTAATTATAAGCTTTTTAAGTTCTTACTAACTTTAAACACATAGTTTTGTTCTTTTTAAAAACATTTAAAAATATTGAAATTAAGGAGAAGTTCTTTCATTTATTGTTACTGATGGATGTCTGGCCTGTTAGAAATAAGATACTGGTTAACAGTACAGACTTTTCATTCAGACATCTTGGTATATTAACTAGTACTCAACTACATACTGTCTGTGTGCTGGAGCTCTAAAAGGAGTCATCTTCCCCTGTGACCAGTGTTTGAATGAGGTCAGGAGGTTAGATACTGGGGTTATATGGAGGTGGAGTAACAGAGTGGATGATGGATGGGCAATTAAAATATATTATCCAATTTATGTTAAACACTATCAACCCATTAGTTTCTGTTAAATTCCTTCATTTTAGGTCCTTCATGCCACTTACTAATATTGTTATTTATTTACTTATTCTATTTATTTTTAACCCCTACTAATTATAAGCCTTATGACGACGGGAAATATATGCTATGTTTCCTGCTGTATCCCCAGAGTATAGAATAGTGTAGGATCACAGTACACAATCAGTGTACATTTGTTAAATCAATTTGTCATCTACTCTTCAATCAGGAAGTGAACAAAGAAACTTGGTCAGAAGAGAACAGGAAATTTGGAACCTTGTTATCTTACATTCTCATTATGTCTCTGTGTGTGTGTGCATGTGTGTGTGCATGTGTGTGTGTGCAAATTTATACATGCTAATATGTCTGCATGAATTAAAGTCCCACTATTCTCTCTTTTTAACATTTCTTTCGTGGATATTATGTAAACTTGGCCTATGTCAACAACTAATCATGACCTGCAAACATTACTGTTGACTCAAAAATAATTCAGTTCTCGCAGGAAGTAATTTACACATTAACAGAACTGACTCTCTTAGGAAGTCATTTTTACAATTAATGTAAAACTGTCCTTGATCATACAGATCGATAAGTCCAATTTGCCTACATCTGTAGGCTTTACCACGTGTATTATTGCCTTTGATGCATTGATTGAAGAGGAAGGAGTTAACATAGCTCCAAAAATGCACTATATATTCTGATCCAAGATATTAAGGATGTTTTAGATTCCACCAGGGAAAACACTAAAACATAAATAGAAATGAATTATGGTGTTATTTAATTAACTGGGAAGTTCAATGTGCACTAGAGACAATTTATTACAATAAATAGAGCATCCTATCCTTGCAGTGCATTGTAATGAATATAAATCAAGGATTTTTTTTTTTTCCTCAAAGAAAAACATTCACCAATTTCCTATAAACTGTACCTAAGGGCCTCATTAAATTAATACTTCACTAGAACGCTTCATTATTTTGGCAGACATTATGTTATGGGGCATCTCTGCCACATTCTACATCATTCATCACTCATTTCTCTGTGAAACACTCCTCTTTTAGCTCACATGAGATCTGTGCTCTCCTGCTTTTCCTCCTAACTTTCTATAACCTCTCCTGTTCAGTTCTTCACAGCTTCTTCCAACAATCATCTCTTAACTGTTGAGGGTTCCCAGAGTTTTCTTCATGCCACAATTTTCTCTAAGCACAGCATACTGAAAAAGTACTTATCTTTTCTCCTAAAATTAATCTCAACTTCAATAATTAACATTTCATTTGGTGGCATGGTTATTCAGTCTGTTATTCAAGCTAGAATACTTGAATTCACCTCTGACTCATTCCTCTCCTCTTTTACCACATCCATTTAATCTAAACTTATGTTCTCTTTGTCTCTACCATGTATTTCAAGTCTATCTTCCCCACTTCAATCTTACCATGGATCCAATTAACACACTCGTTTATTTCATTTGAATTGCCTCCACAGTCCTCTAGCCAATTTTGCTGTCTCCCAACACAGCCAATGGACTGAGAATTTAAATTCAAATTCATCTTTTGCAGTTGTTTTTAAAATATCTGGAAAAACATAAAGATTATGATATTAAGTAATCCTGTCATATTTGTACTGAATCTTTGCCTATTAGTTGCATATTCTCACGCCAAACTCACAGTATACAAAAACTACCAATATCTGGGATAGTAAATGATATTCAAATTAAATTGCTTTACCGCATATCTAGAGAATAACAATCAACAGGATACATAATCCAGAGAAATAATACATGACTATTACAATGCTCAGTTCTTCCTATGAAACGGATTCTTTTTAAATTGTCCTAACAAATATTTTTTCATCATGCCACTTAGTCAAAAAATTTTAATTATTGTTCATTGCTTTTAATGTCATGTGTAAATTAGTTAATTATTTAAAGCATTGTTATTTTATCTCACTGTATCTTTTAAATTGTGGCCTCTACTACTTCCTGAAAAAGACTCTGATTTAATCAGTTTTTTTAAATGTTCAAAATATTGTGCACAATTTTGACTTTGCACTTCTCTTTTAATAACATCTGTTTGTCACCACCATTCAACTTCATTGTCCAAACCTATAAATCTTTCAAGGTCTAATTGAAGTCCAACTACTTTCCCTGAAGTCATTCCAGAACTATTTAGTTCCTCGAGCTATTACCATTCTCAGAGAATTATTGCCTGAAATTTTAATTAGTAAATTAATTGTATATGGTGCAATCTTTTTAACTCTTTAATATTTTTAATTTTAATATTTTATTTATACTTGATGCTACATTTTATTTCTGAGAGCAAATACTCTGTTTCATAACTATTTATAACTTATTGAATATCTTCCATGATCTATAATGGCCTTGAATTTTATTTTAAAGATAAAGATTTAACTTAATCATCATATTATTATACTAATGTACTTGTCTCCTCAGATTTCATTTTTGCCCAATAATACAACAGTTTAAAAATATTTATAGATCATTTAAAAAGTGCTTAAATAGAAATTATGAAAATAAAATTGGACAGCTTCTCTACCTCTTGTATTGATTTTTAAAAATGTAACTTTTTTTGAGGTAGAATACATCAAAATTATTTTACACAATCATGCTAATTTTTAATTTTTATTTTCTTTTATCCAGTAAATAATTTAAAAATAATTATAAAATACTATTAAGTTTATCCACCACTGCTGAAATAGTATAAAGTGTTCTTTATGAGACGCTGAAGCAAAATGTATCAACTTGCTACATAAATACAACTTAAAATTTTTATTATAGAGGCAGGCATGGTCAACTGATCTGTATATCACAATACAACCAGTAAATGAAATAAACAAAATGGAGTATCACAAATCAATTTTTCAAGCTTCTACCAAAATAGCTGAAATGGACTCCTCATAAATTAATTAAGAACTAAGGTAAGATGCTCAATAGAATGTAAAACCTTAGATATAATTTTAATTTCAGAGATTCAGAATGCACAGAATTTTTTTTCTTCATTTTTAATAGTCTTGGGTAGTTGGAGAATTGCAGAATGAAAACAGTAGGCAAACAGCAGTAGAAATATTCCTTTCCATTTTTATGGTTGTATTGAGTTATAACGTAGGCTTTTTTGAGCTTATTAAATGTCCCTGTAGGATCCTGGCAACTTTCATTTGGAATACAATAGAATGCTTGCACTTGAGCTACATATCTTTTGAAATTAGCAGGATACAAGGCAGCCCTGATATTCAGACTGTCCTGTCAGTAATTTCTATTAAGATTAATGTCTAAGTATATTTAGGAATCTGGCTGACAAGAGGCATTTAACGAAACTTTTTATGACCCACCATTCTTTTTTGTTAAATAAAAACAAAGAGATCTGGACATAGCACTGTTATAGAGAGTAATTTATAAATTTTTCAATTATTAAAATGCCTTTGTCTAAATGAGTTTCAGAACCATCAAACATTGTACTTTCAAAACTACAAACATTGTAAGTTAAGAAGTACCATTTTTCTTAGATTGGCAGGTCACTAATAATTTTTGAACCTAAATTTTGACCATACTTAGAGTCTTTTAAAGTCAAGAAAATTGTTGAAACGACAATGTTATAAAAAGTATATAAATACACTCTAAAAAGCAATCCAAATATTCTGATACAAGATGGCATATATTACAGGGAAATACATATAATAAAAGAACAATAAAACTGAGTGGAGACTAAAAGCAGAGGTATTTGAATTAAAATATAATTCATTTCCTCAATAGGTTATTTGTTGATAATATGGTACTAATAATTCTATATAATTAAATTCATAGATTAGAAATTTGTACCAGTTAAAGATGATGTTTTCTTATGTATTAGAAACCAACCTGATACTTTCTTGCTGGTAACATTATTGCTGTCCACGAAGATAAGATCACCAGTGGTGAGAGTCAGAAGTCATTTTAGATAACTAGAATTTAACCACTTTTTATTGCAATTCACCTTGACTTGAGAAAGGCAAAATATAACTAGAGTTTCTTATATAAACATATATAATGTGTCAAACTTTGAATAAAAATGTAATTATCAAAGCAAATAGAATGAAATCATGGGAAAGAACAACAGCATGTATTTCTGAATCAATTTGGTGTCCTAGGTCCCTTTGAAAATTGATGAAAGATATGGACCCTCTATTTAGAAAAAGTAGATGTTCACTTAAACAAAAATATAATGATAAATTACAAAAGTTTAATGAATCCTGTAATACCTGGCCATGGACTCAAAGAGGTCCATGAAGACCAAAGTTATTATTCTGTGTTAATCTAATGCAATTTTGAAATGCTAGATAGAATGCAGCAATTTGATGTAAGATAAAAACAAAAATTATAAACATACTGCTTTAAATAATTTGAGTATGAGTCGAAAAGGGGAAAATAAGGAAGAAAGGAACAAACAAAGAGAAAGGAAAAGGAGATTAAGGCATTCCCACTTGTCTGATAAAAATTCAGCTTCTAACATCACCTCTGTTAGAAGTTGCAGGGGTCCCCAGTTACTGAGCCATGGACCACCAGTACTGGTCCCTAGCTTGTTAGGAACTTGGATGCATACCAGAAGATGAGAGGCCGGCAAGCCAGCATTACTGCCTGAGCTCCACCTCCTGTCAGATCATCAGCAGCGAAGACAATAGGAATGTGAACCCAATTGTGAACTGCCCATGTGAAGGATCTAGGTTGCACACTTCTTATGAGAATATAACTAATGCCTGATGATCCGAGGTGGAACAGTTTCATTCCAAAACTATCTCTCCATCCCCATTCGTGGAAAGATTGTCTTCCATGAAACCAGTCCCAGTCTAAAAAGGTTGGGCACCACTGTCCTAAAGTATAATTATAATAAAGAGAGACAGGTACAGTATACACAGTTGTGCCAACTGATCAAACGATCTGAGAAAATCATAATTCATTATAAAAGTTTTGCTTAGATCCCTTTAGTCATGCATACATTTGAATGGCATGTGCATCTAAAAAAAGTTGTGATTGAAGACAAAAAAAAAAAAAAAAAAAGAGTGCCTTTTCCTGACCTAATATTTTTAATTAACATTTAGAGTAGTTTTAGGTTCAGAGCAAAAGTGAACAGAAAGTTAGTACAGAGAGTTTCCACATCTCCTTTCCTATCTTCCCTGCTCCAAAACCCACAGAGACAGCTTTCCCATTGAACATGTTGCACCAGTGTGGTATATTTGTTATAAAAAATTAACCAACCCTGACACATCACTACCACCCAAAGTCCGAAGTTTACCTGATAGATCCTTCTTTGTGCTGTACATTCTTTGGGTCTTGACAAATGTGTAATGCCATATATACTCCATTTTAGTATCATATAAAATAGTTTAACTGCCCTAAAAATCCTCTGTGCTCCACCTATGCACCCCTCCTTATCCTGAAATCTCTGCAAATCGTTGCTTTTTTTTTTTTTTTTTTTTTTTTTTTTAGATTTTGTTTTTTACTGCCTTCATGGTTTTACCTTTTTAAGAATGTCATGTAGTTGAAATTATTAAGTAGGTAACCTTTTCAGATTGGCTTTTAAAGTTCCTTTTTCTTGCAGTATCACAGTTCATTTCCTTTTAGTGCTATAATATTCCTTTGTCTGGATATACTACAATTTATTTGTTCATTCACCTACTGAAGGATATCTTGGTTGCTTCTAAGTTTTGGCAACTCAAATAAAGCTATTATAAACATTTGTGTGCAGGTTTTTGTGTGGACACAAGTTTCAAGAGTGTGATTGCTGGATCATACGGTAAGAGCATGTCAAGATTTTAAGAAAATGCTAATCTGTCTTTTAAAGTGACTATACATTTTGCATTTCCACCAACAATATAAGGGAGTCCCCGTTGCTCCACATCCTCACTAGCATTGATGTTGTCAGTGTTTTGGATTTTAGCCATTCTAATAGGTGTGTAGTGGTATCTTATTGTTATTTTAATTTGAAATTCTCTAAATACATATGATATTTACATGCCCTAATGTTGAAAAATATTAGAAATAAATTGTATTTGCTTCACTTATTCTTCTGGGAAATCCTTCTGACACAGTGAGATGAATGATAAAAGTTCTCCAATTATATCCTCTCGTTATTTTTGATTTTTAACTCAACAAACAATCTTTGAATTGCCTTAATGAGCTTCTTGAGATAGCAAATTTCTACAATCTCCTGATGTGACCCCGTGGAAAATTCAAAAATTTTCAGTCATGTGTTTGTAAGTTCAGATGTGGGCTCTATTTTTCACATAATATATTACCCATATCATTAGGTGCATCCAAAGTTGACCAGAGGAGAATATGATTTCCACATAGATGAAACAATAATGTTAATAGCCTTTCAGTAATTGTCATCAGATTGAAGCAATTAATAAGTGTGCAGTGTTAATTACATTTATTTTTCACAGGTGACTTAAAAATTTTGTCGTGTCTTTTGTTTCTTTTTTTGGGGGGGTCTTAAAAAACAAACTTTATTCCAAATTATCAAAAAAAAAAAAAAAGGTGTTAACTCGGAAACATTTAACAGATTTTATTTAAACTCATATGGTCATAAAACTCAAACTATCAAACAAAAATAGCATTGTGCGTTTAACCACTTTTAATAATGAACCTTTAAGAGGAAACATGTAGAGACTCCCTCACAATTTGGGAGCCATTAGGCAACACATATTTAATATTAAGCAAAGATAGCATTAAAAACTAAAAATCCTCAAAGTTCAAGAGAATGCCCGATTAAGTCTTTAACATGCATTTGCACATGAGAAAATAAATATTTTAATTTAAAAGAAACCAAGTCTGAGTGTTTACCCTTTCTTCAAATGTAATCTCCTGTCCATCCTTCATTTTATGACTGCATACCCCTCACTCTACTTCATCTGCACTGAACCAGTGTTAGTTCAACATGATTGGCTTCACTCAAAGCCCTCTAGATCTCATTTCGTATATCCCATTGATCACCATTATTCCCTTACATGTTTGCACAGCCTTATACTGAGTATTACATTGTAACCGAGCTTGGGAATTTCAGGTATCCAAAGGTAATTATGTACACACACGATTCTGTTTTATTGCACAGTTCACAATATAGCCGGTGATTATACAGCCAACCACGTTAGGATGAATATTGACTATTTAGATGAAAACATCGATTTTGTCCCCAAACACAAATGAAACAAGAAAGACAAACATATTCGCCACCATATAAAGATTGTGTTTACTCTGTGGTGCAGTCCTGAGGGGTCATACCACTCTCAGTGTGTTAAACACAGAATTCGTAACATTTCTGGTGGCATCAGACATGAAGTATAAGACACAAGACCATAAGTGTCCTGCACTCATGAGCCGTTTGTGCCACATACGTAACAGAAAGGCCACTTTTAAAGTTATTCAGATATTCAATCATGTTTGCCTTTTTAATTTTTTATATTTATTTATTTATTTATTTATTTATTTATTTATTTTTTGAGACAGAGTCTCACTCTGTAGCCAAGGCTGCAGTGCAGTGGTGAGATCTTGGCTCACTGTATTCCCCGCCTCCCGGGTTCAAGTGATTCTCCTGCCTCAGCCTCCCAAGTAGCTGGGATTACAGGCATTTGCCACCATGCCCGGCTAATTTTTTGGTTTCACCATGTTGGCCAGGCTGGTCTCAAACTCCTGACCTCAAGTGATCTGCCCACTTCGGCCTCCCAAAGTGCTGTGATTACAGGCAGAAGCCATCGCGCTGGCCTGCCTTTTCAAAATTTTAACCACACTAGTTCACATTGAAGGTAAAAACAATAGTTAGAATCTCTTACTAACAATACATTTTGACTTCAAGTTCAGACAAAGCTGCTGGTTACAAGTTCTGTAAATTTTTTGTCAAACTTAAGAAGTCTATAGGACAACACAAAACCATCCCTGGTAATGCATTTGCAGTTTGGTCTTCAAAAGCTGTAAAGAGTGACAACGAAATTAAAAAATCTTTATACTGAGTTAAAAATTATTAAAAGTATTTATTAATAATTGTTTTTAAATGCTACTTATTTGGGATGGCAGAAACCAAAGCATTTTCCTTAGAATTCTCACTTAGCTTGTATTCCACAAAAGTGCTTTAGAACTCAGATTTCTACCATCTGTATGGAGTGTAAAGACAAAAGGAAGCCCAACAAAACCAAAGGCCCAATGGTATCTATTCCCAGGGCCAAGGTATTACCCCAGGCTAACCCACCTGCCCTGTGCTGAGTAACTGGACATGCCTGTCAGTGCTCGGAGTCACACACATGAATGAGTGGGTCAGGCACCAAGGTGCCTTTATTCATTCGTTTCTCAAACTCAACTCCCTTTAAATCCTGACTCTATTTAATAGGCCAAAGGATGCTACTCATATTTATTTGGTGCCAAATTATTTGTTTAAATCTTTACATCTACAACCTGAATGTAAACTGCAATATCCAGCACAACATTGTCAGACAGAGTTGCTGTATGGTTATGTAGCTTCATTACTGCCTCACTAATGCTTAACATGCTTCATCCTTTACAGCTGAAAGAAGGATGTTCACTGTATTTAACCAGCCATACTGCATTTAGAGGTAAACAGCTTTTATGGACTATTTGCCCAGACAGTTTCAGTAAACTACCAACTTGAGGCCCTGATTTTATTTTGGTCAGTATGTGCAAATATTCACATGCAATTACCCAGAAAGAAGAAAAACTGGTTAACAAGAAACCTACGATCATGTCAGATGCTGGAAATCAATCTTTACATACTTACAGAAAGGGTTTTAAGATTCATAATCCACTTTTTCAGTCTGTCTCTTACATTTCATTAGTCAGTTGGAAGTGGCATATGAATCATTTTGCTTTATCTGGAAAAAATATTTTCACATTTTCCAATTCCTTTGACAAAGAAGTTTTTGTCTACTAAGGGATGAAAATGCTATTTGGCTATTGCCTACTTTTAGAATTCAAACTAACTCTTCAAATGTCTTCATTTAGAGCATATGCTCTCAAACTATCTTACTGTTTTACTAACACAATGGTAAAACTGGGTTCCCAAAATGTGAAAACCCTAACGGAGTCTCTATTTCCAAGGGTAAAATAAAAGACAGCCAACACTGCAGGATGAAAACTATCCTGAGCCTTTTCCCCTCTCTGTAACATTTAGAAACTAGGAGGGAAAAAGTGGGATTACATTAATAGACTTCCAAAACAAAATGTTACCGAAGTGTTTATTTTTTAAAAGGAGAGTTTTAAGAGAACAGGATGTTTAAATATGACCAGCTCCTACTCAGGGGAAAAATAACCACAGACCTTTGCTGAGATGGCCCCAATAATTCAAAGAAACCACGCTAACCAGAGTTTGATCTATTCAAAATTAATATGAAAATTTTTTAACAGGATGGAACACCTATAACAAAATTTAAGTCCCTTCATCTTTTGGCAATGAAATAAGTGAAATTTACATAAGGATATTTTGGAAGGGTTGAAAGTCACAGTCAGAATCAAATAGAAAACTTCAAACCTAGAAAGCAAAATGGGAACTTTCATAGCTCCTTAATCTACCATATCTTAATACAAATAGTATAATGACTATCCAATAGGTACTTAGTTCCAAAACTAATACAAGCAATTTATCATGAAAAGCCTATACCTAATAAGCTGTTTTTCTTCTCTGTTCTGCCCCATTGTCATATGCTTGAGCTTAATGAGGACTATCCTCTGCAGCTGCTCCTGAGGGCAGAGAAGCAAGTAAGGGAGTAACAAAGGAAGCCTGAGGAGCCCCTGGCCCCTGAGGACCTTCTCTCTGGCTGGTCACAGCCACTTAGGTTTCAATGCAGAAGACTTCAAGACTGGTTTGAGAAAATCTTATTTTGGGGATTAAGTTCCCTGTCAAAGGCCATCAGATGGACAGCAACTTACCAGGCAATTAGTCTAAAGCTCTTAGGTAATGATACAAAAACAAAACAAAACAAAACAAATCCCTTATATTTTCCTGTTGAAACCTTTTATTCTGTTTTATTGAGGCATAAGCAAAATAGCTTTGCCCATAACTCACCGTGGCCTGGAGTTATGACACCAGCTTGTATTTGGCCAATTAACAAAGAGGTCAAACTGCATTCTTCTTAGAAGGTCTATTTAGTTGATAAATGACACTTAACTGTTGTTTTTTTCATATAATCTTTACTCATAAGTTGCACTGATGATGCTCCAAGATATAAGGGACCAATGGTAATTCAAATGGGCACCTCTGAAAAGATTTATCAGTTTTCTGTCCCGTTCCAGACAGATTTTTTTGGAAAACCTTGGGAAGACTGAAATTCCCCACGAATCTGAGACTGTATGCAAGTTTTTGCAACATTAATTGGAAAAAAATAAGAATCCCAACATGGCACCCAATAGACCTTCACAGATAAAATCATTGACCAAATGAGCACTGTGAGTCATTTCGGTAGGCAGATGCCCCTTAATGGGACCTCAAAGGCCTCAAACAAGACATTACTGAGTTCATTCAGGAAAAGAATGGGCACCAGGCCTGGATAATACTTTCCAATTCCATTATATTTCAGTGCCTTGAAGTTCTGATAAGTGTTGGTGAATTTGTCATGATGCTTGTGGTCTCGAAGCAATGTCTGAACTATTTCCAGGGGAGTGAAAATTGCTTCTGCTGTTCCTGCAAGCACTACCGCCACGCAACAGGTTGCAAACTCTGGAGCACTGACATGCTTGTGGAGAAGGCAGGATAAATCCTCATAGAGACCAAACATAAGTGCAAGTGTAGTCGTCGTCTGCATTAATAGGGGAAGGATTCCAGGATACAAGTTTCGAAATCCATCCCTTCTCAACTGAAGTATTGCATCCCGTGTTTTGATGCCATACAGCTGTTGTCGAAAGAAGACCTTCTGAATGGGAAATGTGATTGCGACGTTGTTGAAGGCTGCGCAGCCGCCACACAAGTAATGCTTCATTTCATCAACAGTTGCAATATGAGGTGATATATCTTGTTCTGAAGACGTTAGTACTGGTGGCCTCTTTTCATAGGCTTCTGAATCCATCGTGTTGCTTAAGATCTTTCGTTTTCATGAAGGACTGACTTTTTTTAACCTGTAACACAATCTGAGCCTGGAGTTTGGCATGATGATGCTTTCTGACAATGTTCTCAATTTCTTCCATTGTTATTGTTCTGTTAGTTTCTCTCTTCTGGAGTCAATTTTGATAACTGAATTTCCGTTCTCCAGGCGCCCATTTCCCTAACCCGTGAAAAGCGGGGAGGGGGTTGGACAAGAACACTAAGTCCTCCTCCGTCTCTGACACTCCACAGTCAGGGGTCCCGAGCTCAGGAGGCCGAAATCAGTCTCCCGTGGGAGGTGGGGTGCGCTTTGCGCGGTGCCAGCCCTGCTCACCCCGGGCGCAGGCGGAGCTCTGCTCCTCCCCGCTCCTGCGGTTTCTGCGAACCAGGGAGGAGCCTCCCCAGCCCAGGGCGCTCCGGAATGAAGTCACACCCTCTTTCGCGGGAAAGGTCGCCCAGCAGCTGTATAAACACGAGCCTTAGGCAGGAAAGCCGGGAGCCGAGGAGGCTCAGAACTCATTCGGCGCGCGCAGCCTGGGTGGGGCCAGCAGCGACTGGGCCAGGGCAGCCAGAGCGCGCAGAGGACTGGGATGGGACCCGAGAGCGGCCGGCTGCCCCGACGGGCCCTGTTGTGTTTTTTCTAATGCTCTTGTTATGAACAAACCAGTTCGTTGTAGGGTGAGGTAAGGTAAATTGCTTTTACCTTTCTCTCGTTGTGCATTGGATCACAAAATACTGGTGTTTGGTTTTTACTTTGTGTCAAATGCTAGGATAAACTTTCAACTTTGTTGGCTCAATGCTTCATTTGCTGCCTAAATTAGACAAGATCTCATTAAGATGGAAAATGTGTGCCCCTCTCCTCAAAAAAAAAAAAAAAAAAAAAAAAAAAAAAAAAAAAAAGGTTATGAAGCTCTAACTCCCAGCATAAATATATTTGAAGATGGAGCCTCTAATTAAGTAATTATGGTTAAATCCTGTCATAATGGTAGGACTGTTTCGACAAGATTAGTGGCTTTATAAGAAAAGACACCAGAGAGGTTGCTCACTCTTTTAGTGCACTGAGGAAAGGCCATGTGAGGTTACATAAAATGGAAGCCATGTACAACTGAGGAAGAGAGGCCTCGTCAGAAATGGAATAAATAAGCATCTTGATCGTGGACTTCTAGCCTCTACAATTGCGAGAAAATTGATTTCTTGTTGTTTAGGCCATCCAATCTGTGGTATTTTATTATGACTGCCCAAGAAGACTAATAGGATCAGATGGGCTTAAAATACTATCACAGGATCCTTGGGGTGTCACTGCGCCAGCCAGAAACCTGTGTGGGCTGCAGCACCTCTGTGCGAGAATTGCTTTTGTCCTCTGGGCTCCTTCTGCCCAGCCCACTAGGCCTAGCAGGCTGCGATCCACTCTTTCTACCCGCCGGGATCCCACGCCTGCTGTGGGAGAGCCAGGCACAGAGCGACAGGCGAGGGGTGAGTGGGTGAGCAAGCACGAGGTCTGGTCACTGCGCACAGCCAGGCATATTTTAGGAAAATCATAAGTTAATTTTAGTCAAATATTATGCTCTTACCATGGAGTGACCATGGAAGCCAAAAATAATATTATTGATAAAAGCCTTGTGGATATCACAGTTAATTGGTATCAGTACACATTATAAAAAGTTAATTTATCAAAGAGGAAATAATGACATATATAAGAAAATAACAAAAATAATAAAGTGTAACAGATTTTTAATCTCTGAAATATGGAGACAAAGAAAAAGGTTTTCTATGTTACTCCTATAGACAGATAATAAAAAGGATTTCCTCATGGGAGTTTTCTCTTTTGTGTTCTAAATTGAAAAATCATCTTCAGATCAAAATATTCCTGAACTTGGCAGTGTATTTCCAAATTGTTCTTGGTGAAGTTATGTCAGTTAGAGAGATGTGTACATGAATTAAAACAGGAAGAACACTCTGTTTGGCTGAGAGACTAATAAGACTTTAAGAGAACTGCAGCAGGTAAAAATGGTGTTTGTAAAATCAAATGTCTCCAGAATCTGGCCAAAGACCAACCATCACCAACTGTAGTGCAATGAAACCTCCAGCACTGAACAGAGGCAACCAAGTAAATTCACAGCCATACACATAAAAGAAAGGTGTGACCCACAGGCTATAATGTGGCAATTCCTGATCTAGACAAAGAGAAAACAAATAAACAAATACTAAACATAGGAAACTCTTCATTGAGTTTGAAATATTAAGGAAGACAAAATTTACCTAGTAAGGATTAACACATGATAAGACTTTTTTATCTTATGAGCACTGGGACCATCTTAAGGGGCAGACTTCTTGGACCTATGCCCACTCTATAAACTCCCTCTTAAAAAGACTCGAAACAAAAAGTGACAAGGACAAACCGAGAGAAAAGTTAGAGTGTTGCTACTGACACGTTTTTACCAAAGATAAGAGTTTTCAATTCATGAATACATAAACAAATGATTTATAGAGGAGTGATTCCCCCATTCTCAGGAGATAAACTCAGCCATCAGGTTTGAAATAAGAGATCAGTAATGTTGTCTCTAAAGGAGTAAATAGTAAATATTTTCCGTTATGGTGATCATATTGTCTTTGTCCTATCTGACTCTGCTGGTGTGGCAGCAAAGAAGACATAGACATAAATGAACAATTATAGCCTGTAGGCTATAACTTATCTAGACAATAGAGATCATAGCTCAGGCTAAATGTGGGGCATAATTTACGATTGTGATCAGAAAGGTTCCCATATAGGATACTTATTAGATGACAGGATAATGCACTGTTTCTGAATTGAGGGTCTTCAACCATGCCAAGAAGATCTTGAAGTGATTTCCAGAATGGATATCCACAAACCATCAAAACATCTGTTGATTAAGGAAATCTTTGTTTATTAAATTTGTGCAACAACAAAACACACTACCTGGATATAGCCTCAATAGTGTCTCAAAGACAGAATGTTAGTGAAGGGCATTTATGGGATTTTAAAGTACCAGCTCAAGTGGCTTAAAGTGGGTCTTTAGAGATGGGGAATGTTTTGGAACTGGATAAAGTTTTTACACAATAGTATAGGATTGCTAGACAGAGAAGGGTGAAGATTTTGAAGACTAAATGGAACTGTTGTCATAATAACTGAGCTGTTTCTTTAGGTGTGAAAAATGTCTGACAGTTGTTTGCTCAGATGTGAGCAAATAGTTTACTCAGATACTTTTGTTGCAATAATTTCTTCAAGCAAACAGTAAAGTTGTTTATTAATTCACAATCCTAACTTCTTGGATGAGGATTTATTGGAGTAAACATTAAATTTATATAGGCACAGGGGCTTTTATTTTTAAGGCAGATGGAGGCAGGGACACTTTCCAGAAGAGAAAAGTTCCAGCTTAGTAATAATATAAATGTTCACACTGCAATATTTTTATTTCCTGCCTACTTCCATTCTTGCCAACTAGTCAGTGGACTCTATAGAACCAGAATATGTATTTTAATTTGTAGATCCTTAATAATGATAACTCTATTAATTTTAAGGATACTTTTACTTAAAAGGAAAAGAAAATAAGTAAATATGGTAGAGACTATAATATGCCACCCAGATCTCTTTTCTCGCATGAAGGTGTCATTCTAGCTACCTACTCAAATTTTGCCAATTAACAAGTCTTCACTGTAAGCTCTCTTTCACATTGTCTCAGCTGTAGAAAACTGCTTTTCCCAATGTCATGACTCTTTCTGTGAGCAGACCCCTCTAATGACCTAACAACATAGAAGTATGAAAGTCCTCCTCTCAATTTAGGACAACTCTGAAGTGTATCCTAGTTTCAGAAATCCTTGTGGGGTCAGCTGAGGCATTTGTTGCAACTGAATAGCACTCAAAGTTTCTATATTCGTAATCCTCATACCTTTTCCTCCATTTCAAGAACACTGATTCCAGCAGCACTCTCTATAAATTTCCTGCATGCTTGTCTATGTGTCATATTCCATTTCCTTTGTAATTCAACTTGAATGTTGAAGTCAGAAATGATCGAACAAGGAAATTTAAAGTTAAATTTTGGAGTTGAATCACTTGCTGCCTTGACAGTGAGAAAACTGTCATTGCAGGTAGATGAAGTATAGACAGTTCCTGAAAAAAGATAGCTATGTAATTTATAAAAGTTACCAGTGGTAAGCTTTATGAACTAGTGGTATGGTTTATTTGTGGAGAAAAGATATTTGCTGTGTTTAGATGAGAAGAATAGTAGAGTTGAAATAATGACTGTAAGGACAATGGAATTGGGTGGCTATAGCTAAGCTGTCTTAATAAACTGAAAAATGGGAATAATTGCTAATTAAAATTAAGTATGTTTCTGCTTATAAATGTAGATAACAGAAAAAGGTCACTTCATTATATAATTTTAAAAATCGGGTCAACTTTAAATTCAGATTTTATTTTTAGACTCCTTGCATAGCTAAGGAGGCAGAACAAGAAACTGGCCAAAATCTAAGGATAAAATACTTTTCTTGGAAAACAGTAGATGTGAGTACTTGCTCATCTGGATAACAAGCCACTGGAAATCTGTAAAAAGAGTTCAAATAGAATATCTGAAAAAAGTTTTAAAAGCTGAATGTGAAGTGGTGAGCAGTATAAACCTGTGGCCTGGGAGTCACAGAAACTGGGGAAGTTCATACCCTTTTGCAGTCGTACTTACACAAACTCTACTCACAGATGATATCAGAAAGATCCCTAAAAATTTTGCTTGGAATGCAAGGTGGGGTTGGGTAACAGAAGCTGTATAAAAGTGCAAGAAATTCTACCCAGATCTTTCTTGCATACCCTCACTGTGAAGCAAAAGCCTTAGTAGGTAGGTATAAGAACAAAAAGCATTGTTTTTAAGGCATTGGTAAGGACTAATTGCATCTGTGGGAAGGAAAAAGGGGAAAGAGGGGGGCTGTTCTTAGGAGAAGGGCAGGATAGGTACTCTGCCCACAACTACAGTCGTTGGTGGGTGAAAAAAGTCAGCCTACATTCCTGAGACTCGGGAACATAGTCATACCTAAGACAAAAGTTTAGTCCAGAGCCGCAGAGAATGGACTCCTCCAACTGCCCTCCTCATGACCAATTTAACAAGTTTTGAGTAACAATCAAAGGTATTTTATTCATGAAAAAAGGACAGAAGGATCAAGAGAATGCCAAGGACCCTTCATGAGGCAAATATAAACGGAAGACCTAAATTTTATACTCCAACCGACATTGCTCCAAAAACTCAATCTGTACCATAAACATATGATGTAGCTATAGGAATCTGAAACCTGTGGTTCACTGAGGGTACTCATAGCAACCAAAAACGAAACAAAACTAACATCTAACCCAACCCAACTCCTAGTTAGATTACTTAACACCTTGCACTAAAGGCCCAGTAGAAGAAAAGTTGTGGCCATTTTCAGGAGTCAAGCTGTTTTACTCAGCACACACAGGCATGATACTAATATTCGAACTGTCTGACAGAGAATTTAAAATAATTGTGATTAAAATATGTTAATGATGCTAATGAAAAAGTTGCAAGATCAGATAGAAAGTATCATAAATAAAATGAAAACTGAAAGAAAAGTTAAATGAAAATGCTATAAAAATTGTAAGAAAAATATATTTGGAAAAATGTCAGAATCTTCAATAGACCAAAATAATTTCAATATGAGGTCATTAAAAATTATCCATACTGAAACATAAAGAGAAAAAAGGAGAAAGAATAACAACAGTATTTTAAAAGACCACCAAAAGCTATGATTCAATGTTAAACATTGTAATATATGCATAATTGTGTCTCAAAAAAAGGAGAAAAAAATATTTCAACACATAATGGATGAGGATTTTGCAAAATTATAATAAAGAGCCACCACAGATTCAAGAATCTCATCGAAAACCAAATGGGATAAGTAAGGGCACCCCACCAAAAATATCACCTAGATATATCATATTTAATCTTCTACAAACAAAGAAGAAAATCTTGAAGAAAGCTGTCGGGGGAAAGGGATTATTATATAAAGGAGAAAATTGTGAGAAATACTAAAGACTCTTTTTCTGAGACTATGTAAGTCAGAGGACAATAGAATGATATCAGTAAACTGGCAAATGGAGTTGGGGTTACCCTGAAAACACATAATCCACAATTCTATTCCCATCAAAATGAAAATAAATTGAAATGCTGAAGGAATTAAAGATGGCATGCTGTGCAAAAAGAACGCATAAAGGAAATGAAGTGACTACATTAATTTTATCATAATAAGTTTTAAAAATATGTTACTAAAGACAAATAATTTATCATCACAATTAAAATGTTTATTATCAAGAGATAAAAATTGTGAACATATAAGCATGTTAAAACAGACCCCAGGAATATAGTAAGCAAACACAAAGAATTAAAAGAAGAAATAGACAAATTTTGAGTGACTTCAGTATTCCATTCTCAATGATAGATACATTTACTAGGAAAAAAAAAAAAATCATCAAATATATAGAAAACATGAACAACAAGAATAAATAAAAGACTATAGTAACATATAACCAAACAGGGCATGCTAACCAACTTCTCACAACCCTCTGGGATGATGTCTGGTTTGCAACACCAAATAAGCCCCCAGAAGGTAAGGGGAATTAAGAATATACAGCAGAAGATGGAAATGATTATTGTTCTGTTGTGGTCCTGAGAATAGCTGCAGAAGCAAGGACTGGAACTTATTCCATTAACCTTAATCTTCTAAGTACCTCAGCAAGAGAGGTTCACTGTGACCCATGAGGAACTACCCCCAGACCTCATTCAAGTAAGGGGACTATAATTGACATTATGATAAACTGATTAGATGTATTTTCATGCATGAACTCCCTGTCTTACCAACACACTAATTGTGAATTCTGCCCAAAGACATTTTTGCATTTAAGCCCTGTTTTTGAATTGTTCCTCTGAAGAAAATTACCATGATCCACACTATTACTCCTTCCAATAGTAGCCTCACCCATGGCTCACCAAAGGAAGGGTAAAATGTCTTGGTTATGTCACTTCAACTTGAAACAATTCTGATGGGCCATGATATCTCCAGAGTACTCCCAAAGGGTACCATTTTGGTTGGCAGTGCATTACAACTCATCTTTGTCATTTGTTCAGTTCTTTATTTCTGTTCCTTCCACAGATGATAATCCCAAGAGAACTCCACAGCAAACATTCTTCAGGCTAATGTATGTCTCAGAATCTGTTTTCTAGCACCTGGGAACCCAACTGGCCATGGTAAAGTGGAGAATTATTTTTCTCTTATTTTCAATGTAGAACAGTACACCATCTTTTCTTCTTAGTGGGAACATTCTTTTTATTTTTCTTTTTTGACTCTTAATATTGTAACATACATTTCTTAGCCTTTATCACATGTCAAATCTCAGCTAATGACCGAAAATGTTTCACAATTTTCTGTACATAAGCTTTTAACATAACCAGTAACTTGAGAAACTACGTATATGTTTTAGGTCTTGTCTAAGAAAGAACCTTTTTTCCCTCACTGACATTGCCTCGTATTGTTTTATCAAAATTTACTTACCACATTTTTTCCATTCATTTTAAACTGTAGTCACACCTAAAGGCTTTTGAAATTTTATGTTATATTTTTCATAATGTTTTTGAAATCTACTTTCTTAATATCTTGTGTTCAAATCTGACAACCCTTTACATTACTTGTCTATTTCAAACACTAAAATGAAACAGCCTTTTTTCTACACTCTTTCCACATCATAAATCCATTTTTTAAAAAAAATTGTCACATTAAAAAAAGAATAGCTATATCCATTGTCACTTTTACTTTCAAATGTGTAAAGTACTCCTATTTTTCCTTCTGCCAGTGAATTATATCTGACAATACAAAAATTAAATATATTACATATTTCTATAATATATTAAAAGTCATGAAGTCATTCAACAGTTTATTTTTATTTTTATTATGAATAAATGGCCACAATTTATAATGCCTGCCATAAAAAATTTTACATACTGCTTTATTTTTATTTTTAAGTTCTTATGTACCTATTTTTAATGAAACTGTAAACTGTCTTTTAAAAACATGACTAGTGAAGAGAGTACATATATGGACAAAGTGGTAAACATTTTGTTTAGTTTTCCATTCATCTATTCTTTTTTTAATCAATATTTTTTAAGTACCTACAATTGTCAAATGCTGTTAATAGGTAATTGGGATAGAAAAGTGATGCAAAGAACAAAAAAGACAAAACTTCTGTTTCCATGGAATTTATAATCTGCTAAGGTGAGACAGACAATGAACATCATAAATAAGTGAATTATGCAAAGTGTGGATTGGCAAACTTTTCTGCAAAGGACCAGATATTATATACTTCTTTAGGCTTTGCTCACCACAGGATCTCTCATACTTTTACAAACTGGCACTGTGGTGACAAAGCAATCCCAGACAATAGCTAAATATATGGGCATGGCTATGTGTCAATAAAATTTTATTCGCAATAAGTGCTATAGAGAAATATTAAGTAGAATGAGGAAGATGGAAAGTATATGTGCCATTTTAAATAGGATGGTCAAAGAGTAGTCACTGTAAAGGTGATAGTTGTGCAAAGATAAAGAAGATAAGGGAGTAAAGTCACTTGGATATCAAAGGAAGAATGGTCCCAAGAGTAAGAATCATGTCAAAGATTTCTACTAATTACTAAATTGTAGTGTGACCTACAAGGGGTGATATTTTGTAAGTTTGCGCACAAATGATTGTCCTTTTCTGTTTGTCAAAGCTAGTATCTGTTCTGTGTCTGTACGGTACAAGTTATTAAATATTCAGATATCACCAAAACTTACCACATAAAAAGCATATACCTCTACTTTGGAGGCTGAGGCAAGAAATCACTTGAACTTGAGAGGTGGAAGTTGCAGTTAGCCTAGATCCTATCACTACACTCCAGCCTGGGCAAAAGAGCGAGACTCTGTATTTAAAAAAAAAAAAAAAAAAAAAAAAAAAAAAAAGCATATAAATATAAAACATGAGTTTGGAAATTTGGGAATTATAAGTTTAGTAAATAATTCATTATTATATAATTATGTACCATTTACATACAGACTAATTCACATATATAACATTGACATACTATTTATATGCTTTTTAAATATTAAAAATATGAAACATTGCGTGAGGAATAAATTATATTCTTATTGATAACAGAATTTTCTAGGAAAGTAAGCTAAGATGATTACCAGAACTATTTCATTTTATTTATATATTTACTTTATTTTTATTTTATTTTCAATTTTTATTTTAGATTCGGGAGTACACATGCAGGTTTCTTACATGCATAAATTGTGTGCCATGGGGGTTTGGATTATTTCATTACTAAGGTAATAAGCATAGTATTTGATGGGTAGATTTTTGATTTTTATCTTCCTCCCACCCTCGGCTCTCAAGGAGACCTTGGTGTCTATTGTTCATTTATTTGTGTCCCTGTGTACTTGACGTTCATCTCGCAAGTACAAGTGAGAACGTGCAGTATTTTCTTTTCTGTTCCTAAATTAATTCACTTAGCATAATGGCCTACAGCACTATCCATTTTGCTGCTTGATTTCATTCTCTTTTATGGCTGTATAGAATTCCGTGGTGTATATGTATCACATTTTCTTTATTCAGTTTACCTTTGATGGACATTTAGGTATATTCCACATCTTTGCTATTGTGAGTAGTGCTGTGGTGAACACATGTGTGCATGTGTCTTTACAGTAGTATGATTTATGTTCCTTTAGGTATATAACCAATAATGGGATTGCTAGGTTGAATGGTAGTTCTGTTTTAAGTTCTTTGAGAAATCTCAAAACTGCTTTTCACAGTGACTGAACTAATTCCTCTTCCCACTAGCAGTGTATAAGTGTTTTGTTTTATCCACAACCTCACCAGAATCTCTTATTTTTTGACTTTTTAATGTTGACTATTCTGATTGATTGGTGTGAGATAGTATCTGAGAGTGGTTTTGATTTACGTTTCTCTAATGATTAGAGATGTTGAGCGTTTTTCCATATGCTTGTTGGTCATGTGTATAACTTCTTTTGAAAAATGTCTGTTTATATCTTTTTCTCAATTTATAATGGGGTTGTTTGTTTTTTGCTTGTTCATTTGTTAAACTCCTTATAAATTCTGGATATTAAGCCTTTATTGGTTGCATAGTTTGCAAATATTTTCTCCCATTCTGTAGGTTGTGTGTTTACTCTGTTGATAGTTTATTTTGCTGTGCAGAAACTTTAGTTTAATTAGGTCCCTTTGGGCAATTTTGTTTTTGTTGTAATTGTATTTGACATCTTCAGCATGAAGTCTTTGCCAGGGCCTGTGTCTAGAATGTTTTTTTCTAGGTGTTCTTCAAGGTTTTCTATTGTTTTGGGTTTTACATTTAAGTCTTTAATCTATCTTGAGTTGATTTTTGTATACGGTGAAAGAAAAGGATCCGTTTTTAATCTTCTGCATATGACTAGTCATTTATTTCACCATTAATTGCATAGGGTTCCTTTTTTTCATGGCTTGTTTTTGTTGGCTTTGTCAAAGATCAGGTGATTGTAGGTGTGAGGCTTTATTTCTGGGTTCTGTAACCTGTTCCATTGGTTTGTGTGTCTATATGATGTTTTGTTTGCTGTATCCTTGTAGTATAGTTTGAAGTCAGATAGTATGATGCCTTCATCTTTGTAATTTTGCTTTGGATTATCATAGATATCTGGGTTCTCTTTTGGTTCCATTGCAGCTTATAGCTTTCAGTGAATGCTAAGAATGAGTACTTAGACAATTCCAGCTGAGTGGGGCGAGGGGAAGCTCTTCTGAGAAAGTGCCCCCCAGAATCCATCCACCAAGTATTTATTGAAAAAGCTTGCTAAACTACAGACATCCGCCAGATGGCATTTTGCTGTCAGGTCATGAGATACATATGGCCCTGTAAAAGCAGTTACACATTCTTAGGAGACTGTTTTCAGCATTCCGTAACACACACTCAATAAAAAAAAAAGTTTGCGGATCCACACTTTGCATAATTCACTTATTTATGATGTTCATTGTCTCACCTCAGCAGATTATAAATTCCATGGAAACAGAAGTTTTGTCTTTTTTGTTCTTTGCATCACTTTTCTATCCCAATTACCTATTAACATTATTTGACACATTGTAGGTACTTAAAAAATATTGATTAAAAAAAGGAATAGATGAATGGAAACCTAAACAAAATATTTGTCACTTTTTCCATATATTTACTCTCTTCACTGGTTATGTTTTAAAAGACAGTTTACAATTTCATTAAAAATAGGTACATGAGAACTTAAAAAAATAAAAATAAAGCAGTATGTAAAATTGTTTATGCAGGCATTATAAATTGCAGCCAATTATTCATAATAAAAATAAAATAAATTGTTGAATGATTTCATGACTTAATATATTATAGAAATATGTAATATATTTAATTTTTGTATTGTCCTGTTTTCAGGGTCAAGGAGTTATGGTCTCATGCACAAAAAACGTACACACAGTGCCTCAGTATTTTTCTTTCTTTTTTTTCTTTTTTTTTTTTTTTTTGAGACAGAGTCTTGCTCTGTAGCCCAGGCTGGAGTGCAGTGGCAGGATCTCAACTCACTGCAAGCTCCGCCTCACGGGTTCACGCCACTCTCCTGCCTCAGCCTCCCGAGTAGCTGGGACTACCGGCGCCCGCCACCTCGCCCGGCTAGTTTTTTGTATTTTTTAGTAGAGACGGGGTTTCACCGTGTTAGCCAGGATGGTCTCGATCTCCTGACGTCATGATCCGCCCGTCTCGGCCTCCCAAAGTGCTGGGATTACAGGCTTGAGCCACCGCGCCCGGCACCTCAGTATTTTTCTATGTTCCAACCTCAAATGCCTTGTACATAAACTTGAATATATTGCCATGCAATCCTCTACATACATATAAATTTTAGAATATATTTTCCTAATTCTGTGAAAAATGTCATTGGTAGTGTGATAAGAAGAGTGTTAAATCTGTACATTGTTTTGGACTATGTAGCCATTTTAACAATATTGACTCTTCCTATCCATGAGTATAGAATATTTTTCTACCATGAGTATGGAATATTTTTCCATTTGTTTGTGTTGTCTCTGATTTCTTAATTCAGGGTTTTTAAATTCTCTTTCTAGAGGTTTTTCACCTCCCTTGTTAGCTGTATTCCTAGGTATTTTAATATTGTTGTGGCTATTGTAAATGGTATTTTGTTCTTGACTTGGCTTTCAGCTTGGATGTTGTTGGTGCATAGATATGCTAGTAAATTTTGCACATTGATTTTGTATCGAGATATTGCTGAAATTGTTTATCAGCTCTAGAAGCTTTTAGACAGAAACTCTTTTTTTTTTTTTTTTTTTTTTTTTTTTAGGTATAAAATCATGTATGTGAAGAGAGAGGGCTTGATTTCATCTCTTCCTATTTGGATGCCTTTTATTTCTTTCTCTTGCCTGATTGCTCTGGCTAGGACAACCAGTACTATGTTGAATAAAGTAGTAAGAGTAATTCTCTTCTTCCAGTTCTCAAAGGGAATGCTTCCAGTTTTTGCCCATTCAGTATGATGTTGGCTGTGAGCTTATCATTGATGGCTCTTGTCATATTATTTTGAAGTGTGTGTCTTCAATGCCTAGTTTATTGAGGATGTTTAATGTAAAGGATGTTGAATTTTATCAAATGCCTTTCCTGCATCTATTGAGACAATCATGTGTTTTTTGTTTTTAGTTCTGTTTATGTGATGAACAACATATATTGATTCATGTATGTTGAACCAACTTTATATCCCAGGGATAAACCCTACTCGATTGTGGTGACTTCACTTTTTGATGTGCTACTGTATTCAGTTTGCTGAATGCAGTATTTTCTTGAGGATTTTTGTATCTGTTTTTATCAGGGAAATTGGTCTGAAGTTTTACTTTTTCTGCTGTCTTTCAGCCAGGATTTAATATCAGGATGAATTAGGAAGGAATCCCTTCTCCTAAGTTTTTTGGAATAGTTTCAGTAGGTTTGTTACCACCTCTTCCTTATACATCTGGTAAAATTCAGCTGTGAATCTGTCTGGTACAGGGCTTTTTCTGGCTGGTAGGCTTTTATTATTGATTCAATTTCATAAGTCATTATTGGCCTGTTCTGGGTTTTAGTTTCTTTTTAGTTCAATCTTGTGAGGCTGAATGTTTTCAGAAATTTATCCACTTCTTGTAGGTTTTCTAGTTTATGTGCGTAGAGGTGTTTGTAATAACATCTTGTCTGAAGGTTTTTGTTTGTTTTTGTATTTCTATAATGTCAGTGGTTATATCACCTTTATCATTTCTGATTGTGTTTATTTGTATTTTCTCCTTTTTTATTAGTCCAGCTACCAGTCCATCAATCTTACTTGTTCTTTCAAAGAACTAACTCTGGTTTCATTGATCCTTTGTATGGGTTTTCATGTCTCCATTTCATTCATTTCCGCTCTGATTTTGGTTATTTCTTTTCTTCTGCTAGTGTTGGAGTTGTTTATTTAGTTCTTCTAGGTGTGATGTTAGCTTGTTAATTTGGGATCCTTCTAACTTTTGAGATGGGCATTTAGTGCTAAAACTTTTTTTGTGACTTTTCTCATAACACTGCTTTAGCTGTGTCCCAGAGATTCTTGTATGTTGTTTGTTTTCATTGGTTTCAAAGAATTTCATGATTTCTGCTTTGTTTACCCAAAACTCATTTAGAAGCAGGTTGTTTATTTTCCATGCTATTGCATGGTTTTGAGAGATCTTCTTAGTACTTATTTCTTTGTTTACTACACTGTGGTCCCAGATTGTGGTTGATATGTTTTTGACTTTGTGAATTTGTTGATTTTTTTTTTTTTTATGGCTGATTTTGTGGTCGATTTTAGAGTATGTATCATGTGCAGACAAGAATAATGTATGTTCTGTTGTTGGGTGAAGTGTTCTGTAGACATGTGTTAGATTCATTAGGTCAAGTGCCAAGTTTAGCTCCCAGTTATCTTTGTTAGTTTTCAGCCCCAGTGATTTGTCTATTACGGTCAGCGGGGTGTTGAAGTCTCCTACTATTAGTGTATGGTTATTTAAATCTCACCATAGATCCCTATGAACTTGTTTTATGAATCTGGGTGCACCAGTGTTGAGTGCATATATATTTGGGATAGTTAATTTTTCTTGTTCAATTGAACCCTTTATGTTATGCCCTTATTTGTCTTTTTGATCATTGTTTGTTTGAAGAAGTCTGTTTTGTCTCAAATTAGAATAGCAATGCTTGCTCTTTTTTGTATTCTATTTCCTCAGTAGATTTTTCTCCATTCTTTTACTTTTAGCCAATGGGTGTTACTACATGTGAGATTGGTCCCTTAAAGATAGCATATAGTTGGGTCTTGCTTTGTTATCCAACTTGTCACTCTGTGCCTTTTAATTGGGGCATTTATTCTGTTCACATTCAAGGTTAATATTGATATGTGTGGATTTGCTTCTGTCATCTTGTTTTTAGCTGCTTATTATGCAGATTTGACTGTGGTTCCTTTTTAGTGTTAATGGTCTGTGTACTTAAGAGTGCTTTTGTGGTGGCTAGTAACAGTCTTTTACTTTCATGTATAGCACTCCCATAAAGATTTTTTGTAAGCAGGTCTGATGGTAACAAATTCCCTTCACATTTGCATGTCTGAAAAGGATCTTATTTCTTCTTTGCTTATTAAGCTTAGTTGACTGGATATGAAATTATTGCTTAGAATTGTGTTTCCTTAAGAATGCTGTATATAAGTCTTCAATCTCTTCTAGCATACAGGATTTCTATTGAAAGATCTGCTGTTAGCCTGATGGAGTTCCCTTTGTTGGTAGCCTGTCTCTAAATGCTTTTAATATTTTTTTTATTTCACATTGACATTGGGAAATTTGATGATTATGTGTCTTGGGGAAGGACGTCTTGTATAGTATCTCACAGGGGTTCTCTGCCTTTTCTGAAATAGAATGTTGACTTTTCTAACAACATAGAAGAAATGTTCATTGACAATATCATCAAATATTTTTTCCAAGTTGGTTCTTATCTCTCCCTCTCTTTCAGGAATGCAAATAAATCCTAGGTTTGGTTTCATGTATAGCACTAATCTCACATTTACACATTACATAATCTCACATTACAGAATCCTACATTTCTTGGAGGTTTTGTTCATTATTTAAATTATTTTTTCTTTATTTTTGTCTGACTGTATTGATTTGAAGAACCAGTCTTTGATCTCTCAGATTATTTCCTCAGTTTAGTCTATTCTGCTGCTAATATTTCTAATTTTATCAAATTCCTTTAGTAACTTTTTCAGCTCTATCAGGTGGTTGTTGTTGTTGTTTTTTTTTTTCCCTCTTAAAATGGCTATTTTGTTTTTCAGCTCTTATATCATTTTATTGGATTCCTTAGATTGGGTTTCAGCTTTCTCCTGAAGCTTGATTATCATCCTAATCCAGATTCTGAATTCTATGTGTCTCATTACAGCCATTTCAGCCTGGTTGAGAACTGTTGCTGGGGAACTGGTACATCATTTGGCAGTAAGAAGACACTCTGGCTTTTTTGAGTTGCCAGACTTCTTGTGTTGGTTCTTTCTCATTGGTGTGGACTGATGTTCTTTTAATCTTTGAAGTTGTTGTCGTTTGGATGGGTTTTTTTGTTTGTTTGTTTTTATATTATTTGATGTCCTTGAGAGTGGTATAAGGTGGGTTCAGTTGACTAGTTTCATTTCTGGAAGATTGCACTGGGCCAAGGCTCAACCCAGCACTCCTGGGCTGTATGCTCTAACACTTGGGGGCTGGTACCTGGCCCATGGCTTTGTTGTCTAGCCTCTCGAGGTTGAGCACCTCCTGCCCTGGAGGAGCCAAGGTGTTCCTCATTCATTAACAATAACACTCAGGTCAGAAGTACCAGCCAAAGTGTTTTATCATGGTGCTGATAAAGTGGGATCCATGCTTGTACACATGTGTTAGTGGTGGTGGTGGCAAAGTGGAATCAGCAGTGGGGTCCGTGCTTGTGTACATGTGTTAGTGGCAGTGGTGGTGAAGTGGGGTATGTGTGTCAGCTGGGGTGGGGCAACAGCAGAAGTTGGGTGGCAGGTCTGTGTGTGCACATTCGCATCAGTAGTGGTGGTGAGGCAGAGTGCAACCATGCTAGTGGAGGCAGGGTGGCAGCCATAGGTCTGCATATGCATGTGTGAGTGGCAATGGGGCAGTGAGTTCTGTGTACCTTCTTGCACCAGCAAAGTGGTGCAGAAGTCCATGAGCAAATGTATGCTGTCAGAGCGATAGGAGGAGGCTGTGGATGGGTGGGTGCCCATCAGTAGGGTCTTGTCTTTTAAATCTTTTCGATGATTGTGCTTGGTCTGCTGGCAAAGGAGCTATAATGTCAGCTGCCAAGAAACTGCCCCACACCCCCTCAGGCATCCAAGGCTGTGCTGCAAGTAGGCATGACCAGGCAATGACTGCAATGACCATGTCAGAGGCCAGCACACAGTGGGGCACTCAGAATAGACCTTCCCGTCCCACAGGTAATACCACCCTGCTGTGTCCAGGTTCAACAGTCAACAAAAGTCAATGCCCCCTAAAGGAGCATAGTGAGCGTTGGGGGATAGATGTCTTGGTCATGTTCCATGGCAGCTGTTCCCATGCCAAACCCTCTTGGCTCTGCATAGGCTGGCGTCTTATCCCTATCACCTCTCCAAGCCACTCTCCCTGTTAGCTCAAATGTCCATGGGGGTCATAGGGTCTCCTGCAGCTAGGATTCTGGAGGTCTGTGATGAGAATGGGTCACCCCTCATCTATTTAATTCACCTCTTCCCCCAAACCCTCTCGGGGCCAGGAACCAGAGTATACCATCCTTCTTCATCATCTGATCTCTGTTGGAGATGCTCTTCCTGGCTGCATCTAGTCATCTATCTTGGCTCCCAATCTATACATTTTATTTAAAATGCAATGAAAAGACTTCAAAGTTTCCTTTTCTAATTGAAATCCTTTATAATTCATTATATTCATTAATAATTTACAATTATGCAATATGTTTAACATCATGAGAAATTAAACATCTCTTAGGATCTTTATCAGTTTTTTAGAAAATAAGAAATAGTTTGAATTAATATAATATAATTTGGGCTGGTATGTTCTTATTTCTTCTCTGTGCATCAGGGAGGGATTTGAAGTCACTATTTGAGACCCAGGAGGGATTTGAAGTCACTAATTGAGACCTAGGTTTCATGATCAAATAATTATTTTTTATTTTATAGCCTTATGTAAAATTGTCCAAATATTTCTTAACATTCTTGTTATCAGGTGTATGTCAAGCACTGTGTTGAGAAAAAAAGGAACACATACAAACGTTTGGAAAAGATAGTGGCTTGTTAGTAATTTTCATAAACTTGATATAATCAGAAGCAGCATCCAAATCTAGGTGAGACTTTTATTTTGTGTATTAATTTTAACTTTAAAATTACCAAAATGAGACTGGTTAAAATTCCATTGTACTTTAAAATTTAATTATAGAAATCAAAAGATACTTATGACATACAGATAATAAGAAAATAATGCAGTATGTCATAAAATGCTCACCTTAAAACTGTAAATATTTTAGTTGGCTTTGACGAAAAAGATAAATTACATGTCCTTGACTTATATTCAGAAAGTAAATTATTGTAGAAAGGTGTGAAATGTATTCTATGGTAGCAACACATTATCTGTACTTGATCATTGAAACTATCAAATTTATTAGTGATGCTACTTCACTAGACTGGCTTTTATACCAAATAAATTTTATTTAAATGTTGGATATATAAAAACATGGAATAATGCATAATTTAAAATGTTAGCAGAATATTTTTAAAATTTAGTATCATCTTGTCCCACCCCCATTTTTGTGCCATGTGTTATTAGGGAAAGATTAGCAGTTTATAAAGTTATTCTCATAAACATGTTGATTGATACCTTATAGTTGATTAATGTTTTTCATCTTCTCTCTCTGTCATATTCTCTCCTGCCAGAATTCTACCTTCTATGTATAAGCAAAAATGCCCAATTCCATTGTTGACATGACTAGCAAGAGTAAAAAAAAATAGGACATTCACAAATCACAACTTGCATTCAACACTTAATTCAGACATTAATTTTTGAAGAAAATTAAAATAGAATTTTGTCAAAGCAGCTACCAGGTGGCAAACTTGAAGGATATTTAATTTTTAGAGTTCAAAATGCCTTTCAAAATTTAAAATAAAATGACTATCAAATCAAAATTATTTTTACGTAAAATATATGCATTCTTTGTATTGTTAGTGGCGAAGAATATATACTTTTTAGTCAGATTACCTGAATTATAATGTGGATTCCAGTACTTAATTGACATGTAAGTTTTTACACTTTTTAAGACTCTCTGTGATTTTGTTTCATCGTCTTTAAAATGAAGTAGTAATAGTATTTCTGTTTTTTTGTTTGTTAGATTTATGGAATTACTTAGTACTGGTAAACAGGGTTTGGTACTAATTATGTGCTGTGTACATGTTTAAGAACTGTTTTCTGGAAATTAGGTACTATTGTAACATACTTCAGTAGTATCAATACAGAAGACTTCATTACTAATGGAAAATGGTAACAAATATATGTGATTCACTGTCACACCAAGTACAAATTTAAATATAAGTATAAATTAGGGGATGGTGTCATATTCATAATTTGTTTATCACTGTACATCTTACATAACTAGCCAGAAACTGATGAATTTAGTGATCAGATTCTTTAAGCCTGAAGACATATATTTGTGAATACATAAATATCTGGACACATTAAATTTACCCCACTTTAAAGAAATAACACTATCCCAATATTTCATGTAAAATAATCACACACAAATCATTCCATATTATTGTAATAACATTACCATGTCACAGAATTTGAAGGTATTATTAACTACACTTCACTGATAAATAAAATCTCTAAGAAGTTTGTAGCAAGTTAATGACAAATTAAAATTCCCAATTGTTTCCATTACATGTTCATAATAATTTCATTTACACGTACTTCTGAAAATTTATGTGATTGCCATCTTCCAACATATTTCTTGAAAATGAGAGATAAAAGGAGTTTGAATTGACATAATTTTATTATTAGAGAATAATAGAGGTTATATATCTTCAGTATTTTAAATCAATAGAGATAGAGACTTAAATGTAGAACAGATAAAATAGAGGAATAAATGAGTATGTTCTTAAAGCAGAATTGTCTCAGATTCTTCTTGATCCAGCAGTTTTTCAATGGGGGTTGATAGAAGAGAAAGAAGTGTAAGAGGAGGGGCAGAAAGACAGTCTCTCCCCAGGAGGCATTTTTGACCCACACAATAAATGCAGAGAATACAGTGTTAGGTAGGTGGGATCCAGAAATGTCAAACTTTTGCAAGAAACAGGGCAACTGCTAACTCCAAATTATTGTTCCACTTAAAGTTCCAGTAATAGCTCAATACTGGTAAGGGTCTTTTTTCTAACATATTTTAAGGGATATGAGTATTTCATCAGTTAGGAATTGTACAAAATATATTTTACTGTACATGGTGGCTTACTGTGTTCCTCAAATTATTTATCACAAACAAGTGGAAAACTTATGAATTTAGATTAAATTTCTTATAACTTTTTGATAATTCAAATAACTGGCAATACCTTCTGCCATAATTGCCCCCTCTTTAGTTAAAGTAAAAGAAAAACAATGTTTACATATAGGAAGGGGTTTTACTGAAAATTTACCAGATTCTATGACGCCATTGTCAAAATCATTTTTATCTGAGTTTGCCTCTATCAGAGTAATGAATCAATGTGTTAGTCTATAAGTAACAGAAATCAGTAAATAATTCTTTATTATTATTATTATACTTCAAGTTCTAGGGTACATGTGCAAAATGTACAGGTTTGTTATATATGTACACATGTGCCATGTTGTTGTGCTGCACCCATTAACTCGTCATTTACATTAGGCGTATCTCACAATGCTATCCCTCCTCCCTCCCCCCACCCCACGACCATCCCCGGTGTGTGATTTTCCCCTTCCTGTATCCAAGTGTTCTCATTGTTCAATTCACTCCTGTGAGTGAGAACATGCGGTGTTTGTTTTTTTGTCCTTGCAATAGTTTGCTGAGAATGATGGTTTCCAGCTTCATCCATGTCCCTACAAAGGACATGAACTCATCCTTTTTTATAGTTGCACAGTATTCCATGGTGTATATGTGCCACATTTTCTTAATCCAGTCCATCATTGATGGACATTTGGGTTGGTTCCAAGTCTTTGCTATTGTGAATAGTGCCGCAATAAACATACGTGTGCATGTGTCTTTATAACAACATGATTTATAATGCTTTGGGTATATATCCAGTAATGGGATGGCTGGGTCAAGTGGTATTTCTAGTTCTAGATCCTTGAGGAATTGCCACACTGTCTTCCACAATGGTTGAACTAGTTTACAGTCCCACCAACAGTGTAAAAGTGTTCTATTTCTCCACATCCTCTCCAGCACCTGTTGTTTCCTGACTTTTTAATGATCGCCATTCTAACTGGTGTGAGATGGTATCTCATTGTGATTTTGAGTTGCATTTCTTTAATGGCCAGTAATGATGAGCATTTTTCATGTGTCTCTTGGCTGTATGAATGTCTTCTTTTGAAAAGTGTCTGTTCATATCCTTTGCCCACTTTCCTTTGGGGTTTTGTTTTTTTCTTATAAATTTGTTTGAGTTCTTTGTAGGTTCTGGATATTAGCCCTTTGTCGGATGAGTAGATTGCAAAAATATTCTCCCATTCTATAGGTTGCCTGTTCACTCTGATGGTAGTTTCTTTTGCTGTGCAGAAGCTCTTTAGTTTAATTAGATCCCATTTGTCGATTTTGACTTTTGTTGTCATTGCTTTTGGTGTTTTAGACATGAAGTCCTTGCCCATACCTATGTCCTGAATGGTATTACCTAGGTTTTTTTCTAGGGTTTTTATGGTTTTAGGTCCAACATTTAAGTCTTTAATCCATCTTGAATTAATTTTTGTATAAGGTGCAAGGAAGGGATCCAGTTTCAGCTTTCTACTTATGGCTAGCCAGTTTTCCCAGCACCATTTATTAAATAGGAAATACTTTCCCCAGTCTTGTTTTTGTCATGTTAATCAAAGATCAGGTGGTTGTAGATGTGTGGTATTATTTGTGAGGGCTCTGTTCTGTTCCATTGGTCCATATCTCTGTTTTGGTACCAGTACCATGCTGTTTTGGTTACTGTAGCCTTGCAGTATAGTTTGAAGTCAGGTAGCGTGATGCCTACAGCTTTGTTCTTTTAGCTTAGGATTGTCTTGGCAATGTGGGGTCTTTTTTGGTTCCATATGAACTTCAAAGTAGTTTTTTTCCAATTCTGTGAAGAAGGGCATTGGTAGCTTAATGGGGATGGCATTGAATCTATAAATTACCTTGGGCAGTATGGCCATTTTCACTATATTGATTTTTCCTAGCCATGAGCATGGAATGTTCTTCCATTTGATTGTGTCCTCTCTTATTTCCTTGATCAGTGGTTTGTAGTTCTTCTTGAAGAGGTCCTTTACATCCCTTATAAGCTGGATTCCTAGGTATTTTATTCTCTTTGAAGCTATTGTGAATGGGAGTTCAAAATGATTGGACCCTCTGTTTGTCTGTTATTGATATATAAGAATGCTTATGATTTTTGCACATTGATTTTGTATCCTGAGACTTTGCTGAGGTTGCTTATCAGCATAAGGAGATTTTGGGCTGAGACAATGGGGTTTTCTAAATGTACAATCATGTCATCTGCTAACAGGGACAATTTGACTTCTTCTTTTCCTAATTGAATACCCTTTATTTCTTTTTCCTGCCTGATTGCCCTGGCCAGAACTTCCAACACTATGTTGAATAAGAGTGGTGAGAGAAGGCATCCCTGTCTTCTGCCAGTTTTCAAGGGAATGCTTCCAGTTTTTGCCCATTCGGTATGATATTGGCTGTGGATTTGTCATAAATAACTGTTATTATTTTGAGATACATCCCATCAATACCAAATTTATTGAGAGTTTTTAGCATGAAGGGCTATTGAATTTTGTCAAAGGCCTTTTCTGCATCTATTGAGATAATCATGTGGTTTTTGTCTTTGGTTCTGTTTTTATGCTGGATTATGTTGATTGATTTGCATATGTTGAACCAGCCTTGCATCCCAGGGATGAAACCCACTTGATCATGGTGGATAAGCTTTTTGATGCTGCTGGATTTGGTTTACCAGTATTTTATTGAGGATATTTGCATCAGTGTTCATCAGGGATATTGGTCTAAAATTATCTTTTTCTGTTGTGTCTCTGCCAAGCTTTTGTATCAGAATGATGCTGGCCTCATACAATGAGTTAGGGAGGATTCACTCTTTTTCTATTGACCGGAATAGTTTCAGAAGGAATGGTGCCAGCTCCTCCTTGTACCTCTGGTACAATTCAGCTATGAGTCCATCTGGTCCTGGACTTTTTTTGGTTGCTAGGCTCTTAATTATTGCCTCAATTTCAGAGCCTGTCATTTGTCTATTCAGGGATTCAACTTCTTCCTGCTTTAGTCTTGGGAGGGTGTATGTGTCCAGGAATTTATTCATTTATTCTAGATTTTCTAGTTTATTTGTGTAGAGGTGTTTGTAGTATTCTCTGATGGTAGTTTGTATTTCTGTGGGGTTGGTGGTGATATCCCCTTTATCATTTTTTATTGCATCTATTTGGTTCTCTCTTTTCTTCTTTTTTAGTCTTGCTAGCAGTCTATCAATTTTGTTGATGTTTTCAAAAAACCAGCTCCTGGATTCATTGATTTTTTGGAGGGTTTTTTGTGTCTCTATCTCCTTCAGTTCTGCTCTGATCTTTGTTATTTCTTGCCTTCTGCTAGCTTTTGAATGTGTTTGCTCTTGCTTCTCTAGTTCTTTTAATTGTGATGTTAGAGTGGCAATTTTAGATATTTCCTGCTTTCTCTTGTGGGCATTTAGTGTTATAAATTTCTCTCTACACATTGCTTTAAATATGTCTCAGAGATTCTTGTATCTTTGTGTCTTTGTTCTCATTGGTTTCAAAGAACATCTTTATTTCTGACTTCATTTCATTGTGTACCCAGTAGTTATTCAGGAGCAGGTTTAGTTTCCATGTGGTTGAGCGGTTTTGAGTGAGTTTGTTAATCCTGAGTTCTACTTTGATTGCACTATAGTCTGGGAGACAATTTGTTATAATTTCTGTCCTTTTACATTTGCTGAGGAGTGCTTTACTTCCAACTATGTGGTCAATTTTGGAATAAGTGTGATGTGTTGCTGAGAAGAATGTATAATCTGTTGATTTTGGATGGAGAGTTCTGTAGATGTCTATTAGGTCTGCTTGGTGCAGAGCTGAGTTCAATTCCTGGATATCTTTGTTAACTTTCTGGCTCGTTGATCTGTCTGATGTTGACAGTGGGGTGTTAAAGTCTCCCATTTTTATTGTGTGGGAGTCTAAGTCTTTGTAGGTCCCTAAGGACTTGCTTTATGAATCTGGATACTCCTGTATTGGGTGCATATGTATTTAGGATAGTTAGCTCTTCTTGCTGAATTTATCCCTTTACCATTATGAAATGGCCTTCTTTGTCTCTTTTGATCTTTGTTGGTTTAAAGTCTGTTTTATCAGAGACTAGGATTGCAACCCCTGCCTTTTTTTGTTTTCCATTTGCTTGGTAGATCTTCCTCCATCCCTTGATTTTGAGCCTATGTGTGTCTCTGCATGTGAGATGGATCTCTGAATACAGCACACTGATGGGTCTTGACTCTTTATCCAATTTGCCAGTCTGTGTCTTTTAATTGGGGCATTAGGCCATTTACATTTAAGGTTAATATTGTTATATGTTAATTTGATCCTGTCATCATGATGTTAGCTGGTTATTTTGCTTGTTAGTTGATGCAGTTTCTTCCTAGCATCAATGATCTTTACAACTTGGCATGTTTTTGCAGTGGCTGGTACTGGTTGTTCCTTTCCATGTTTACTCCTTCCTTCAGGAACTCTTGTAAGGCAGGCCTGGTGGTAACAAAATCTCTCAACATTTGCTTGTCTGTAAAGGATTTTATTTCTCCTTCACTTACGCAGCTTAGTTTGATGAAATTCTGGGTTGAAAATTCTTTTCTTTAAGAATGTTGAATATTGGCCCTCACTCTCTTCTGGCTTGTAGAGTTTCTGCCAAAAGATCTACTGTTAGTCTGATGGGCTTCCCTTTGTGGGTAACACCGTCCTTTCTCTCTGGCTACCCTTAACATTTTTTCCTTCATTTCAACCTTGGTGAATCTGACAGTTATGTTTCTTGGGGTTGCTCTTCTTGAGGAGTATCGTTGTGGTCTCTGTTTTTCCTTAATTTGAATGTTGGTCTGCTTTGCTAGGTTGGGGAAGTTCTCCTGGATAATACCCTGAAGAGTGTTTTCCAGCTTGGTTCCATTCTCCCCATCACTTTCAGGTACACCAATCAGACGTAGATTTGGTCTTTTCACATAATCCCATATTTCTTGGAGGATTTGTTCATTTCTTTTTACTCTTTTTTCTCTAAACTTCTCTTCTCTCTTCATTTCATTAATTTGATCTTCAATCACTGATACCCTTTCTTGTAGTTGATCAAATCAGCTACTGAAGCTTGTGCATTCATCACGTAGTTCCTGTGCCATGGTTTTCAGCTCCATCAGGTCATTTAAGGTCTTTTCTACACTGTTTATTCTAGTTAGCCATTCATCTAATCTTTTTTCAAGGTTTTTAGCTTCTTTGCGATGGGTTCGAACTTTCTCCTTTAGCTTGGAGAAGTTTGATCGCCTGAAGCCTTCTTCTCTCAACCCGTCAAAGTCATTCTCCATCCAGCTTTGTTCCGTTGCTGGAGAGGAGCTGCATTCCTTTGGAGGAGGAGAGGCACTCTCATTTTTAGAATTTTCAGCTTTTCTGCTCTGTTTTTTCCCCATCTTTGTGGTTTTATCTACCTTTGGTCTTTGATGATGGTGATTTACAGATGTGGTTTTGGTGTGGATGTCCTTTCTGTTTGTTAGTTTTCATTCTCACAGTCAGGACCGTCAGCTGCAGGTCTGTTCGAGTTTGTTGGAGGTCCACTCCAGACCCTGTTTGCTTGAGTATTCACATCGGAGGCTGCAGAACAACGAATATTTCTGAACAGCAAATGTTGCTGCCTGATTGTTTCTTTGGAAGCTTCGTCTCAGAGGGGTACCCGCCCCTGTGAGGTGTCAGTCTGCCCCCATTGGGGGGTGCCTCCCAGTTAGACTACTCGGGGATCAGGGACCCACTTGAGGAGGCAGTCTGTCCTTTCTCAGATCTCAAACTCCATGCTGGGAGAACCACTACTCTCTTCAAAGCTTTCAGACAGGTACATTTAAATCTGCAGAGTTTTCTGCTGCCATTTGTTCGACTATGCCCTGCCCCCAGAAGTGGAGTGGACAGAGGCAGGCAGGCCTCCTTGAGCTGCAGTGGGCTCCACCCAGTTCAAGCTTCCAGACAGCTTTGTTTACCTACTCAAACCTCAGCAATGGCGGGCGCCCCTCCCCCAACCTCGCTGCTGCATTGCAGTTCGATCTCAGACTGCTGTGCTAGCAATGAGCAGGCTCCGTGGGCATGGGATCCTCCCAGCCAGGAGCGGGATATAATCTCCTGGTGTGCTGTTTGCTAAGACCATTGGAAAAGCACAGTATTAGGGTGGGAGTGACCCGATTTTTCTGGGTGCTGTCTGTCACCGCTTCCCTTGGCTAGAAAAGGGAGGAATTGCCTGACCCCTTGCACTTCCCGGGTGGGGCGATGCCTGCCCTGCTTCAGCTCACATTCGGTGGGCTGCACCCACTGTCCTGCCCCCACTGTCCGACAAGCCCCAGTGAGATGAACCCGGTACCTCAGTTGGAAATGCAGAAATCACCCATCTTCTGCGTTGCTCACGCTGGGAGCTGTAGACTGGAGCTCTTCCTATTTGGCCATCTTGGAACTGCCCCAATAATTCTTAAAATAAGTTAGGAACTCATACTTCTCTTAAATAATGAGATGTATATTGGGCAGTCCAGACATAAAGTAGCCACTCGATGACATTGATTTCCCATTTGTTTCCATGTATGCGTTCTGCCATCTTTAGGCTACCATACTTTAGGTGACCTATGTTTATGAAATAGCCACTAGGATGCCCACCATCCCATTTGCCTTTCAGTAGAAAAAAAAAAAAAAAAAAAAAAGACAAAATGGCATATGCTAGTTGAGTCCTAACCCCCAGCTCCCTTTAAGATTCCAGTTGTCATGACCAAAAACTACTGTTAAAGGTCTTTAGCTGGGACTAACCAGTTATAAGGCTAGTCCCACTTGTCTAGGGGGCCAGAAATTGCAGTTTTCTTTGCCAGTGCATTTCATTTCCAGAAAAATCAGCTTTCTGTTGTTAAGGAGAAAGACAAGAATGGATAAAATATAGGCAAATAGCAGTATCTGCCACAAGGATTAGGGACAATAATTAGGTAAATCAGAATAAATGATAAAAGAAAAATATTTGTGGAATGGGGTAAAGGAGATTAGCTTACTTGGCATGGAGTTCAAGGCCTCTGATGGCCAAGATATGTACAGACAGGCGAAAGCAGTAGCTGGGCAGGTCTGCCAATTTGTTGATATAATCCAAGCAAATAGGACATTTTGGTAGAGGAAATATTAGCTCTAGAAAAGACCATGTTTGCTGTGCTAATGTGAGTAGTTCAGTTTGAGATGATAAGAATCTGGTCATGGAATTTTATTCCCTGTGCAGCTAGTAACTTACTCCTCATCATAATTATATTTATATCTTATTTTTTATTTTAATTTTTTGTCCAGGTCCAGAGGAAACTAAAACATAAAAACCAAATTTTTCATTCAGGAGTTATTAATAAATTTGCTATGAAGTTTTGGCATGTTTTCTAAAAGTAAAATGAATTAAACACATTTCCTGAAAAATTATTTACCATCCATCCACATATAACAATGTTGCTCAATTTCAGACGTATAAGTAACAAAGACAAAAGTAAAACCCATTTCTCTTTCAAGCCAAGTCTATGTATTTACCCACTAAACTATACTAAAATCTCTTCACCACTTCACTGTACCGTGTCATTAATGGGTATGAAATGACTAGATGAGTAAAGTGGGTCAAACTAACTGCACATGACTAGAAGCACATGGAAAACCATGTTTAAACCTGGGCAGTCATCACTATGAACATTATTAGCAAACTGCTAAGCAATTCAGATGGAAAAAGGTCTTAAACTACAAATGTATATATATATATATATATATGAAGACCATTTGTGAAAAAGCAAATAGAATTACTTGGCTTGTCTCAAATGACAACTGAGTTTGGCTACTGATACATTAGCTTGACACTTAAAATCATCAGTGGTACCCTGGGACATCATGAGTATTTGTCTGGGGTTATGTAAGCAATCTAGACAGTTATCTTTATTTATATTGAACTTTGTTTATTTATAACAAGAGTACATTTAAAGGATTAGGTGTTAGGCCAACTCCTCACATTTTCACTACTTTTGACCTTATACCATTTCAATAAAATATCTAGTTGATTGGCATTTTCAGAGCTTTAGTGAGAACAGAAAGTATGCTATAAAGAGTGGTGCTTTCAAAGCATGGTTATCATTCCACTGTCACCAGGCTCATATGGGTGCTTGAAACAAAAGCCAGTTAATAAACCCTGGTCTAAATATACTAAATAATAATATCTACAAGTGGACACCAGCAATTTGAATTTCTTACAGCTCACAAGATGATTCTTAGTACTCTAAAGATTGAGAAATGTTGGTATTAAGGATGGACATTCATCTGTTACTTGTTCATTGCCTTTACATGATGGCAAATATGGGCATTCAAGCCCCTTTCCCAGTCTTGCACACCAATAGGCAGTGTCACTAGTTAACATGGCACCCTTGACTACTGAACTCAGGTTAAGTCTTAGAGTCCTTTTCAAAACTATACTCTACTCATCATCCCTTATATGTTGGTACATGAGTTGAATCATACCTGTCAACTTAACGCTGATAGTTATTAAAAAAAATATTGATAGAACTTGCCTAAATAAAATGTCTACTGTGCACTTACATTCCTTTGGTGAAGGGTACAATTATTAAGCTCTTTAATAGTCTCCAAACTTAAAGAGATGAATAAAGTTTTAATTTTTATTTTATTTATTGGTAATAAATGAACATTTACCCCTAGCCTAAATGTTGAGACTAAGCTCATTGAAACAGCTGTAGCCAGTTGTCAGCTAAATTCTCTTTACTATTAATCGGAAACATGCTCCTGAGTCTGTGGAAAGTAGACAGTGTTAGACAAAAGTAAAACTTCTATATTTATTAAAGTCAGATAAGCCTATATAAGTCTTTTGATTTTAATAGATTAGGTAATTTCATTGCTACTGACATGTAAAATAAATATACACAATGGGATATATTTGTCGTGCTTTGAGAGATATGACTCTAAAAGTAAATTATGTGATTTTGATACCTAAATATCAGTTATATTAATTTAAAGCACTTAAGAGCTTGAAATTGAATAACATAATTCTTCTCAACAGATTGTGAAGTAGGAAACCTAAGCGAAGTCAAGGTCAACAATCAATATGAATTATTTATCATCCTCCATACTCATAATACAAAGAAATATCATATTGCTCAAGTTTACTTTATACCAACTGCATTTAGATTTTTAGGATTATTATTATTTTAAATGTGCAACTTAGGAAATGTCTAAGACTTATATGTACATCAAGAAAAGACTTATATGTACATTAATAAAAGATAGGAATAATATTATTTTGAAAGTGTTATTTTTTAATATCTCAAAAATACATTAAAAAATGACAGATCTTAGATGTATGGTGGTTCTTTCATTTGTGCCTTACTCCATTTCTATAACTGTGTACCTAGATAATAAGTTCTATGGAACTTTTAACAGCTTTCTAATAATACTTTCAGCAGAAATTATTAGGTTGGTGCAAACATTTTTGCCAAGGGCAAAAACTGCAATTATGTTTGCACCAACTTAATAGCAAAGTTGTTTTATGCGGTTCGGTATTAAGAATGCTAACTGCTACGTTTCCATCCCCATTCTTTTAGAACTCACAAATTCTTAGTGATTGCCCTACTGTCAAATCCAGGAGTGGGCCTTGGCTTATGCTGATTACTCGGTCCCAGGGTACGTTATAGGTTATAGTGGTTGGTCACATAAGAGTGTGTGGTCCAATATGACCATTAAGAATAGCAATAGTTTTTTTTTTTTTTTGTTTGTTTGTTTTTTTTAACAAGTTATCTACTTGCTCTGGATATAAAGTTTTTTGTCATCTACTTTTATAACACTCTAGATAAAACTTGAGGAAATAAACCATCATTTAAGATAAGAAACATAATTTATAATTTTATTTTGGAGTGAGAATATGTTAGAGTCTGTATTAGTTAATATTCTAGGTTCTACAACAAAGTAAAAAAAATGTATGTATTTTTGTGTGTGTGTGTATCTGTGTGAAGTATGCTTTGTTCCGAATAGTGACAGGTGATGGAAAAACTAGGCTGGAAATGAGTATAGGAAGTACAGGCAGAATTAATCTTTAAATGGGGGTATGAGTAAGATGAATTTGGTCTCGACAGGCCAAAAATTTTACTACAGTAACTGGAAAAGAAAATAATAAATTGTATTAAAAAATGTGTTTCTAAAGACAACAGAGACTAAAGGAAGCAACAAGGACTTAATGAGTTAAAATTTCAGAGAAATAAAAGTCTTTTGAAATGAGCTAATGATTGCCAGCTATTTTTTTCCTCCATTTTCTAGATCAGCTACAAGCTATTTCTATTCGCCTGAGTAGACAAACTGAAAGGAAATAACAAGATAGTAGATATTTGGCCATCTTGTGGGGCTACCTTCACACAGTGGAAACTCAAAATTCTGGTAATTAATTTCTTGGAAATGAATCACCCCAATATTTGGTTAAATTTAAACTTAATCTTAAAATAGAAGCAATAATTTTATTTTCTTTTATACTTTTATTGGTACAAACATTCTGGAAGTTTTCAGCTTGGTGATTCTGGCCCAGAGTCCCTCAGTTGGCTGCAGTCAGCTGTGACTGGAGCTGCACCAGTGGAGAGATGGAATAATTGAGGACTAGATCTCTCTCTCTCTCTCTCTCTCTCTCTCTCTGTCTCTCTCTCTCGATCCATGGGTCTCAGAGCTTCCCCAGGTCATCTCTCTCTATGTGGTCTCAGGGCCATCAGATTGCTAGCATGGCAGCTGAAGGGAGTAGAAATAAAAGTATACCAGCAAGAAAGGCAGATGTTGAGTCACTTTTTATGACCTAGCCTTGGAAGTCAGTGGCTCACTTCCATCACAGTCTGTTGGTTGAAACAGAAGCTTACACAGTTTGTAGGGAAGGGACATAAATCTTAGCTCTCAATGGAAATGATAAGAAAGGTTGAATGAAAGCCCCCAGGGAGTCACTTTAAAACCAGGGACTACACTCAAACATTTTAACTGAAATGGGAGTTGGGAGGTTGACTGTTTGGAGAACCACACTGGAGGCATTGTTAACTTCCCCTGGTTATTTTAGGCCATGCTTGGTGCTCCTGCAAAATTGTCAATACCATTTTGTATATACCATATACAATCAGGGGGCTGTATTTTCTATGTGTAACCAGACATTAACTTGCTTCCCTCCCCAAAACATGGTGATCTGAAACTTAGGGTGGTCATAAGAGACCACCCTAAGGAAACACTACCAGTAAATCATACATTCCTCAAGACAACCTGAGTATCTCTCCAAAAGACAGCTGCCATTGGTTCCTATAGTCCTAAAGGAAGACTCCTAGAAGAATGTGTGTGTGTTCATGTGTGTGAATGTGTAAATATCAACCCCTTCTTCTCCCATTCTCCAAACAAAACTCTTAAAAATAATTGCTTGATTACTTGGAGCTTAAAACACATTCTCCTAGAAACATGCTATTAAAATGATAGTCACAAAATACAAGACATGTATCCATTGAAGTAAATCAGTCCCTACCTAATACCAGGTAACTTGGTTTGTTGTGGTCAAGGAGCCCTGTTGCATAAGGGAGAGAAAACGATGGAAAAGGTTATTTTCAGCATCCTGAATGCAAGACGGGCCACTGAAAAGAATTCAAAATATATCCAACTCATCTTTAGCACTCAGGACCAGGAGAAAGGTGAGGCAAATAAGACACAAAATTTAGGAGCTCACCAGAAAATGTAGTAATCAAATAAATAATAGTTATTGTGATATTATTATTTTAAGGAATCATATTGGCAAACTAATCTGACACTTGTTTCACAAAGTGGGCTGGACACTTGTTTTCGTAAATAAAATTTATCCTAACGACATGCATGCATTTCTTTTTCATCTCCTGAAAGCCAAATATTCTGTTTGTTTAGCATTTTATATTGTTCTAATAATTTTACTAGCACAACTGTTATTGGAGGGTAATGACTAAGAAATATTATATTTATGCACCCCTTTAATTACTTTAATATTTGGACTTTGCTGGATATCAAATTGAAGTATACATTTTAAGACATTTTCAGAGGAAGATAGATTTCCCCTGGGCCTAACCAGTGGAATAGGAATATTTGGATTTAAGCACATAGAGAAGTCAGTCCTACCTTTGAGTCTGTACATTACTCAATGGTTCAAATTATTTTTTCAGGTTCTAATACTTTCCAGCTGCTGTTTCTGAACTCACCTACTTTCTAAAAACAGGAGTTCATGTGTGAGTTGTTGTTTTGTTTTCAGCATTTATCATGACAAAGGCAGCAGCAACATCTCTGCAGTGAGGAGTGAGAAAAAGGGCATGGCATGAGTCATGGTTGGAGATGACTCTTCATAATTTAGGAGTTTATTTGGATAAGGCCTATATACAACATCCATTTCTACTGCAGTTCAGTGGGGCTGAAGGAGTGTGAATTATTGAATGGAAATCCACGTTGATGTTACTTATGTAGACAATCCAGTGAGTGCAGGTTTGCTGTACAGTATTTCCATTGTAAAACTAATATTTCCTCCATGGCTAATGACACAGGCAAGAAATGTCATGAAATGCTGCTTGGCAAACAAAAATGAGAGGCCTTATATTTCTCTATTACTAAAGATTTGTTACTTTCAATACTAAAAGAGTTACTACATTAATATTAGGGAAATGATATCCTATGAGTTCTTGTTTCTAAAATTGTCAGAGCCTCATACATTCTTACTCAGATTATTACATTTATATTGGATTGTAAAATAACCATCCTGGAGACAAGTGGTAAAATAATTTTTAAAGTGCAAAGACTTATATTACATGTCAAGTGATTATTTTCAGGGAGCAAAAATCAAATTCTATCTGCTGCGCAGCAGGATAGAATTTTATGATAATAGAAAACACTTGCAAACAAATCTTACTATAGTTTTAAAAAATTAGACAGTTCTCTGCCTCTGAACATTGCCTTTATAAATGATCCATGAATGGCTGCTGCCAACATCCTCTGTACTGACTTCTCTCATCCTCTCATTTCCCTTTCTCATTTTCACTTAATTTCAGCTGCTTATGATGTTTATAAGATGTATAGATGCTGTAGCTCTTGGAAAGTGACATATCTGGAACACAGACTAGAACAGTGCACATCCTTGAATTACATTATTTTGCTCACCCTATTCCAGTGGCTGAAACTATAGATTGGAAAACAAACAAACAAAAATTCCCCAGTTCTAAAAAAATTCGCAGGGCAATTTGTGAAGAGACACAGCACTCCCGATTGAGGAAGTAGGGGTATTTCATGTTCCTAGAAACGAAAAACTTGTATCAGACCAAGAAAACAATATTAAATGTTTGTAGTTACTTCTTAAGATGAGTGAAAATGAAAAACTCCAGTTAGTCATAGAAAGCAAGACCAAGCAGCCAGGTAGGGACCAGCAACATTAGCCTCACTTAAGGATCTGGGGTTGATACAGTTGTGACTCAGTCTATCACATCCACACCCCCCTCTTGCTAGGAGTAATGCTTTTCCCTATCATCAGATTGCCCCTTGAATTAGTCCAGTGCTGTCGTATGTGTGTGTCTGTGCAGAGGGCCACAGGAACAGGGTAGATTTCATTAGAAGGAGTAGATAGAAACTCATAATTACTTGGACACAAGAAAGGACCTTTCCTAGTTCACTTGGTCACAGTGAAGATGAACATTATAAGGCAGTCTGCACCAGTGAGGATTCTTATCCTATGGAAGGAAAGTTAAGAAGGGTCACTAAGTCAGGGAATGATGACCCCATATAAGAAAATACTTGATAAACAAGGCATTCTAATCATTCATTCAGCCAACAATTAATTGTTAAGAAATTACTGTATTTCAAGCATTTTTCAGGCCCTAGGGTATTAACAAAAGCAGCAAAAACAAACAAAAATTCATGCCTGTTGAGAACTTTCATTCTCTCATGGGGAAAAGATATTTTTTCAGAAATCCTTTTATACATGGAAGTATCTGTATTTACAATAAATTTCTTGACAAATTCATTTACAGTAGAAGATATATTACAAAAATATCTAAGTTCTGTTAACTGAGAGAGAAGGAAAGAGAAGTAAGGCAGCTTTTGCAAAAGATTGTCTGCATTGCTATCCCAAAGACCTTTTAACATTTAATATAGTCCAAATTTCACTAAATGTTTCTATGTGTGTAGACTTTTATTATGAAAGTCAACAAAAGGACCAAGCTTTAAATCTGGGTGACATAAAGAAAATCTGAGACAACCTATGGCTACCAGGTTACCCAAGAACAGGTGACTAAACTTCAAAATCGAAAAAGCACAACTGCTATAGTGGAGTCCATCTGCCCACACAGTAGTATCAGGACAATGCCTTTCCCTGATGAGTTGGATGACTCACCAATAAAACATTTTAGGGCAGACTAGGTCAACTCTGCTTTAGTCATTGTAACTACAGCACCATTGTCCCCATCCCACCATGTATTTTGTTCAGTAATTCTTCAAAGATATTGAAGTATTGTGACCAAAACCTTTTCTCTATTTTAGGGTATATGTGTAATTACTGTTACAGAAATAAATTTTATTGAGTATATTGAAGGTATGCAATATAATGTTATAAGATACCACCATATATATATAGTAACACATATATATAGTAAAATGAAACAGTGAAACAAACATTTCCAACATCTCTCCTAGTTACCCATTTCTCCCCCTGTGGCTAGAGCAGCTGTAATCTACTAATGCAGCAAAAATCCTGATTACAAAATGTAATTATTAACAATAGTCTTCATGCTGTACAGTAGATCTTTTGGTTTGCTCATCCTACAAATATCTACCATTTCTTAACTTGTAAAAATATTATTTTCAAATATTAAGTTTTCCATAAGCTTCAGTGTAGTTTTCTTCATACAAATGATAGAAATTTAAAATTAGATTCTTTTGACTAAATAGCACAGGTGACAATTTAATCTTCTGAAGAAGATTAATCTTCCAAAAGAGATGAAGACCTTTTGGAAGTAAGGCAAGGTTTTAGGTTTTATACATAATGTGATAGACCTACAAATTACTTAAATATTATTTGCTCATTTGTAAAAAGGTATATTTTTATTATATTATTGTTACTACTTCTGTCAGGATTTGAATTTGTCTTTATTGTAAATACAGGTTCTCTGACTCTGTTCTCAGAAATCTGATTTTGAAAGCTTAGGATTATTCCTATTAAGAAATTTCCCAATTAATTTCTGACGTAGGTAGCTTTAACACAGTTCAGGCATACACAATTTAGATATACAGAAATTCCAATGATTCACTTAAAATTATGAAAATGCATATTAGGCCGGGCGTGGTGGCTCATACCTGTAATCCCAGCAATTTGGGAGGCCCAGTTGGGCGGATCACGAGGACAGGCGTTCAATACCAGCCTGATCAATACGGTGAAACCTCGTCTCTACTAAAAATACAAATGTTAGCCAGGTGTGGTATAGTGATGCATGCCTGTAATCCCAGTTACTTGAGAGGTTGAGGCAGGAGAATCGCTTGAACCCGGCAGGCGGAGGTTGAAGTGAGATTGTGCCACTTCACTCCAGCCTGGGCGACATAGCAAGACTCCAACTTAAAAAAAAAAAAAAAAAAACCTTCAAAAAAAAGAAAACGAAAAAATAAAAATCTTAGAGCATTAGCAGATGGAGAAAGAACAGTGGAAACAGCAGAAATAAGGACAGCATAAACTTCCAATGAGTTATATAAATTATATTTGATGATTGAAATAAACTGTAACACCATCTGATGGTATTAAGTAGGGAAGATAAAGTGACTAAATGCAAGTGATAGTTTCATATTTCACTTGAAATTGTAAAAATACCAGTAGAGTTTGATAAGCCACATGTATATAATATATTACTAAAATCAACAACTACAAAAGCAATGCAAAGATAAAAACTCAAAAGCACCATAAATTAGTTAAGATCAGATTCTAGCAAATGTTTGAGTAGCCCAAAGAAAGGCAAGAAAGAGAAACAAACATAAAGCAAATAATAAAATTGCAAAATTAAGATGCAGAAGATCAACAATTATCTTTAATGTAAATAGTCTAAATACACTGGTTAAAAGACAGATATGCATAGTGTTGACTAAAAAATACTCACCTATATGTTGTTTATAAGAAACTCTTCAAATTTAATGATATAGATAAGCCAAAAGTGAAAGGATGGCAAAAGGTGTATCATGCAAACATTAATGAAGAGGAAAGCACAATTGGCTATATTAATATTTGATAAAGTAGATTTCAGAGGAAATAAAATTACTAAAAAAGAGGGACATTATATAATTAATAAAGAATTGATATGGTATGAAGACAAATAATCGTAAATGTGTGCAAAACACAGAGCTTCAAAATGTATGAAGAAAAAAACTGACATAAAATGACCTTACCGTCAAAAGCAATCTATACATTCAATGCAATTCCCATAAATACCATCACCATTCCTCAAAGAACTAGAAAAAAAAAATCCTAAAATTCATATATAACTGAAAAAGACCACACATAGTCAGAACAAGACTAAGCAAAATAACAAATCTTGAGGCATCATATTGCCTGACTTCAAACTATACTATAAGGCGATAGTTACCAAAACAGCATGGTACTGGTATTACAAACAAGCACAGAGACCAATGAAACAGAATGGAGAACCCAGAAACAAAGCCAAATTCTTACAGCCAACTGATCTTCAACAAAGCAAACAAAAACATAAAGTGAGGAAAGAACACCCTATTCAACAAATGATACTGTGATAATTGGCAAGTCACATGTAGAAGAATGAAACTGAATCCTCGTATCTCACTTTATACAAAAATCAACTCATGATGGATCAAAGACATAAATCTAAGTCCTGAAATGATAACATTGTAAAAACTTTTCTAGACATTGGCTTAGGCAAAGAGTTCATGACCAAAAACCCAAAAGCAATTGCAACAAAGATAAATAGATGGGACTTAGTTAAACTAAAAAATTTCTGCACAGCAAAAGACATAATCAGCAGAGTTAACACACAACTTACAAAGTGCGAGAAAATCTATGCATCCAACAAAAGGCTAATATCCAAAATCTACAAAGAACTCAAACAAATTATCAAGAAAAAAAAAATCCCATCAAAAAGTGAATAAGGACATGAATAGATGATTCTTAAAAGAAGATACACAAATGGTCAACAAACATGTGAAAAAATGTTCAATGTCACTAAATATTAGGAAATATCCTAGGAATACATTTAAATAGGGAGGTGAAAAATCTCTACAAAGGAGAACAATAAACCAGTACTCAAAGAAATCAGAGATGAGAAAAACAAGAGGAAAATATTTCATGCTCATGGATATGAAGAATCAATACATTCAATGCTATGCCTATTAAACTGCCATTGACATTGTTCATGGAACTAGAAAAAAGTATTTTAAAATTCATATGGAACCAAAATAGGTTTCTAATAACCAAGGCAGTTCTAAGTCAAATGAGTAAAGCTAGAAGAAGTAGCATGCTATCAGATTTCAAACTATACTATCGGGTTCCAGTAACCTAAACAACATGCTACTGATATAAAAACAGATACACAGACCACTGGAACAGAACAGAGAACCCAGAAATAAGACTGCACACCTACAATGATCTGATCTTCAACAAATCTGACAAAAACAAGCAATGGGGAAAGGATTCTCTATTCAATAAATGGTGCTGGAATAACTGGCTAGCCATATGCAGAAGATAAAAACTGGACCCTTCTTTCCAGTTTGTGTGTGTGTGTGTGTGTGTGTGTGTGTGTGTGTGTGTGTATATATATATAAATTTCTGGGGTACCTATGCAGGACATGCAGGTTTGTTACATTGGTATACATGTGCCATGGTGGGTTACTGTACCCATCAACCTGTCATTTACATTAGGTATTACTCCTAATGCTATCCCTCCCCTAGCCCCCCACCCCTGACAGATCCCAGTGTGTGATGGTCCTCTTACTGTGACCATGTGTTCTCATCATTCAACTCCCACTTATGAGTGAGAACATGCGGTGTTTGGTTTTATGTTCTTGTGTTAGTTTGGTAAGAATGATGCTTTCCAGCTTCATCCATGTCCCCTCAAAGGACATGAACTCATCCTTTTTTACGATTGCACAGTATTCTATGTATATGTGCGACGTTTTCTTTACTCAGTCTATTATTGATGGGCATTTGGGTTGGTTCCAAGTCTTTGCTGTTTTGAACAGTGCTGCAATAAACATACATGTGCTTGTGTCTTTATAGTAGAATGATTTATAATCCTTTGGATATATACTCAGTAATAGGATTGCTAGGTCAAATGGTATCTCTAGTTCTAGATCCTTGAGGAATTGCCACGCTGTCTTCCACAATGTTTGAACTAATTTACACTCCCACCAACAGTGTAAAAGCTTTCCTATTTCTCCACATCCTCTCCAGCATCTGTTGTTTCCTGACTTTTTAATGATCGCCATCTTAACTGGCATGAGATCGTATCTCATTGTGGTTTTGATCTGCATTTCTCTAATGACCAGGGATGATGAGGTTTTTTTCATATGTTTATTGGCTGCACAAATACCTTCTTTTGAGAAGTGTCTGTTCATATCCTTTGCCTATTTCTTGATGGGATTGTTTGTTTTTTTTTCTTGTAAATTTGTTTAAGTTCTTTGTAGATTCTGAATGTTAGCCCTTTTTCAGATAGATAGATTGCAAAAATATTCTCCCATTCTGTAGGTTGCCTGTTCACTGTGATGATACTTTCTTTTGCTGTGCAGAAGCTCTTTAGTTTAATTAGATCCCATTTGTCAATTTTTGCTTTTGTTGCCATTGCTTTTGGTATTTTAGTTATGAAGACTTTGCCCATGTCCTGAATGGTGTTGCCTAGGTTTTCTTCTAGGGTTTTTATGGTTATAGGTCTTACATTTAAGTCTTTAATGCATCTTTCATTAATTTTGTATAAGGTGTAAGGAAGGGATCCAGTTTCAGCTTTCTGCATATAGCTAGCCAATTTTCCCAACACCATTTATTAAATAGGGAATCATTTCCCCATTGCTTGTTTTTGTCAGGTTTGTCAAAGATCAGATGGTTGTAGATGTGTGGTGTTGTTTCTGTGGCCTCTGTTCTATTCCATTGGTCTATATATCTGTTTTGGTACCAGTACCATGCTGTTTTTGTTACTGTAGCCTTGTAGTATAGTTTGAAGTCAGGTAGCGTGATGCCTCCAGCTTTGTTCTTTTGGCTTAGGACTGTCTTAACTATGCAGGCTTTTTTTTTGGTTCCATATGAAATTTAAAGTAGTTTTTTTCCAATTCTATGAAGAAAGTCAATGGTAGATTGATGGAGATAGCATTGAATCTGTAAACTACTTTGGGCAGTATGGCCTTTTTCAGGATATTGATTTTTCCTATCCATGAGTATGGAATGTTTGTTTTTCCATTTGTTTGTGTTCTCTCCTTTTTCCTTGAGCAGTGGTTTGTATTTCTCCTTGAAGAGTTCCATCACATCCCCTATAAGTTGTATTCCTAGGTATTTTATTCTCTTTGTAGCAATTGTGAGTGGGCATTGACTCATGATTTGGCTCTCTGTTTGTCTATTACTGATGTTTAGGAATGCTTGTGATTTTTGCACATTGATTTTGTATCCTGAGACTTTGCTGAAGTTGTTTATCAGCTTAAGGACATTTTGGGCCGAGACGATGGGGTTTTCTAAATATACAATCATATCATCTGCAAACACAGACAATTTGGCTTCCTCTTTTCCTAATTGAATAATCTTTATTGCTTTATCTTGCCTTATTGCCCTGGCCAGAACTTCTAACACTATGTTGAATAAGAGTGGTAAGAGAGGGCATCCTTGTCTTGTGCCAGTTTTCAAAAGGAATGCTTCCAGTTTCGTTACATTCTGTATGATATTGGCTGTGGGTTTGTCATAAATAGCTCTTATTATTTTGAGATATGTTCCATCAATAACTAGTTTATTAAGACTTTTTAGCATGAAGTGCTGTTGAATTTTGTCAAAGGTCTTTTTTGTATCTATTGAGATAATCATGTGGTTTTTGTTGTTGGTTCTGTTTATGTGATAGGTTATGTTTATTGATTTGCCTATTTTGAACCAGCGTTGCATCCCAGGGATGAAGCTGGGTTGACCCTAGTGGCTAAGCTTTTTAATGTGCTGTTGGATTCGATTTTCCAGTATTTTATTGAGGATTTTTCCGTTGATGATCATCGGGGATATTGGCCTGAAATTTTGTTTTGTTTTGTCTCTGCCAGGTTTTAGTATCAGAATGATGCTGGCCTCATAAAATGAGTTAGGGAGGAGTCCCTCTTTTTCAATCGTTTGGAATAGTTTCAGAAGGAATGGTACCAGCTCCTCTTTGCACCTCTGGTAGAATTCAGCTGTGAATCTGTCTGGTCCTGGACTTGTTTTGGTTGGTAGGCTATTAATTAATGCCTCAATTTCAGAACTTGTTATTGGTCTATTCCGGGATTCGACTTCTTCCTGGTTTAGTCTTCGGAGGGTGTGTGTGTCCAGAAATTCATCCATTTCTTCTAGGTTTTCTTGTTTATTTGCGTAGAGGTGTTTATGGTTTTCTCTGATGGTAGTCTGTATTTCTCAGGGATCGATGGTGATATCCCCTTTATCATTTTTTGTTGTGTCTATCAGATTCTTCTCTCTTTTCTTCTTTATTAGTCTGGCTAGTGGTCTATCTATTTTGTTGATCTTTTCAAAAAAACAGCTGCTGGAGTTTTTTGAAGTGTTTTTCATGTCTCTATCTCCTTCAGTTCTGCTCTGATCTTAGTTATTTCTCATCTTCCGCTAGCTTTTGAATTTGTTTGCTCTTGCTTTTCTGGTTTTTTAACTTGTGATGTTAGCATGCCAATTTTAGATCTCTCTTGTTTTCTCTTGTGGCCATTTATTACTATAAATTTCCCTCTACACACTGCTTTAAATGTGTCCCCTGGTACATTGTGTCTTTGTTCTTATTGGTTTCAAAGAACATCTTTATTTCTGCCTTCATTTCATTATTTACCATATAGTCATTTAGGAGCAGGTTGTTCAGTTTCCATGCAGTTGTGCCATTTTGAGTGAGTTTCTTAGTCCTGAGTTCTAATTTGATTGCACTGTGGCCTAAGATACTGTTTGTTATGATTTTTTATTTTATTCTTTTTGTGGCAATTGTGAATGAGAGTTTATTTCTGATTTGGCTTTCAGCTTGATGGGTGTTCATGTATAGGAATGCTAGTGATTTTTTTCACATTAATTTTATATACTGAAACCTGCTGAAGTTGTTTATCAGCTTAAGAAGCTTTTGGGCTGAGACTATGGGTTTTTCTAGCTATAGATCATGTTGTCTGCAAACAGAGATAGTTTGACTTCCCATCTTCCTATTTCAATGTACTTTATTTTTTTCTCTTGACTAATTGCCCTGGCCAGAACTTTCAATACTATGTTAAATAGGAATGGTGAAAGAGGACATTCTTGTCTTGTGCTGGTTTTCAAGGAGAATGCTTCTGGCTTTTGCCCACTCAGTATAATGTTGTCTGATATGTTTTGTCATACATGACTCTCATTGTTTTAAAGTATGTTCCTTTAATACCTACTTTATTAAGAGTTTTCAATATGAGGGGATGTTAAATTTTATTGAAAGCCTTTTATGTGTCTATTGAGACAATTGTGTGGTTTTGAACTTTAGATCTGTTTATGTGATGAATCACATTTATTTGCATGTATTGATCCAACCTTGCATCCCAGCATTAAAGCCTACTTGATCTTGATGGATAAGATTTTTGATGTGCTGCTGAAATTGGTTTGTCCATGTTTTGTTCATGATTTTTTCATTGATGTTCCTCAAAGATATTGGCTTGAAATTTTCTCTGTCTCTCTTTTTTTCTTATCTTTGCTAGGTTTTGGTATTAGAATGATGCTAGCCTCATAGAATGAGTTAGGGGACAGTCCTTCTTCCTTAAATTTTTGGAATAGTTTCAGTAGGAATGGTACCAGCTCTTCTTTGTATGTCTGGTAGAATTCAGCTGTAAATCCTTCTGCTTGTGAGCCTTGGTTGGTAGGGTTGATAGGGTATTTATTACTGCCTCATTTTCAGAGCTCATTATTGGTCTTTCAGGGATTCAGCTTTTTCCTGGTTCAATCTTGGGAGGGTGTATGTGTCCAGGAATTTATCTGTTTTTTTTTTTTTCCTAGATTCTCTAGTTTATGTGAATAGAGGTGTTTATAATATTTTGTGATGGATGTTTGTATTTCTTTTGGGTCAGTGGTAATATACCTCCTTCATTTGTGATTGTGTTTATTTGGATTTTCTCTCTTCTATATTAGTCTAGCTAACAGTCTATTTTATCATTTTTTTTTTCAGAAAAACAAACAAACAAACAAACAAAACAGCTCCTGGATTTGTTGATATTTTGAATGGGTTTTGGTGTCTCTATCTTTTTAAGTTGAGCTCTGATTTTGGTTATTTCTTGTCTTCTGTTAGCGTTTGGATTTGTTTGCCCTTGGATCGCTAGTTATTTTAGTTGTGATGTTAAGTTGTTAACTTGAGATATTTGTAACTTGTTGATGTGGGCATTTAAATGTGGGCATTAACTTTTTTGCTATCAATTTCCCTCTTAACAATTCCTTAGCTGTGTCTCAGAGGTTCTGGTATGTTGTATCTCTGTTCTCATTAGTTTCAAGGAACTTCTTGATTTCTGCCTTAATTTCATTACATACCCAAAAGTCATTCAGGAGTAGTTTATTCAATTTCCATGTAATTGCATGGTTTTAAGTGAATTTCTTAGTCCTTGGTTTCTAATTTGATTACACTGTGATCTGAGAGACTGTTATTTCAATTTTTTCACATTTGGTGAGGAGTGTTTTACTTTTCATATGTGAACAGTTTTAGAGTATGTGTCATGTGGTGATGAGAAGTGATGAGAAGGATGTATAGTGTGTCATTTTGGGTGGATATATATATAGTTCCATTTGATCCAGTGCTGATTTTAGGTCCTAAGTATCTTTGTTAATTTTCTGTCTCAGTGATCTGTCTAATATTGTCTGTGGGGTGTTAAAGTTACCCACCATTATTGTTTGGGAGTCTAAGTCTCTTTGAAGGTGTCTAAGAATTTGCTCTTTGAATATGGGTGCTCCTGTGTTGGGTGCATATATATTTACAATAGTTAGAGATTTTTCTTTGTTGAATTGAACCCTTTACCATTATGTAATGCCTTTCTTTGTCTTTTTTGATATTTGTCTATTTCAAATCTGTTTTGTCAGAAATTAGAATTTCAATCCCTGCTTTTTTTCTGTTTTCCATATACTTGGTAGATTTTTCTCCATCCTTTTATTTTGAGCCTATGTCTGCCATTGCTATGATTTGGGTCTCTTGAAGACAGCATGTTGATGGGTCTTGGTCCTTTAGCCAACTTACCACTTTGTGTCTTTTAATTGGTACATTAAGCCTATTTACATTTAAGGTTGATGTGATATGTGTGGATTTTATCCTGTCATCATAATGTTGACAGGTTATTTTGCAGACTTGCTTATGTGGTTGTTTTATAGTGTTACCGGTCTGTCTGTGTACTTCAGTCAGTTTTTGTAGTGGCTGGTAACGATCTTTCCTCTCCATATTTAGTGATTCCTTCGGGAGCTCTTGTAAGGAAAGTCTGGTGGTAATGAATTTCCTCAACATTTGCTTATCTGAAAAGGATGTTATTTTTCCTTTGCTTATGAAGTTTAGTTTGGCCAGATACGAAATTCTGGGTTGAAATTTCTTTTCTTTAAGAATGTTAAATATTGACCCCCAATTATCTTCTGGTTTGTATGATTTCAGCTGAGAGATCTGCTGTTAGTCTGATGGGTTTTCCTATGCTGGTGACCTGGCCTTTCTCTCTAGCTGCCCTTAACATTTTTTGTTTCATTTGCCCTTGGAGAATCTGATGATTATGTGAACTGGGGATGATCTTCTCATAGAGTATCTTATTGGAGTTCTCTTGATTTCCTGAATTTGAATGTCAGCCTCTCTAGCTAGGTTGGGGAAGTTCTTATGGATTATATCCTGAAATATGTCTCTTCCAAATTGGTGCCAGTCTTCTCATTTTTTTTCAGGTATACCAATCAGTCACAGATTTAGTCTTTTTACATGATTCCATATTTATAGGAGATTTAGTTCATTCTTTTTCTTCCTTTTTTCTCTATTCTTATCTACCTGTTATATTTTAGAAAGGTAGCCTTCAACTTCTGAGCTTTGTTACACTACTTGGTGTACTCTGTTATTAATACTTTTGATTGCATTATGACATTCTTGTAGTATGTTTTTCAGCTCAATGGGTCAGTTGCATTCTTCTCTATACTTGCTATTCTGTCAGCTCCTGCAGTGTTTTATCATGATTTTTAGCTTCCTTGCATTGGGTTACAACATCCACCTTTAGCTCAGTGAACTTCATTTCTATCCATATTTTGAATTCTACTTCTGTCATTTCAGCCATCTCAGCTCAGCCTGCTTCTGAACTCTTGCTGAAGAAGCAATGCAGCCACTTAGAGGAAAGAAGGTACTCTGACTTTTTGAGTGTTCAGTGTTCTTGCACTGATTCTTTGTCATCTTTGTGGGTTTATCTACCTTCAATCTTTGAGGCTGCCAGCTGTTGGATTTTTTTTTTCTTTTATTCTATTTGATGACCTTGAGGGTTTGATTGTGATATAAGGTGGGTTCTGCCACTGGGCCTCATTTCTGGAAGATTTTAGTGGGCCAACATTCAGATCCCAACTCCTAGACTGCATGTTCTAACTCTGGGGAACTTGTTTCGGGCCTCAACTTTGTTCTCTGGCTCTTTGAGAGTGGGAGTCTACTGCATTGGGGGGACCAAGGTGCAGAAGCCTGCAGCTGAGTGCTAGAGGATGTTGGGGTGCCTGCCTCCCTGCAGGCATTCACCACAGTGTCAGAGGCAAAGCAGTTGGTGTGAGGGTTGGGAGTGGAGGACACCTGCTGGAGAACTTGTATGCTGTTGCATTGGAGGTGGTGTTGGTTTGGGGTAAGTGCTGGGCAGTGCGGGTCTGGGTGCCTTCTCTGTGCCTTGCAACCAGGAGTGATCAGTCGGCGTGTGGGAGGATCCTCTGTTCTCTGTGCAGTGTTAGCACAAGTGTGGGGGTACTGGCAGGGCTGGAACTTGCTGGCTCTGTACCAATCAAGGCTTTGTCTGCAATGGCAGTCAACAAGGGTCAGGGATTGTACTGCACTCATACTTACTGGTAGGGCAAAACCTGCTTGTGCAGACACGTGGCAGCAAAGTAATGTAGGGAGTTTCTGAGGGCTCAGGAGAAGGTGCAGTATGGGGTTGGAGTGTGCAGGTTGGTGTGCAGCTGGAGGGGTCAGTCCCCTGGAGTTCCCCACTGGTCAGGCATGATCCAACAGCACAGAAGCAATGGTGTGGACCCCCAGGGGACCCAAGACTGTTCTGTAAGCAAGCATGGCCAGGCTGAGGACCCAGGAGAGCCCAGCAAACCAAGAGTTCTCGGGTCAAATCAGCCCTCTCTGATGTGCAAGACTACCCTGCAGAGATCAGGTCTGAAAATTCCCCTAGGGCTAAAGTCTCTTATGGTGGGAGCAAGTCAAACCTAAAGAGTTGGCCATCCCTAGCCATGTTCTGCTGCAGAAGCTCCTGCACAAAACCCTGTGGGTTCCGCATCAGCTGGCCTGCTGCTCCCCACCTTTGCTTGTCTCCTAAGGGCTCCACCCTGAAGAGATGTGGGTCAGCAATTGCTCAGTGCAATAAGCCCAAGATGCAGAGTCTGTGCTGTGAGCTCAAGACTGGGGTTCTCTGTCTGATGACAGCAGTGAGGAGTGTTTGGGACCCATGGAAGTCAGACTGGCCTCCTATCCTTGTGTTGACTGCAGATCGTTGGAGGTGTAGGTAAGGCACTTACGGTCTTTGCTCCTTTGTTAGTCTAAGGGTAGCAAGGACAGTTCCACTGAAGAGGCAGTGGCAGAGAGGCTTTCAGTTTCCCTAGGAGGCTCTGTCCATTGAGTTGCTGATTTGCTACTGACTTGATAGGTCTGGCAGAAGGTGGCTAGAGGCCCAGGACTGGAGGACCTGAGCATTGAGGAGATATGGAAACAGGCAACCACAAAACAATCTGGCCAATTTTCTGTAGGACTGCTACAGAATGCTGGGGGTCTGCTGCAGTCCCTAGTCACCTTGGATTTTCTGGTACCTAGAGGTATCATCAATGAAGGCTACAAAGCAGCAAAGATGGTGGCCTGCTACTCCCTCTGGGAGCTCTGCTCAGGGAGTATGGGCCTGTTGCCAGCATGAACTCACTTGTAGAAAGTGGCTGAAGACCCTAGTCAGGAGGAACAGGATTGGGGATCCACTTTAAAAAGTAGCCTGACCACATTTTGGTAGAGCAGCTGTGCTGTGCTGAGAGTCCACTTCAGCCCTCAGTCACCTAGGCCACTCCAAAGCCTGAAGACTAAAAGGGCTAAGTTTCCCAAACAGCAAAGCTGGTGGTTTGCCCCTCTCCCTGGGCACTTCATCCCAGGGTGACAGGTTCTCTGTCAGCTGGAGAACACTGGCAGGGATGTCCAGAGACCCTGGTTGGGAGGTCTTGCCCAGTGAGGAGCAACGGTATTGGGAACCCATTTAAAGAAGCAGTCTGGCCACGTTTTGATAGAGAAGTTGTGCTGTGCTGGGGGATCCCTTTCACCCTCAGTCAGTTTGGACTCTCCAAAACCTGAAGGCTAAAACAGCTAAATCGCCCAAACAGTGAAGATGGCAGCCTGCCCCTCCCCCTGGGAGTTTCATCACAGGGAGGCACAAGGCTGCTACAAGTTGCTGGCTGGAATTCCAAGCCAGTGGGTCTTATCCTGTGTGGCCTATGGAAGTGGGGCCTGAACATCATTGCTGGTAGGCCCTTGGATTCAGCCTCTTTCCTAGGAATATATACGGAGATCTTACATCCTTCTTTGCCAAAGTTGCAACTACTTTTGTTAAGACATCCATATAGCTGGGGTATCTAAAGCTCTTGGGTCTCTGTGCATGCCTGAGTGGCTGCTCTGCCGAGATTCCACGCAGCTCTGTCACACTGAAGGCCTGGGTTTAGTGGAGTGACATTAAAAGGAGATCTCCTGACCCAAAGATTGCTAAGATCCATGGGAGAAGCATGGGTTCCTAGAGTTGCACATTCACTCACCGCTTTCCTGGGTTGGGGAGCTTCCTTTGCTCCATGTCTCTCACAAGTGGGCCATTGTCCTGCCTTGCTTTTCTCCATTCTCCATGGATCAAATTGTTTCCTCAGTTCATTCCAGTGTGAGTAGCTGAATGTTTGAGTTGAAGGTGCTTTATTTATTTGCCCCTTCTGTTCCCCTCAATAAGAGCCACACACACTAGCTGCTTCTAGTCGGCTGTCTTGAAAAGTCATCTAAAATAATTCAAATCATACAAAAATGTGTTCTCCACCCAAAATGGACTCTAACTATAAATCAATAGCAGAAAGACAACAGGAACATTTCTCAACACTTGGAAATTAAACACTTCTAGATAATCCATATGTCAAAGAGTAAGTCTCAATGAAAGCTCTTAACATTTACATAAAATAGAATGACAAGGAAAATACAATATACCAAATATATATATGGGATGCAGCTAAAGTAATGCTAACAGGGAAATATACAACATTAAATGCTTACATTAGAAATTAGGAAAACATCAAATGAATAGTGTATCTTTACAGACTAAAAATTGTAAACAAAAATAACCCAACACAGAGAAGGAGGAAAATAATAGGAGTAGAAATTATTGAAATTGAAAATGAGAAAACAACAGAGAAAATGAGTGAAATATAAAGTTGGCTCTTTGAAAGGTTAATAAAATTGAGAAACTCGTAGCAAGTCTTGAAACAGTATATATTTTAAATCCTCAGAAGCAATGCGCTTCAAAAATACTTTGGATTACGTTAACCAAATTCAGTCTAGAAAAGTTCTATAGTTAACTCAGAACATGAAGATATATACCTTCTGTGGTTCTTTGGAAGAACATCGGACCAAACTTTTAAAACACTATCTCTACAGCAAAGTCTACTAAAATATTTGACTCAATTCAAATTATATGTTATCCACATTGTAAACTGCAAGGATATGGTAAAATGTGTAGAAATTTATACTTTTTTTTTCTGAAAGACTAGAACATAATCTATGAATAAAATATTGAAGTATAAGAAAATCAAAGGCATATGTGCTGAAATGTTCAGAAAATTCAGGAAAAAATTTTGCAGGAAATGTGTACTTGGTTAGTTTATGTCATTTATCTGCAATATTATGCACACTGCAGTCTTTTTGAGAACAGATTCTTACAATATGTCTTTTCTATTTGAATTTTAAAATATATAGGTTCATTTATCATGACAATTATTATTAATATAAACAAATTATGTAAAAAATTAAATTACGAAGGGAGCACCCAAGATGGCCGAATAGAAGCAGCTCCAGCCTCCAGCTCCCAGCCTGAGCGACACAGAAGACTGGTGATTTCTGCATTTTCAACTGAGGTATTGGGTTCGTCTCACAGGGGCATGTCAGACAGTCGGTGCTGGTCAGCGGGTGCAGCCCAACCAGCGAGAGCTGAAGCAGGATGAGGCATCACCTCACCTGGGAAGAACAAGGGGGAAGGGGATTCCTTTTCCTAGCCAAAGGAAACTGAGACACACAATACATGGAAAATCGGATAACTCCCACCCTAATACTGAGCTTTACCAAGGGTCTTAGCAAACGGCACACCAGGAGATTGTATGCCACACCTGGCCCAGAGGGTCCCGTGCCCACGGAGCCTCCCTCATTGCTAGCACAGCAGTCTGAGATCTAACTGCAAGGTGGCAGTGAGTCTGGGGGAGGGGTGCCCGCTATTGCTGAGGCTTAAGTTGGTAAACAAAGCTGCCAGGAAGCTTGAATTGGGTGGAGCCCACCACAGCTCAAGGAGGCTGGCCTGCCTCTGTAGACTCCTCCTCTGGGGACAGGTCATAGCTAAACAAAAAGCAGCAGAAACCTCTGCAGATGTAAATGTCCCTGTCTTTGAAGAGAGCAGTAGTTCTCCCAGCATAGAGGTTGAGATCTGAGAACGGACAGACTGTCTGCTCAAGTGGGCCCTGACCCCTGAGTAGCCTGACTGGGAGACATCCCCCACTGGGTGCAGACCTACACCGCACACCTCACATGGCTGAGTGTACCACTGAGACGAAGCTTCCAGGGCAAGAATAAGACAGCAACACTCACTGTTGAGCAATATTCTATCTTCTGCAGCTGCAACTGCTGATACCCAGGCAAACAGGGTCTGGAGTGGACCTCAAGCAAACTCCAACAGACCTGCAGCTGAGGGTCCTGACTGTTAGAAGGAAAACTAACAAACAGAAAGGACACTCACACCAAAACCCCATCAGTACGTCACCATCATCAAAGACCAAAGGCAGATAAAACCACAAAGATGGGGAAAAAGCAGTGCAGAAAAGCTGGAAATTCAAAAAATCAGAGTGCATCTCCCCCTCCAAAGGAAGACAGTTCATCGCCAGCAATGGAACAAAGCTGGATGGAGAATGACTTTGACGAATTGAGAGAAGAAGGCTTCAGTTTATCAAATGTCTCAGAGCTAAAGGAAGAACTACATACCCAGGGCAAAAAAGCTAAAAATCTTTAAAAAAAATGGAAGAATGGATAACTAGAATAATCAATGCAGAGAAGACCATACATGAACTGATAGAGATGAAAACCATGACACGAGAACTACATGACAAATGCACAAGCTTCAGTAACTGACTCGATCAACTGGAAGAAAGAGTATCAGTGATTGAAGATCAAATGAATGAAATGAAGCGAGAAGAGAAGTGTAGAGGAAAAAGAGTAAAAAGAAATGAACAAAGCCTCCAAGAAATATGGGACTATGTGAAAAGACCAAATCTACGTCTGATTTATGTGCCTGAAAGTGATGGGGAAGATGGAACCAAGTTGGAAAACACTCTGCAGGATATCATCCAGGAGAACTTCCCAAACCTAGTAAGGCAAGCCAACATTCAAATTCAGGAAATACAGAGAACACCACAAAGATACTCCTCGAGAAGAGCAAGTCCAAGAAACATAATTGTCAGATTCACCAAAGTTGAAATGAAGGAAAAAATATTAAGGACAGCCAGAGAGAAAGGTCAGGTTACCCACAAAGGGAAGCCCATCGACTAACAGCAGATCTCTGGGCAGAAACTCTCCAAGCCAGAAGAGAGTGGGAACCAATATTCAACATCCCAAAAGAAAATAATTTTCAACCCAGAATTTCATATGCAACCAAACTAAGTTTCATAAGTGAAGGAGAAATAAAATCCTTTACAGACAAGCAAATGCTGAGAGATTTTCTCACCACTAGGCCTGCCCTATGAGACATTCTGAAGGTAGCACTAAACATGGAAAGGAACAACAGGTACCAGCCATTGCAAAAACATGAAAATGTAAAGTCCATCGATGCTAGGAAGAAACTGCATCAACTAGCGAGCAAAATAACCAGCTAATATCATAATGACAGGATCAAGTTCACACATAACAATATTAACCTTAACTGTAAATGGACTAAATGGTCCAATTAAAAGACACAGACTGGCAAATTGGATAAAGAGTCAAGACCCATCAGTTTGCTATATTCAGGAGATCCATCTCACCTGCAGAAACACATGTAGGCTCAAAATCAAGGGATGGAGGAAGATCTGCCTAGCAAATGGAAAACAAAAAAAAAGCAGGGGTTGCAATCCTAGTCTCTGATAAAACAGACTTTAAACCATCAAAGATCAAAAGAGACAAAGAAGGCCATTTCATAATGGTAAAGGGATCAATTCATCAGGAAGAGTTAACTATCCTAAATATATATGCACACAATACAGGAGCACCCAGATTCATAAAATAAGTCCTTAGAGACTTACAAAGAGACTTAGACTCCCATACAATAATAATGGGGGACTTTAACATCCCACTCTCAACATTAGACAGATCAACAAGACAGAAAGTTAACAAGGATATCCAGGAATTGAACTCAACTCTGCACCAAGTGGATGTAATAGACATCTACAGAACTCTCCACCCCAAATCAACAGAATATACATTCTCAGCACCACATCGCACTTATTCCAAAATTGACCACATAGTTGGAAGTAAAGCACTATCAGCAAATGTAAAAGAGCAGAAATTATAACAAACTGTCTCTCCGACCACAGTGCAATCAAACTAGAACTTAGGATTAAGAAACTCAATCAAAACTGCTCAACTACATGGAAACTGAACAACCTCCTCCAGAATGACAACTGGGTACATAACACAATGAAGGCAGAAATAAAGATGTTCTTTGAAACCAATGAGAACAAAGATACAACATACCAGAATCTCTGGGACACATTTAAAGCAGTGTGTAGAGGAAAATTTATAGTGCTAAATGCCCACAAGAGAAAGCCGGAAAGATCTAAAATTGACACCCTAACATCACAATTAAAAGAGCTAGAGAAGTAAGAGCAAACACATTCAAAAGCTAGCAGAAGGCAAGAAATAACGAAGATCAGAGCAGAACTGAAGGAGATAGAGACACAAAAAACCCTCCAAAAAATCAATGAATCCAGAAGCTGTTTGTTTTGAAAACATCAACAAAATTGATAGACCACTAGCAAAACTAATAAAGAAGAAAAGAGAGAAGAATCAAATAGACACAATAAAAAATGATAAAGGGGATATCACCACCAACCCCACAGAAATGCAAACTTCCATCAGAGAATACTATAAACACCTCTACGCAAATAAACTAGAAAACCTAGAAGAAATGGTTAATTTCCTGGACACTTACACTCTCTCAAGACTAAACCAGGAAGAAGGTGAATCCCTGAATAGACCAATAGCAGGCTCTGAAATTGAGGCAATAATTAATAGCTTACCAACCAAAAAAAGTCCCGAACAGACAGATTCACAGCCAAATTCTACCAAAAGTACAAGGAGGAGCTGGTACCGTTTCTTCTGAGACTATTCCAATCAATGGAAAAAGGGGGAATCCTCCCTAACTCATTTTATGAGGCCAACATCATCCTGATACCAAAGCCTGGCAGAGACATAACAAACAAAGAGAATTTTAGACCAATATCCCTGATGAACATTGATGCAAAAATCCTCCATAAAATACTGGCAAACCGAATCCAGCAGCACATCAAAAAGCTTATCCACCATAATCAAGTGGGCTTCATCCCTGGGATGCAAGGCTGGTTCAACATACACAAATCAAAAAACGTAATCCAGCATATAAACAGAACCAAAGACAAGAACCACATGATTATCTCAAAAGATGCAGAGAAGGCCTTTGACAAAATTCAACAGCCCTTCATGCTAAAATCTCTCAATAAATTCGGTATTGATGGAACGTATCTCAAAATAATAAGAGCTATTTATTATAAACCCACAGCCAATATCATACTGAATGGGCAAAAGCTGGAAGCATTCCCTTTGAAAACTGGCACAAGACAGGGATGCCCTCTTTCACCACTCCTATTCAACATAGTGTTGGAAGTTCTGGCTAGGGCAATCAGGCAAGAGAAAGAAATCAAGGGTATTCAGTTAGGAAAAGAAGAAGCCAAATTGTCCCTGTTTGCAGATGACATGATTGTATATTTAGAAAACCCCATCATCTCAGCCCAAAATCTCCTTATGCTGATAAGCAACTTCAGCAAAGTCTCAGGATACAAAATCAATGTGCAAAAATCACAAGCATTCTTATAAACCAGTAACAGACGAACAGAAAGTCAAATCATGAATGAACTTCCATTCACAATAGGTTCAAAGAGAATAAAATACCTAGAAATCCAACTTACAAGGGATGTAAAGGACCTCTTCAAGGAGAACTACAAACCACTGCTCAATGAAATAAAAGAAGATACAAACAAATGGAAGAACATACCATGCTCATGGATAGGAAGAATCAATATCGTGAAAATGGCCATACTGCCCAAGGTAATTTATAGATTCAATGCCATCCCCATTAAGCTACCAATGCCCTTCTTCACAGAATTGGAAAAAAAATACTTTAAAGTTCATATGGAACCAAAAAAGACCCCACATTGCCAAGACAGTCCTAAACCAAAAGAATAAAGCTGGAGGCACCATGCTACCTGTCTTCAAACTATACTATAAGGCTACAGTAATCAAAACAGCATGGTACTGGTACCAAAACAGAGATCTAGACCAATGGAACAGAACAGAGCCCTCAGAAATAATATCATACATCTACAACCATCTGATCTTTGACAAACCTGACAAAAACAAGAAATGGGGAGAGGATTCCCTGTTTAGTAAATGATGCTGGGAAAATTGGCTAGCCCTAAGGAGAAAGCTGAAACTGGATCCTTTCCTTACTCTTTATATGAAAATTAATTCAAGATGGATTAGAGACTTAAATGTTAGACCTAAAACCATAAAAACCCTTGAAGAAAACCTAGGTAATACCATTCAGTACGTAGGCATGGGCAAGGACTTCATGTCTAAAACACCAAAAGCAATGGCAACAAAAGCCAAAATTGACAAATGGGATCTAATTAAACTAAAGAGCTTCTGCACAGCAAAAGAAACTACCATCAGAGTGAACAGGCAACCTACAGAATGGGAGAAAATTTTTGCAATCTACTCATCTGACAAAGGGCTAATATCCAGAACCTACAAAGAACTCCAACAAATTTACAAGAAAAAAACAAACAACTCCATAGAATAGTGGGCAAAGGATATGAACAGACATTTCTCAAAAGAAGACATTCATACAGCCAACAGACACATGAAAAAATGCTCATCATCACTGGCCATCAGAGAAATGCAAATCAAAACCACAATGAGATACCATCTCACACCAGTTAGAATGGCGATCATTAAAAAGTCAGGAAACAACAGGTGCCGGATAGGATGTGGAGAAGTAGGAACGCTTTTACACTGTTGGTGGGACTGTAAACTAGTTCAATCATTGTGGAAAATAGTGTGGCAATTCCTCAAGGATCTAGAACTAGAAATACCATTTGACCCAGCCATCCCATTACTGGGTACGTACCCAAAGGATTATAAATCATGCTGCTATAAAGACACATGCACACATATGTTTATTACAGCACTATTCACAATAGCAAAGACTTGGAATCAACCAAATGTCCATCAGTGACAGACTGGATTAAGAAAATGTGGCACATATACACCATGGAATACTATGCAGCCATAAAATAGGATGAGTTTGTGTCCTTTGTAGTGACATGGATGCAGCTGGAAACCATCATTCTCAGCAAACTATCACAAGAACAGAAAACCAAACAGTGCATGTTCTCCCTCATGGGTGGGAATTGAACAATGAGATCACTTGGACACAGGAAGGAGAACATCACACACACAGAGGCATATTGTGGAGAGTGGGGAGTGGGGAGGGATAGTATTGGGAGATATATCTAATGTAAATGACGAGTTAATGGGTGCAGCACACCAATATGGCACATGCACACATATGTAACAAACCTGCACATTGTGCACATGTACCCTAGAACTTAAAATATATAAAAAAAAACAAATCCAATTGCTTTCCTATGCTATCTGATTCAATAGAATGGTAAAATTAATTTTATACTCTTCATTACCTAATTTATATAAGAACCATATATATCATCTCTCTCTTAGAGTTTTCATATATATAAAGGCTTTTAAAAATATATTTGTACATCATCTAAAGCAAGCTAAATAAAAGTATAAGAACAATTTAGTTGCAAACGTCCAAATTTTGAAACATTTACTATTGAAAAAAAGTGTCATTTTATTCTTCTGGGTAAACAAAAGTTATGTGTCAGTACAAACCATCTGTAATATAATCATATGAGGCCAGGAAGAGTACAATCTGAAACCTGAACAAGTTGCCCTCTGGTCAGAAAACATCACTTTTTTTTTTTTTTTTTTTTTTTTTTTTTTTTTTTTTTTTTTTTTTTTTTTTTTGAGTTGAAAAGGAAGAATAACTTTTGAATCTCCACAATTAGGAGACTCCAGTTGAAATTCTACAAGGCCACGTAGCCTGCAGCTTTATTTTTCTCCTTCAGTTAACAAACTATAAGAAATAACTCACAGATTTTTGAAGCCAACTTGTAGTGTGAAATGTGTGCTTTCTCTCATCTGTGGATTGTATCATTTTCTGTATCATATTTTTTTTTAGTCTGTGTTCTGATGACTGATTTATAATTTATAGAAGCTACACATATCTCCACTTATGTTCAATGCTGTGCAACACTGTGTTTTCTGTAAGCAATAATGCTATAGAATGTTTCTGGTATTCTTGTAATATTTTTGTAACATAGAGTTAGAGGTCAATATACTTTATTCCACATTCAGCAATGGTTTATTCTACTTTAAAAAAGGGCTGTTTCTTTTTTTTTTTTTCGGTATTTGAAGTTAGAAAATGGTCTTTTTATTTATTTGTGTAATAGGAAATGAAAACCTAGTAGCTTAAATTGAAAAAAACAAAAAAACAAAAAAAACAGAAACCTTCTTTGTATAATCAGTGATTTCTGCATCACAAGTTAACAATGAAGAGAAAGTCATGAATACAATTTTGTTATGAATTTTAAGTAGGTAATTATTTAGCTGCTTATATGCCTATTTACTTTCCTGATTATTGTAGTCAATATAGAACATCTGCTTATTTTTAATGGTAAGATTTTAGCAATAATGGAAAATATTAAATATTAAGCTCAGTAAAAGGATTATGAGTTGTATTTTATAGTTCAATATATTCTTTTTTAAATTTCATAAACAAAATTAAAAAAATAGCAGCTGTCTGTTAAATGTATTTGAACATTAGATCATTTAAGTTTTAGAAAGGTGATCTTGGGAACTTAGGAAAGATGATAGGATATAGGAACTGGAACATGACGTATTATGTATGGAAATTCTACCACATTTGCTAGCATAAACTAACTAATGTGGTCAATTCAATGCTGCTTATGTATTTATTTTCTACTCCTACTTTAACACTCTTGTCACAGTGAGACCTTTCAGGCCAAAACGTGTCTGAGACCAGGCTGAACAATTTAGCAGCTTATTGAATGTTAAAGAATAAAAAAGAATAAAAAATTTATGAAAGATTTCAATATTTGGCAAGTAGTACATAACCTAATTTTAGGTCTTAGAATTTCCCTCCTATCCTTGTGAGAAACTAGAATGTGTGCAAATTGTGGTAGAGAAGAGTAGCTTTTCCTATAGTGCAGAGTTTTGGAAGAAGTGGCTGTTGAAAATGAACTCTATTTCCAAGCTTTGCATCTAGTTGGGGCCATTTGGCTAAGGTTTGATCAATAGCAACTAAGAAGAAAATACACGTGCCACTTTTAGTCGTGGGCCTATAGATATCTCTCCAAATACTTTCAGTTAGTTTCCATCTAACACTGATTTCAATCCATCTATAGTCTCTTCTAGTTAGACTCGGAATGTTGCTCATTGGCATAATCTGCTCTTGCAGCCAGTATTTCCTTGTGTGATTAGGTCATTATAATATGATGAGAGGTTTAGTGTCCTCATGTATCTTGTTCAGTCTGTCTTGAAGATCAATACAAAAACAAAACCAAGGGTACACAATGATATCAAGCTTTTGTGGGAGAAAAAGTATACTAAGACACAGATTTTCACCCCCTATTTTATTATAAAGTTCATTAATCCATATCTCCTTTTACTGCCCTTGTTCTTGTGATTCTGAGAATGTGTGTGTATGTGTGTATGAATGCAATACACACAGGCCAACAGTTCTGTCATTTTCTCTCTCTCTATGTATCTATATATATACATAGATACCTATATTTGCATTATATACTAATTCAATATGACAATTATAAGGAATTCCAAAATTCTATTATAACAAATTCTATTGTAAGTCTAATTCTAGTAAGACATATATATATGTATTATACTCTAATGTGTAAATTTGAATAACATTTTTGTGAATTTTAACATCAATCATTTCACTCTTCCTACAACACACCAATTCCTTTTCTTTGCAGCCTTCCTCTAAGGTAAACATTTCATCAGGTTTCATATAGATTTGAATAATAATTCCTGAATTATTATATCTCTCTCTACCACATACATAGTATCTTCAGAGAAAATTATCTGTCTAAAAGTAATAGAAAATGATAGCAGAGCACACACACAAAGAAATGTTCAAATGTTTAGCTTCTTAGATGTTAAACTACACCTTTCATAATAAGGGAAACTTTTATAAAACAAAAGAGTAATCAGGCTGGATGCAGTGGCTCACGCCGTTAATCCCAGCACTTTGAGAGGTCGACGTGGGTCGTCAGGAGATCAAGACCATACTGGCCTACACGATGAAACCCCGTCTCTACTAAAACTACACAAAATTAGCCAGGCGTGGTGGTGGGCGCCTGTAGTCCCAGCTACTGGGGAGGCTGAGGCAGAATGGCCTGAACCCAGGAAGCGGAGCTTGCAGTGAGCCTAGATTGTGCCACTGCACTCCAGCCTGGGTGTGATAGTGAGACTCCGTCTCAAAAAAAAAAAAAAAAAGTAATCAAGTCCTTATTGATTTTATCTATCAGAAAACATGTTACCCATATTGAAAATAGGAACAAAAGGTTGTTCCTATTTTATCATTCCCATGAAGGCTTCAAGAATTTTTATATTTGCTTGCTTTATGGTAGGAGGTTATATTTCTGTGAAATTAAACATATAGTCATACACAATTCACTGTTTTCTGAACAGTTTCTGCCAGGATTAAGCAGTTCCTTATGTGTTACCTGAAAAAATGTTGTGGAATGTTATCCTCAAAACTTTGAAGCAACTTCATTTCTCCTTCCCTTCGTAAGCTAACCTTTTTCTTATTTCATTTGAATGTGTAAATAAGTTTTCATGAAGTGGTGCCTGGCCTATTGTGAACAAATATACAACTGGCCTGGATTTTCTGGCACTTCTGTAACTCCTTAAAGGAGTATCATCAGCTTACATTGGATCAATTTTACAGCCATTTCCCAGTGCCAACTTTGGTGCTGCCTAATCATACAGAACACATATGCTAGAAAAAATTTATTGCTAAAGGAATGTCACATGTCATGGCATTAGCTCAATGTTTTTTTGGTGGATTATTCTATTGAATCATCAATAATAAGTCCTTAGGTCTGGGATTCTCTTTCTCCTCCTCAGGGTAACTTCCTACCAAATTGTGACTCTGCTTTTACAATTCGATTACCTGTGGTTAAATGTATCAACACGGGGAAAGTTGTAGAAGGAAAAAGTTCATTATGCTGAGTACATCCTGAATGCTTTCATTTCCTGTTGCTGCTATAACAAATTACCGTAAATTTAGTAGCTTAAACAATAGAAACTTCTTATATTACAGTGTTGGAGGGCACAAGTTTTAAAAGGAAAGTTTCAGAAAGACTGTTTTCTGTAGGTTAGGGGAGAGTATATCCTTTGCCTCTTTTAACTTGTAGAGGCCACCTGCATTCCTTTGCTCATGATCCCCTTCTAGCAATGACATCCTCTGACCTCTGCTCCATCAAATGTCTATCTCTAATTTTGACGCCCTTGTCTCTCTCTCACAAAAAGACTTGTGGTAGTATGAGATCCACCAAGATATCCTTAGAAAATCTCTCCACACGAAGATCCTTATCTTTACCACATCTGTCGAATCCCTTTTGCCATGTAAGGTATAGTAGTTTGTTCTTGTACTGCTATAAAGAAATAGCTGAGTCTGGGTAATTTATAAAGAAAAGCGGTTTAATTGGCTTTCAGTTCTGCAGGCTGTACAGGAAGCCCAGAAGCTTCTGCTTCTGAGGAGGCCTCAAGAAACTTACAATCATGATGGAAGGCGAATAGGAAGCAGGCATGTCCTAAATGGTCAGAGCAGGAAGATGGGGCAAGGGAGGGGCAACACATTTTAAACAACCACATCTTGTGAGGACCCTATCATGAGAACAGCACCAAAGGGGGAAAATCTGCCTCCATGATCCAGTTGCCTCCCACCAGGCCCAGCATTCAGCATTGGAGATTACATTTCAACTTGAGATTTGGGTGGGGACACAGATCAAAACCGTATCTTAAGGTAACATTCTTAGGTTTTATGTATTAAAATTTGGATGTCTTTAGGTGATCATTATTCTCTCTACAACATGAGTGAATAATGTTTTTGCAATATCTATTAGACATCCTGGTAGACATGTTAAGAGCTACTTGGATGTACAAACCTAAAGTTTACTGATAAGGGTGGAGAGTGAGGTTATATGTGTGAAAAGTATAATTACCTTTGTGATTTTCCTGTGATTCTTTTTTTTTTTCTATCTAGGAGAGGGGGAAAATAGTATTACTTTATAATATTCTAGTTAGAATGAATACAAAAATATAAATACTAGTTAAGGGCTTTTATTATAGTTAGAAATTATAGCTATAGATGTAGTGTATTAAAAATCTTTAAATTCCAGAATTTATTTGGAGGAGGGTAAGGATATGTAGAATCAAGAAAGTAGAGCAAAGTAAGAGGAAAACCAGGACCAAACAAACAAACAAACAAACAAAAACTGGTCTCCTGGCAGAGTAGAAAGTATTTCAAGACTCAAGGAGGGAAAGACTGTATCAAATGTTATTATTAGAGAGTTCATTTTGCTTTGTTACATAAAGACACTTTTTTTTTTTTTTTTTTTTTTTTTTTTTGAAACAGAGTCTCACTCTGTTGCCCAGGCTGGAGTGCAGGAGTGCAATATTGGCTCACTGCAACCTCTGTCTCCCAGGTTCAAACAATTCTCAATTCTTGTGTCTCAGTCTCCTGAGTAGCTGGGATTACAGGTGTGTGCCACAAAGCCCAGCTGATTTTTTTTTTTTTTTTTTTTTTTTTTTTTTTTTTTTTTTGCTAATTTGTTTTGTATTTTTAGTAAAGATAAGGTTTCTCCATGCTGGCCAAGTGGTCCTGAGCTCCTGACCTCAAGTGACCCACCTGCCTCAGCCTCCCAAAGTGCTGAGATTACAGGGATGAGCCACCATGCCCATCCATAAAGATACTCTTGAAGAAAATATTTCAATAGAAAGTTAGGAGCAAAGATTGTCTGAAGTGGGTTCTAGGGAAAACAGGAGGAGAGCAAGTGAAGACAGAAAATAGAACACTCTCATAAGGAGTTTTACTTTAAAACAGAGTAAAGAAATACAGAAATATCCACAGCTGATGGAGATAAGATAGATAGATAGATAGATAGATAGATAGATAGATAGATAGATAGATAGATATGGAATATATCAGAAAATATTTGCATACTGTTGAGAATTGTCTAATAGAGAATAAGTTTGTTCTAGGAAGGAAAAGTGAATGATTTCTAGGGCAATGGCTGTAAAAGGACATTTGGTTCTAGTGTTGAAGTGGAAGTACTGGTCATAGGAATATAGACAGTTTTCACCGTAACTCATGGAAAGACAAAGTATGAGCATCCAGATGTGATGCAGTGTGGCAGGCACAGTAGTTGGAGCATGTAAAATTTCTTGTCTGATAGCTTTTATTTCAAAATTATACAAGAAGAGAGAAAAAAGCATGAAATGGTATTTTCATAGTGATGGAGACTAAATTGTCTATGGAAATATTATCTTATTATGAAGCATATCTGATAACTCATTTGAGGTTGTGGTCATAAATTTAAAGGTGAGCTATGTAGCAATACTGACTGTTTTATCAAACAAAGTAAGTTGTTAAGAAGTTCTGTCATGGACTAAGCAGAAAATGGGGTTTGCCATCGTTGGGATATTTAAATGTAATAAAAATGGAAAGAGATTATGGATGGCTCTAGGAGAGCAATTGAAATGATGTACACTAGACCGTAAGATGAGTAAGGAGGGATGTGATATGAGGCCAATGGAGTTAGTGAAAAGTGGTAAGGTCAAAGGTTTATATGTTTGATTTGTTTTGAAAAAACTGTTAAATAGTCATTTTAGTCTTCAATTTATAAGAAAGTTAGTAGAACTCTCACTTGAGTTACTATCTCACCGTTTCCTGATCCTGCTGTCCATCTGGTCACTATGGTGCTGCTGACAGTCTCAGGGAGTCAACTCTGTGTGTGATTTTGTACAAAGCTTGCATGTTGCAGTTTCTTTCAATCTTTTGGTTATTTCAATGATCCTCACATTTTCTCAAACACAAAATAAAACCTGTTTCACAGACTTCTGGACAACTTCACAATTTTGATTGTTGTTTTTCTATTCTCCCAATTCATTCTACTGTATTAAACTCTGATATTTTACTCTTGGTAATATCATCCTATATGCTTTTAATTGATGTAAATTTAAGGGGTACAAGTAGAGTGTTGTTGCATGTTATTGTGTGATGGTGAAGTCTGGGCTTTTAGTGTAACCATCATCCAAAGAATGTACATTGTATTCATTAGGTAATTTCTCATTCCTCAACACCCTCACACTGCCACCCTTCTGGTTCTCCTTTGAACTATTATTCTAGACTCTATTTCCATGTGAATACATTATTTAGCTCCCACTTATGAATGAGAACATGAGGTATTTGAAATTCTTGTTCAGAGTTGTTTCATTTAAGATAATACCCTTTAGTTCCATCCGTATTGCTGCAAAAGACATGATTTTATACTTTTTATGGCTGAATAGTGCTTTATTCTGTATATATACTGCATTTTATTTATCCAGTCATTTTTAATAGATGCTTAGATTGATTCTCTATATTTGCTATTGTGAACAGTGCTACAATAAATGTATAAGTGCAGGTATCTATCTTTTTAATATGATTATCTTTTCCTTTCTGCTTTCCATGGATATTGCACTAATTTACATTCCCACCCACAGTGTATAAGTGTTCCCTTTCCTTGTTATCCTCACCAGTATCTTTTATTTTTTGACTTTTGACAATAACCATTCTGGCCAGTAGAAGACTACATCACATTGTGGTTTTGATTTGCATTTCTCTGATAATTAGTGATGTTGAGCATTATTTTTCATATGCTTGTTGGCAATCTGTATGTCTTCTTTTGAAAAATGTCTATTTATGTCCTTTGACCACTTTTTAATGGGTTTATTTGTATTTTGTGTTGTTGTTGAGTTACCTGTAAATTCTGGATATTCTGTTGTTGAGTTACCTGTAAATTCTGGATATTAGTCCCATGTTGGATGCAGAGTTTGCAAATATTTTCTCCCATTCAGCAGGCTGTGCCTTTACTCTTTATAATAATAATGATTGATGATCATGATTATTATTATTATTGTTTGTGGCACAAAAGCTTTTTAGTTTAACTAAGTGCCATTTGTCTATTTATATTTTTATTTTTCAGTGCAGAAGCTTTTTAATTTAAATAAGTCCCATTTGTCTATTTTTAGTTTTGTTGTTGATGCCTTTTTGTTCTTAGCCATGAACTCATTTCCTAAACCAATGTCCAGAAGTGTTTGCCCTAAGTTTTCTTGTAGTACTTGTATTGTTTCAGGTCTCACATTTAAGTTTTTAACTTATTTTCTGTTGATTTTTTATATGGTGAGAGATAGTGTCCAGTTTTATTCTTCTGCATGTGACAATCCAATTTTCCAAAATTTCTCGACAAAATACTAGCAAATAAAATCTAAAATCACATTGAAAAGATAATACACCCTGATTGAGTGGTTTTATTCCAATGATGCAAGGATGGTTCAGTATACACAAATCAATAAATGTGATTCATCACATAAACTGACATTAAAAACAAAAAACTTGTGATTATCTCAGTAGGTACAGAAAATACATTGGATAAAATACAGCATTTCCTTCATGATAGAAAACTCAATGAACTAGACATAGAAGAAACATTATCAAGCTGAAAACAAAATCAAGAAGACAATATCATTTATAATAGCTATAGAAATTAATAAAATACTCTGGAATGTGTTAAACAAAAGAAATAAAGGATCTCTAGAAAGATAATCACAAAACAAAGATGAAATAAATTTTAGATGACACAAAAAAATGGAAAAATATTTCATGCTAATGGATCAGAAGAATTCATATCTGTTAAAATGACTATGTTGCCCAAATCAATATATAGATTCAATACAATCTCTATCAAAATACTAGTGTCATTTTTCAAAGAATTTGAGAGAACAATCCGAAAATTCGTATGGAACTGATAAAAGAGCCTGGATAGTCAAAGCAATCATAAGCAAAATTAACAACACTGAAGGAATCACATTACCTGACCTCAAATTATAATACGAAGCTATGGTAACCAAAATAGCATGGTGCTGGTGTAAAAGTAGACACATAGATAAATGGAGTACAATAGAGAACCAGAAATGAAGCCACACATCTATAGTCAATTGATCTTTGACAAATTCAACAAAAATATGCAGTAGGGAAAGGACACGTCTCCCTACATTTTTGCTTCTGCATTATTCCACTGTATCATCTGTTTTATCCCCTTGAGGAAACAGCCATTCTTTGATCCTTCATACTTTTCTAAATCTATTATAGTCTCATATCTCATAAAACAAATAACCTTTCCTTCTATCTGAGGAAAATCTTATTTCTTGTTTCTCCAAGAGCTTCTTCCATCAGTTATCTCATCTATTCTCTTACAATATCTCTCCATGAACTTAACTGTTTGTCAATAAACATTATCAAGTCTTTCTCATTACCCTTTCTGTCAAAATATTGTTATACATTCCTTCTCATTATTAGCCAAGTTTCATAGAAGCTCAGTTTTATACTATGAGTTTACTTGGCCTTCACCCATGTCTCCTTCTACATCAGTCCAGCACATGTCTTCTCCTGCCACTATTTATTAATTCTTCCTGGTCAACCTCACCAATTTCTTTCCAGTTGCAAAATCTAATGGGTAAATTTCAGTCCCCTTATTTTGGTGAAGTTCTTTGATGTGTTTGACTCTGTTCATACCTACTTTAAATAAATTTTTTTTCTATCTTTGATCTTTATTCACCGGGTTTCTTTTTACTTTTCTGATCATCTGTTCTTATCAACCTTTGTATAAATTAAATATGTTTTTATTCGGACTTCATGGTTTTCTGTTTGATCCTGCCCCAGTGCTTTTCTCTCTGAATACTAATCTTGGTGATTCTTTCGACTGCATTTATTTTAACTCTTAAAGGTTTTCAAATGTCTCTATTTTTGACTTTGTCTTCAATTTTCAGACACTTATACACAAATTTCTTTTGCATAGACCACGTTGCAGAGTTCAGAATCCATAACTTTCTTAGATTGCTACTAATAATGTGTTACAGATCTTTTAGTGGTATAACTATTTATACAAAACATAAACTAGAATGCTAAACCATGAAATCTCATATTCTTTTTCCGTATCCATAGCATAATATATTCTGACAGAAATGTTTTCTGAATATTTCTTTTAATGTTTAATGTTTTTCACTTCATTTCTATTTCTACTGCTTTTGTTCAGATCTCATCATATCTCTTTCAGAACAATTTATTTGCCACTATGTAGAGTTAAACCAAATTTTCACAAGAAGAAAGTTTGAGTTTATTTTTTTAAACTGAAAATCAATCTTTGTTAAGGGTTACATGTTTGTTTTTCCCAAAAGCACATATATTAATATTTAACCCCTAATTATATGGTATTAGAAAGTCAAATATTTGAGAGATAACTGAGTCATGAGGGTGGGGCCTCATGATGGGATTATTGCCCTTATAAATAGAGATATAACCTTGCCTCTTGTTTTGCTCTCATATAGAGATATATAAGAAGGTATTAGAGGGGTGTATAAGCCAGAAAGCAAGCCCTCACCAAACACCAGACCTGTCATTCCCTTAATTTTTTATTTCCCAGCCTCCAAAACTCTGAGACAATGTTAATTTTGTTATAACAGCCTAAACTGACTAATATAATGCATGTA